>NC_136643.1:25797468-25852468 GCF_949748355.1 Melanostigma gelatinosum
ATTGTGGTCGTGTGATATTGTGGTCGTGTGATATTGTGATCGTGTGATGTTGTGATCGTGTGATATTGTGGTCGTGTGATATTGTGGTCGTGTGATATTGTGATATTGTGATCGTGTGATATTGTGGTCGTGTGATATTGTGGTCGTGTGATGTTGTGATATTGTGATCGTGTGATATTGTGATCGTGTGATGTTGTGATCGTGTGATATTGTGATATTGTGATCGTGTGATATTGTGGTCGTGTGATATTGTGGTCGTGTGATATTGTGATATTGTGATCGTGTGATATTGTGATCGTGTGATGTTGTGATCGTGTGATATTGTGATATTGTGATCGTGTGATATTGTGATATTGTGATCGTGTGATATTGTGATCGTGTGATATTGTGGTCGTGTGATATTGTGATATTGTGATCGTGTGATATTGTGGTCGTGTGATATTGTGGTTGTGTGATGTTGTGATATTGTGATTGTGTGATATTGTGATCGTGTGATGTTGTGGTCGTGTGATATTGTGGTCGTGTGATATTGTGATCGTGTGATGTTGTGGTCGTGTGATATTGTGATCGTGTGATATTGTGGTCGTGTGATATTGTGGTCGTGTGATATTGTGGTCGTGTGATATTGTGATATTGTGATCGTGTGATATTGTGGTCGTGTGATATTGTGATCGTGTGATGTTGTGATCGTGTAATATTGTGGTCGTGTGATATTGTGGTCGTGTGATATTGTGGTCGTGTGATATTGTAATATTGTAATCGTGTGATATTGTGATCGTGTGATGTTGTGATCGTGTAATATTGTGGTCGTGTGATATTGTGGTCGTGTGATATTGTGATATTGTGATCGTGTGATATTGTGATCGTGTGATATTGTGGTCGTGTGATATTGTGGTCGTGTGATATTGTGATCGTGTGATATTGTGGTCGTGTGATATTGTGATCGTGTGATGTTGTGATCGTGTGCTCGTGTGATATTGTGATCGTGTGGTCGTGTGATATTGTGATCGTGTGATATTGTGGTCGTGTGATATTGTGAGCGTGTGATATTGTGATATTGTGATTGTCTGATATTGTGGTCGTGTGATATTGTGATATTGTGATATTGTGATCGTGTGATATTGTGGTCGTGTGATATTGTGATATTGTGATTGTGTGATCTTGTGATCGTGTGATATTGTGATCGTGTGGTCGTGTGATATTGTGATCGTGTGATGTTGTGATATTGTGATCGTGTGATATTGTGATCGTGTGATATTGTGATCGTGTGATGTTGTGATATTGTGATCGTGTGATATTGTGATCGTGTGATATTGTGATCGTGTGATATTGTGGTCGTGTGATATTGTGATCGTGTGATGTTGTGATATTGTGATCGTGTGATATTGTGATCGTGTGATATTGTGATCGTGTGATATTGTGATCGTGTGATGTTGTGATATTGTGATCGTGTGATATTGTGATCGTGTGATATTGTGATTGTGTGATATTGTGATCGTGTGATGTTGTGATATTGTGATCGTGTGATATTGTGGTCGTGTGATATTGTGATTGTGTGATATTGTGGTCGTGTGATATTGTGATATTGTGATCGTGTGATATTGTGGTCGTGTGATGTTGTGATATTGTGATCGTGTGATATTGTGATCGTGTGATGTTGTGATATTGTGATCGTGTGGTCGTGTGATATTGTGATCGTGTGATATTGTGATATTGTGATTGTCTGATATTGTGGTCGTGTGTTATTGTGATATTGTGATCATGTTTCGTCAGAGCGCAGCTGGAGAACGAGAAGAAGAAGCGCGAGCACGCGGAGAAAGAGAAGGAGCGGATAGAGCGGGAGAAGGACGAGCTGATGGAGAAGCTGAGGCACATCGAGATGCAGACGCACAGAGCTCAGAGAGGTGCAGCGAGCTCAGTGTGTGAATGAATGAACGCTCAGTCAGAGACACCATGGGTTTAACTCCCGCTACACGTGTCGGCCACTAGAGGCTGCTCACGTGCTGGAGTGTTCCTGTGAAGCACACCATGAAGCTGATTATGTTTATGATGAATATTGACGTGTGTGTGTGTGTGTGTGTGCATGCAGAGCTGGAGGAGCAGACCCGCAGGGCGCTGGAGCTGGAGCAGGAGAGGAAGCGGGCCAAGGAGGAGGCGGAGCGTCTGGAGGGGGAGAAGCAGGTGGCGGAGGAGGCCAAGGCAGCGCTGGCTCAGCAGGCTGCCGACCAGATGAAGAACCAGGAGCAGCTGGTACCAGCACCACACACAGCGCCGCGCTGACTCCTCCCTCTCTGCTGTTCACACCCTGAACCCTGAAGCAGCTTATGCTCGCGTCACATGTTTCTCTCTGTGGTCTTGATCTTCTCTGTAACATGAAGTTCTGCTCCTCTGTAGAAACAGAGCCATCATGAGTAGAAGAAGAGAGAACTAGAACATGACTTTAGTGCAGAATAACAGTTATGATGACGTCAATCATTGAAAAGTGATAATTTATATTTTGTGTTCGACGATTGTGTTCATTGAGTCAAACATCACAGCGGTTATTCATTCAACACCAGCTGTGTTTATATCTGACCGATATGCTGTTTGTTTGTTTATCAAACATGAGAAGTTGCTGATTCTCTCTTTCATATTGTTGTAAATGAGTTGTTTGGAAACCAGGTTGAGTTCCGTTTGGTAACCTTTTGGTTTCCCGGTGTGTGTGGTTATCTTCCCAACAGGCTGCTGAGTTGGCAGAGTTCACTGCTAGAATCGCTCTGCTGGAGGAAGCCAAGAGGAGAAAAGAAGACGAAGCAACAGAGTGGCAGCACAAAGTAACAGAACCGTTTATAGATATCATATAACTCAACAACTCTGGGTAGAAGTCTCATTATGTGGAAGAGAAAAAGACCCAAAGCCTGGGCTCCAAACCCTCACTTCACAAACGTCACAATGATCATAATTAAATGTGTGTGTCCACATCTTCTGTATCAATGTCTGTAAACTGTCAGCTGGGCTTCTCTCTCTGAACGTGAGCGTGAATGTTCTCCACAGGCTTTGTCAGCACAGGACGACCTGGAGAAGACCAGGGAGGAGCTGAAGACGGCCATGACGTCTCCGCCGGCGCCAGAGCAGGACGAGGAGGACCAGACGAGCGCCGAGCTGCTGCTCAGCGACGGAGTCGGCGACCGCAGCGAAGAGGAGCGCGTGACGGAGGCGCAGAAGAACGAGCGGGTGAAGAAGCAGCTGCAGGTAGATCACGTCATCGGCCTTCAATGGAGGCGATGGACACACGAGCTCGTCTGAATAGATATTAACAAGCACAAATAACTCACATCGCACTTTATATCTACTCAGTTCAAGTCAATTAACAAACAAATATTTATTCAGTTTTCCGCTATCATTTTATTTGAAGCTGTTGTGTTCATTTTGCATAAACATATTTTCTATATTTGTATTTATTTGACACAGAAGTATAAAAAAGAGGCTTTACTGTGTGTTTTTTACATTGAGACTATTTATTGAACTATCATAAGTCATGCTATATTAATTAAAATAAAATATATATATATAAAATTCTCATTGCTATCCTTTTACCATTCATTATTTCAAATAAAAATACAATCATTTATTTTCTAACCATTTGAATTGTTTTTATGCAAATAACCACTATTGCATGAAAACAATTCAAATGGTTAGAAAATAAATGATTGTATTTTTATTTGAATTTTTGCTTTGATTAAAAACAATTATTGTCATTCATAGGTGACAATAATAATATATAATTATATATTTTAAGCAGCTTAGAGCTAATGTTATGAAGTTAAACAGGTCATAATTCAGCTCCAATATCTATTTCATATTACTGTGAAATACTTCAAACAATTCTCGCCCAAAACACACTACATTTTACACATTACATTTTACACATTACATTTTACACACTACATTTTACACATTACATTTTACATAATTACATTTTACACACTACATTTTACACATTACATTTTACATAATTACATTTTACACATTACATTTTACATAATTACATTTTACACATTACATTTTACATAATTACATTTTACACATTACATTTTACACATTACATTTTACACACTACATTTTACACATTACATTTTACATAATTACATTTTACACACTACATTTTACACATTACATTTTACATAATTACATTTTACACATTACATTTTACATAATTACATTTTACACATTACATTTTACATAATTACATTTTACACATTACATTTTACATAATTACATTTTACACACTACATTTTACACATTACATTTTACATAATTACATTTTACACACTACATTTTACACATTACATTTTACATAATTACATTTTACACATTACATTTTACATAATTACATTTTACACATTACATTTTACATAATTACATTTTACACATTACATTTTACATAATTACATTTTACATAATTACATTTTACACATTAGATTTTACACATTACATTTGATGAATGTACCTTCTACAGTGATCATTTCTACAACACATGATACAACCTTATAAAACTGTACAGCACAAATACTGTTAATAACTATAAGCAGACAAAGAAAGAGACTGTGTGTCTGAAAGTAGACGGTTCAAACACACACGGAGACAATTCAAATGCATTCCGGGGGTTAAGTGCAGCGTCGGGTGTTTCCAGTTACTCTGGTTGATTGGTACTCTGCTCAGGTTGAAGGCAGGCGGAGCTGTGGTGGGGATTGAGTGGGTCACAAAGGTGCGATTAGTCCAGCTGTAACAGGTCCGCGCAGATCGGCCCGATCAACTGGAAAGTCAGACAAACCGGCCGCCACTACAACGCCGCGCCAAAGGAAACGACGTGTGCAAACACAAGTCAGAACCGTTGAGTCTGACGTGACTTCCTTTCATGCAGAAGGAATTAATTGAAACCTTCTGTCAGAATATTTCTTCATGCTTCACAAGCAAAGTGTCACAACAGTTCGTGTCACATGGAGACACAGAGGACGCAAACAGCTTCTGATATGAATCTAGTCTCCTTTGTTTTGACACAAATCTGAAGTTATTGATACTTTAGGATCTTAAAGGTGCAACGACTTAAAGGAGACATCTTCAGGTCCATACTTGTATGTTGGGGTTCTTCTAGAACATGTTTACAAGCTTCAATGTGAAAGAACCACATTATTTACCTCAGCCTGTCTCTCTGAATGCACCTGTATTCACCTTCTGTCTGAAACGCTCCGTTTCAGCGCCTGTCTCTTTAAGACTCCCACCCGAAAAATGTTTTATGATCTTAGAAGCCCTAACAAAAACTGACCGGGTTTTCTTATCACACAGTTTCTCCAGAAACCCAAATGTGTACATGCACAAGTTAGTTTATGATTAATGCACATTACTTGCTTAGACCATGAATCATTCAGTTTTTCATCTTTCTGCTGCACATACAGATGAAAACGCATCAATGTTTGCAAAATGGAAACAAGACAACAAATATATACTGATTTGAATGCACCGTGATCGCTAAAGGACGGTGTCAAGACAGAAGACGGCCTCTTCTGATGTTGACTAAACCTGGATGATGATGATGATGATGTGCCTGCAATGTCTTGTACCTCTCATCACGCCGCTGTCTGTCTCCTGTCTCCTGTCTCCTGTCTTCTGTCTCCTGTCTCCTGTCTTCTGTCTCCTGTCTTCTGTCTCCTGTCTCCTGTCTTCCGTCCAGGCATTGAGTTCGGAGCTAGCCGAGGCCCGAGACGACACCAAGAAGACCCAGAACGACATGCTGCACGCCGAGAACGTCCGAGTGGGCCGAGACAAGTACAAAACCCTGCGGCAGATCCGCCAGGGCAACACCAAGCAGCGCATCGACGAGTTTGAGTCCATGTGAGCCGGGAGAGACGGCTGGTCTCGTTGCCATGTCAACGCCTCACTTAAACCTCGTAAAGCCCAAAAACCCGCCGCCGCCACCAGGAGCTCCTGCTGTTCGTGTTTCTATCCGGGAGAACGAGCGGCTAACGGGCTTCGTAGCTTCAGCCTCGCCAAAGCTCTGCCTAGCAGCGGTTCGGCCAATCACACCGCAACCTGCTTTTAGAGCTCCGCCCCCCGTCCCCCAACCCCAGCGAAGCACGCGTCCTTCTAATTCCGAAGGAAAAATAGCAAGCGGCCTCTCCTGACATCGACTTGGGCAGTTTTTAACGCTCGCATGTGATAGTCCAGCGACAGCTGAGTGATGCTTCTTACTCGACAGAATGAAACGTTTGTAGCTGGTTGATGTTGTCGACACGCTTTAATATCTGCATCTTACTTTTACGTCTTGTGTCATCAGTTGGACAATTCAAATAATTTGTGTTAAAAAACAACAACAACAACAAAGCCTTATTCGTCTTATTTCCTCCTCCAGTGTTACTGTTTGTGATTTTGTGTTTGGGAAAAGTGAGCTTGTTGACTTTGATCTGTTAATAATAACATCAGATGACTTCTATAATCTCGCCTCGCTGCCACTTCACTCTGAGAGCTTCAGATATTTTACATTCTTACTGTGCTGGCATCCTCTATCCATTGAGACATTATCTTGTGTGTGTGTGTGTGTGTGTATATATATATATATATATATATATATATATATATATATATATATATATATACTCACACAGAGTCAGTAGATGATTTATTCTCACAGGATGTTGTGTCAGATAGACGTGTTCGAACCTCACGCAGCAAATGAATTTGCTGCGTGAAGCCTGTTTGTGAACGTCTTTCTGTTTCGACTGTGCACATTAATCCGACAGCAATATAACAACACAGTGACTTATTCTCTCAATAACACGAGGAGGCGTTACCAAAGGGTTACGGAACCATCGTGTTTTGAATTTGGACGACAGTTACAGCAGAAGAATCATAAAAGATAACACATGATTAGATAACGTCTGTTGTGTCAAATATGTTTTGTTCCAAAGTATTCATCCACAGAAATATCATCGGCAAACACCGTTAGCTCTGTCGGCACTGCTGCCTTGTGTTGCGCTGTTACCGTTGTTAGCGCTGTTAGCACCGTTAGCTGCAAGCCGCCGCCATGGAGGCAAAAGATATGCTCTGAATTATGTAATGACCACCTTTTGAATACAAAGATGTAAAATGAATGTTTGACCGGATACAAAGAAACCTTCGCTTGAGAAACAAGCTGCTGATGTCCCAAGCGGTCTAAAGAAATCCACCAATACAAAAAAAAGTAAATAGATCGATAGATGCATCATCACCAATTCATCTGTAGCGGAAAGAGCAAAAAAAAAAAGTATGAATTTTACATAGTTTGTTCTGTAGTTTTCATTTATTTGTATTTAATTTATATTTGGTCAGAACATGTTTCGCAAAGAATTTGTCCAAAATCAAAGAAATATTCGTTGTTTGTCTACGTCTGTAATGAAGCTGTTAATTTATCTCCAGAACATCAAACCACAGTTCATCCATCAGCGTCCTTCAGCAAAACAACATCGATCCAAGAAGCAGAAGTCACGAGGAACACGTGGAAAGCTTGACTCTGGCTTTTATTGCTCACGTTTACATCACACACAGGAACAGTCGGCCCGTCTCATTCGGCCACAGTTTCACAGGTTTCTTTTCCGTGCTTTTGTTTTGGGTTTTTATTTCCTAAAGCTCAGTTGAGTTCGACGCGCCTGCAGCACAAACGTCTGAGGAGACCCCACCCCAAAAGTCTAAATGAAAGGAAAAGGTTTTACAAAGACACAATTAATAACAAGCTACAATTCATCAGTGGAAAACCATTCAGACAATTTAGTGTGAATCTCTCACGTTGCTTTTCTTTTGTCTTTTGCTGAGATGGATCATTTGTTCAGAGCACGTTGTGTACATAAAGGAACCGTTTGAAGCGATGCCTTTGTGCTCCTTGAATTATCACAGTTGTACGTGACGGCTTTGGACAATCTTTTGGAATGAAACTCTTCATCTGCAAGCAGGACAAAGTGAAACAGCAGCAATGGTCAAACACTTTAATATTTTGGTTTCATGTGACCGCTGACCTGAGCAAAAGGGGAAACATGTGAAAAGCAATAAAACAGCCTTTTTACTTGGCTTTGGTCCCTGAAGAGTCGCAGAGATGACGCCGTATTAAAGCACGTTAGAAATGAAGGCGGGAATAAACCGTGACAGACGGGATCGCTGTTGGCATTTCACATTTCTGTCTTATAGATTTAGGCCATTTCAAAACAGCAGCACATTACACAAACAGAGTGTCCAGACAAAACCCACAGGTCAATCCTCAAAGGTGTGTTCAGACTGACTGTGAAGGCCGATCACATGACGTGAGAAGAAGTTATGAACACGCAGCAGAACGGGAACATCAGTCGGTTCACGCAGACGGCAGCGACCCTCGTGCGTTCTCAGATGAATAGCAAATGAACCGGAATAAATTGCCGTGAAGAAAATGTGATGTCGCGGTGAGAAAGACGGAAAATCATTGCTGCAGTGTGAAGTCACATCAATGGGACATTTTGACACTTCACCGTACGATCACAGGTGTTCCTCATCACATGAATGATCTCCTTCAGCCGCCTTTGTTTCTCGCTCCCAGCTCACTGCTGCACCAACATAACCACATATATGCAGTTTGTTGTTCAGGTTTTTGACTACTTTCCCGTACAGTAGAAGAGCGGCTCGATAAAATGTCTTTTAAATATCTGTTACTTATTCAGTCTGTCTTTCAAACTCGGTGACGACTGGATCTGGAACGATGTGCCGGAGCCGCGTGGACGGAGGCCGGAAGTGAGTGCGTTCACCCGTCGGTCACGTCTCGATCACGGCCGACAGCTGGAGCCGGCTGCAACCTCTCCCACTGAAGACTAGAGCCGGATGTTAGTGGGGTTTTGCTCACGGATGCATTTTAAACAATACTTGCTGGCTTCACAACTGAATTTCCGCAGCTGAAGAACTTCACTGACCGAACGTACGGAGAGGACTAAACACGGATCAGAGGCTCGAGGACAAAGAACTGCAACGCTGGTTAGGTTTAGCTCGTGGAATCATATTCAGTCTGAACACTCAAGGAACATTTGGGGAGGAAACCACACACAACATCAGCAGTTAGCAAAGTGAACGTGCCCTTATTCAGCAACACTGACCACAATCTCTTCCTGCAGGTAAACATAGAAAACAGCTCTTAACGAGTTCATGAGAATAGAAACATAGTTGTTGCCCTTATACACTAAATCAGCTGTTTTTATTATCCACAGGAACATTAACGCAGCACCTTTTTACAGGTCTGTTTAGATTCAACTAGACGAACGCTAGCACACGGTGCCAGCCAGAGAGAGAGAGGAACCGACTGACGGACAGGAAGTACCGAGGACTTGTTCCTGAGGCCTTCCAGACGACGGCACAGCCCAGAAGAGAGCTTTTCAAGTCAGAGCGCTTCAAGACAAGAAGGAGGAAAACGTGTTCATTTGCCCTCTGGGAAAAGGCGTCAAAAAAGATTTGGAGGTGTGGCACAAATTTTAGATGCAAGCTCATTAAAACCTCATATTTTACTGCACTTTTATTCCAGCAGTGTTCAGAAATACTGTTCCGAGGTTTGAAGCTAACAAGCTAACAATGTGTCTCTTTAGAAATGAGACAACGTCACCTTTTAGCCACACCTCTTCAATCTGAACACCTTTAACATCATATCCGCTCCTCTACCAGGTGGTGTGGGTTACACAGCACCATGCTCTCAGGTAGTTTGGACTACACAGCACCATGCTCTCAGGTTATTTGAGCTACACAGCACCATGCTCTCAGGTAGTTTGGACTACACAGCACCATGCTCTCAGGTAGTTTGGACTACACAGCACCATGCTCTCAGGTAGTTTGGACTACACAGCACCATGCTCTCAGGTAGTTTGGGTTACACAGCACCATGCTCTCAGGTAGTTTGGGCTACACAGCACCATGCTCTCAGGTAGTTTGAGCTACACAGCACCATGCTCTCAGGTAGTTTGGGTTACACAGCACCATGCTCTCAGGTAGTTTGAGCTACACAGCACCATGCTCTCAGGTAGTTTGGGTTACACAGCACCATGCTCTCAGGTAGTTTGAGCTACACAGCACCATGCTCTCAGGTAGTTTGGGTTACACAGCACCATGCTCTCAGGTAGTTTGAGTTACACAGCACCGTGCTCTCAGGTAGTTTGGGTTACACAGCACCATGCTCTCAGGTAGTTTGGGTTACACAGCACCATGCTCTCAGGTGGTTTGAGCTACACAGCACCATGCTCTCAGGTAGTTTGGGTTACACAGCACCATGCTCTCAGGTAGTTTGGGTTACACAGCACCATGCTCTCAGGTAGTTTGAGCTACACAGCACCATGCTCTCAGGTAGTTTGAGCTACACAGCACCATGCTCTCAGGTAGTTTGGGTTACACAGCACCATGCTCTCAGGTAGTTTGGGTTACACAGCACCATGCTCTCAGGTAGTTTGAGTTACACAGCACCGTGCTCTCAGGTAGTTTGGGTTACACAGCACCATGCTCTCAGGTAGTTTGAGCTACACAGCACCATGCTCTCAGGTAGTTTGGGTTACACAGCACCATGCACTCAGGTGGTTTGGGTTACACAGCACCATGCTCTCAGTGTACAGTATACACTAGAACTGTTTCCAGAATGTCTCTTTCCTGCACTGAACAAATATATAAATATTGGCTAAGTACCAAAAAGGTGACAAAGTTTGCCACAAATACTCAAAATATTCAACTCGACATATTTTCTCGTCTTTAAATATTCTCATATGAAACAATGATCTTGCTTATAAATGTTTACAGGATACAATTTGTATCAACAAAGAGCGGCGTCATCTGGCGAGTTGTTCAGATCTATGAACTCATAATCCTGTTCATAAGAATAACAAAGCGCTCGACATCAAGACAACACAAACACGTCGAAGGAGAAATACTGACACGCAATTAATTATAATAATCCCATTTGATCAAACTGTTCACTGTTTGGACATTTCATAGATTTAATGATGAATCGATTTATAACAATAATGGACATTCATTGAGAATAATGCTGATAATATTGCAGTCCTTCCAGACTGAAGTTATTAGCTCATTGATGTCTGAGGTAATCCTGGATGGTTATAAATAATTTAGGAAGGTAATAACACTTTTATTTAGTTATTTTTCTAAAAATCGGAACCAATGAGTTTGATTTAACCGATGAGATTATTAGTGCCTCTGACAAAAGCTGTTCCCACGGTTGTCATGATGGAATAAGAACCTGGAAATCTTTTGGGAACGTGTTTCCCAGCTCTTGCCGGTGTGTTCCTGTCTCTTACTGCAGAGCTGTGGATCTAACCGAAGGGCACAAACCAGCTTCACCCTGTTTGAGCGGGGAACCCTCCTCCTGCTGTCACCACGGACAAACAAGACCCTGTGTCTAATTCACACACGTAAAACGGATTTAATAAATTAACACATTCTTAATGATAAAATACCAACAATCTTCTTTTCCACTCAAACATTCCTGGAGCTCTCTACAGCCACCTTCACATGATTTAGAATTATAAAATGCTTTAAAGATGGAAAAGAACAGAGGGTGTGCCTAAAAATAAAAGAGAGAATTCTGTACTGAAACCTGCTGAACGGTGAAGTCAGCTGAGCGCGTTATCCTAGCAGAGGAAATAAACACAGCTCTGGGTTTTCGAGTGGAGTTTTTGCTATTTTCTTTTGTGGGTGCCGCTCGAGTTTCACTTCCCTGTCGGGGAAATCCACCAAATCTGATCGGCCACCTGTCAGTTCAGAAAGAAACCATTGATCCGTTTGTTGAACTAAATTTAAGCCTGAAGTACGGTAGGAATATACCAGCAATGCATGAAGAACTTCACGTTTGAACATATATTCCTCTACCGCGCGCTATCGTCTCAGTGACTGAAGAAACAAGTATTTCACTCAGATAGAAAGTAGGAATTAGAGCTGTACGTATACCCTGATATGATTGCAGCAATAACAAAACAAAGTGCCAAAAACAGAATAATTTAAAAAAATATGTCAATAACTTAAAATATAACAAATAAATTAATTTAAAATGAACAACACTGTCACCTTTTTAAAACTCACTGAAAGCCTCCCGAAGCAAAACCGGTGTCTTGATTCAAAGCTTGAGCTCAAACATGCACATTAATCCCCAACCTTTCCTGATCTTAAGTGCTGTAATAGCAGGCATATTTATAGAAAACAATAGCAATTTGGGGATTTCCCTTTACAAAGATACCATTAAAATGAATGAGGCGACTTCCCTGCAATAAAATGAAGCAGTGCATTAACAGCTGTAGATATATGTGCTTTTGGTTTGCTTCTGTCCAACCTGACTTCACCAATCAAGACCATTGCAAGAATTAAACCTGCAGCCCAGTGCATGGTGAAGCTGTACACTTCACCTTCTGGCTTTCGTTCAGGAACCGTGCTGCGATTTCTCCATCAGAATCACAGCCGCGAGCTCCTGAGCATCCACCACATGGGGGTTCCTGATCATCACCATCCTCACCAAATCAGGAGGGAAGATACGGCACAAGTTAACAAACACCCTCTCTCTGAAGTCCTGGTATCGACCCAAGGCAGGGGGCTCCTGGTGCTGGGGTGCCGGGGACAGGTAGCTTTTGTGAGCAGTGATGGGTGGAAGGGACAGCTGGGGGAGCGGTGGGAGACTTGATGCTGAAAGGCCTCGGGGGGATGAATGGGTTTGCCTGCCCCAAGGAGAGTGCCACGCCTTCTCAAGGACTTCTGGGAGGGTCTGGAAGGCATACGGATCATAGCGAGGCTTCGGGGACTGCTGGTAATGGGGGTCCCAGTTTACCCCATGCTGTGGTTGTTGGTTTAGCCCAGAATGGTTTATTTGGGAATGAAGTGGTGACCCGTTGTACACTTGGGAGTCCTGGAGCCCACCTTCCTGCCAAAGGGAGGCCATCAAATTTCGGCTGAGTGGGGAGCCCTGAGAGTGGGAGTGAGCGCCGGATGCTTGCGGTGGTCGAGCTGGGAACTCCCCCGGGAAGCTGCTCAGCAACGGATGCTGAAGGTGTGGTGGGAAGTAAGCTGAAGGGGACTTGAATGGATGTGGAGGTACAAGAGAGGGAACAGAAGCCGGAGGGTCTTCCAAGCCAAAATCACGTTGTCTCCGCAGTGCTTGGGGAACTGGATAGCCATGAGGAGCTCGGTGGCCCAGTCCAGGAGGAACGTGACTCACAGGGTGGGCGTACTGGCCAGGGCAGTGATGGTGATGGTGGTGAGGATGGTGGTAGTGATGGTGGCACTTGGGGCCGTCATCTAACATGGGGTCCGGGGAGAAAGAGTCTGCACTGCCTTCACTGCTACAGTCCGACAGATGCAATCCAGCTCGCAGATCAGCTGGGAGGAAGCATTCGGGACTTTGTGGCACCACCAGATTAAGGCTGGAGTAGGCCTTCACCAGAGAGCCGTAGCCCACCTCTGGAGACTCACATCTGTGGTAAGTTTCAGCATGACTTGGTCCAGAGGCTCCAGCAACCCTGGAGCTGCCTCCACCGTTTCCCACAGGGTGCTCCCATTGGTCAAAGCTTCCAGACCAAGAGGGTCCGCCGGGAGCAGGATACCCTAGAAAGCTGCTGCTACAGCTACTACTGCTGCTGTTGCTTCCCCTACGTCCTTCCACTTTGGACTGCATCCGAAGCCTGTCCTCCAAGAGGTCGGTGAAGGATCTGCGAGGGCTGGGGTTCGACTGTTTCTTTGGAGTGCCTCGACTTCGCTCGGCCTCGGCCATTCCTTCTGGTTGACCGGAGCTTTGTCTCTTCCCCATCAGGGTATCTTCCAGCAGACCTCTCGAGGCCACTGATGACATTTTGGCACTAGCACGGAGCTCATCAGCCACGGAACGCTGGGGCTGGCTGCCCCTTTCAGGGTGGTAAAACTTGCACTTGTGGCCATATGTGCACTTCTTCCCTGAAGAACGGAAAAAGAAATGTACTTGTCAATAATGTGCTGGAATGAATATATTTTATGGCATCAGTGCCATTTTTAAAATTGTATTTGTGTTAATCCCCCTGCTGAAAAGAAAGGTCATCATCTCTAGCACAATAAGTGAATTGTTGAATAATTTAGGGGTCATTCTTTAAAAAAATTTAAAATCAATTTAGAAAAAGAGCGCAAACGCTTTTACATCCTTGAGAACGTGGAAACAAATTGAAGACAACAGCAGCAGTTATTCTTTAGTTTAAGAAACAAATATGTTATTAGTTCTCTCAACTGCTTGAAGTGCTCCACTGACACAACAGAAGTGCACATTGTCTTACCATAAGGACATGGCTGCTTCCTGTGTTCAGCAATAATAGGCCTCTTCCTCAGGAAGTTCTCCAGGCTGGGTCCATGTCGTCCCAGTGGGTCGTCTGGTGGCATGAACCTGAATAGATTAAAACCGAAACAAACATATCTTCATGAAATAATACAAGACACAAGTATCTTTACAGAGGCGATGATCTGATCAGTGACACCAACGTGAAGATAAGTAAGAAAGATCAAAAGAACACCGACGAGGAAATGAAAGTGTCGGCCAAGTGAATAGGAAGTCCTCAGATAAAGTCCCTGCAGAAATGCTTTGTGCAAATATTAGTCTGAGGGATATTGGCTCGGTTACAACATCTTGAAGTGATCTTTAGTGGTTGGAAGCCACACTGGACAAACAACCCATGTCTTTGACAAACGTAAACCTTTTTTATGGCTTTTGCATTTTCCAAATCAGATGCCACATTTTCTTCTTCAGAGTTTTTTAAAAATGCTTTCCTTCCATTGAATTATTATTCGGATTTGTTCATTAATAAATGACCATCACTTTACGTCACTCCAACTTTACTTCCTTTGTCACGAGTTGCTTACTTGTCGTTTACGAAGGAGTACATCAGCAGACGCTCATCGATGAACTTCTTCCACTCTGGCTTCTCATTGGCGAGGTCACGGTAGTTGTCGTTGGAGACAATGATGCCCTCTGACTCGTAGGCCAGTTTGACGATGAAGCGGTCGTCGTAGCAAACCACACGCCGTCCCTGCACGCGGCGCGATGGAGTGAAGACCAGGATCTTGTCCTTCTCCAGTCGCCGTAGGATCTCTTGGTCTGAAGACAGAAAAGGGATGCAGTTAAACACAAAGAAGAAGATAAGAAATCAATCCCAAAGCAGAAGGTTTAAGCTACATCCTTTCGCTTGTTTACAGTCATTTAACTGAGTTTGAGTCATCACTGGAGGCTTTAGTAGCTGTTACCTGTGATGAGAGCATCAGGGCGTGACTGCTCTTTTCTCCAGGCAGGAACAAAAACAGTGATGTCACGGTGACCTCGCTCCAAGAACCAATCAACAGCCAGCTGGATGCCTTGGCAGGAGAACACTTCCTTGTTTCCATGACTGCAGGAGCAGAAAGACACGAACAATCAGCGATGCCAAACTAAAGAGTTGTCCCAAGCACAAACATTTGGAATTGAAAACCTAACATCAATCTGAAACTGTTTTATTTTGCTGACTAGAGCTACACCACAGTTTGTTTTCATCATTTATTAAACAGGAACATTTTTTGCAAATGTTGACAGTTTACAGCAGTTACCAATATTGTTGAAGATGTGAATATGTTGAAGTGGTATTCATATTTTTCAATTAACATTAAAAAAATCGAACATAATCCTTGCAGTACTCCAAAATACCGCTCGGGGTGTTTTGAGAAACACTGCGTAAAGCTTTGCTTGTACGGGCACGTGGCAGATTTAACTTTCACTGCAATTACTAAACCTGTTTCGCTGGCAATGTTACAGTACGTCATACGCGTATATGGTTGCTATCTTGGCTACTTGAGCTACTGCAGCTTAGCTGCTAACAACAGCCAGATAATTGATTGTTCCTTTACTTGATGCAGTCATCGTGTAAAAAGCATGTGCAAGTACACGGCAGTCTTCCTCACCTCATGGCTACGTTGCTCCCATCCACCACGACAGGCCGAAGGTTCTCTTTGTCCTCCAGCAGCTGGGCCGGACACAGCAGCCGACAGGAGTCCAGAGAGGAGCTGGAGGAGGAGGTGAAGGAGGCCAAAGAGGACGACAAAGAGGAGGAGGGAGACTGGGAGACGGTCAAACCTCCTTGTTGCTCCGTCTCTGTCTTGGTTCCCAGTTTCACCAGCTCACCCAGGACATCATTGATGAGTGCGTCTGAGCCCAGTTTCCTCAGCACCAGCAGCACCAGCTCCTCGGAGTAGCCCAGCTTGAGGGCAAACTCCACCTTGCCGCGGTAGTCTGTGACGGGGTCAGTGGGAGGCGAGGTCTCCGGCTGTGAGGGGTCTCCAAGGGCTCGGTTTGGTGCCAGGTCCAGCCTGACCGTCTGGAGGACTGAAGAGGACTCTTGGTGCTGCAGGGGAGGCTGATGAGGGTTTTGAGGTTCAGACCCATTCTGGAGCCGTTCATCGTCACTGTCAGAGAAGTTACTGCAACTGCTACTGCTGCTGAAGCTTGAATTAGTACTGAAACTTGTGCTGCTACTATTAATACTGTCACTGCTGTTACTCGGGGCACCAGCTTTGACCCCTATATGCCCAGCACCCGTCACTGTGTTCAGCCCCGCCTGCCGCTCAGCACCTTCCACGTGGAGGTAGTCCAGATCCAGCCCCAGGCTGAGGATGTGGCCTGTTCCATCCTCCAGATGGTCCTTCACTCCCATGAAGCTGTCTCATACATCCAGCTCCACGCCCTCCGTGACCTCCCCGGCACCGGACAGACCCCACCGTTACAGCTGGCAGCTCACTGACTGGTCCTTGGACTGAAGCTTGAGAGAGACACAAGAAGTGGTTAAATTCCTGAGTACTGTGAGAAAGTGATAGTATCAGGCGGCAACCTCCGCTTCTGTACAGTGAAGTCAGTGCTTCATGTGTTAAAGCTGCATTCTCTCTAGTGTCCACCAGGGGGCGACTCCTCTGGTTGTATAGAAGTCTATAGAAAATGACTCTACTTCTCTCTTGATTTATTACCTCAGTAAACATTGTAAACATGAGTTTATGTCTCAATCTCTAGTTTCAAGTCTTCTTCAATACAGCATGATGTTCATTTAGTACATTATGGTCCATTTAGAGTCACACAGACCATAAAGCAGGGGATGCTTTAGGGCGGGGCTACAAGGTGATTGACAGGTCTCTACCAGAGACGTACACGGCGTCTCTACGTCACTCCTCAGTCCAGATATGCTCACTTCCTGTTAACTGGTTGCAAAAAGTCAAGATGGCGACGGACAAAACGCAGAACTCAGTCCACAAACCGATGAGTGTCGTCACGATGACTATGTCCACTTCTTAATTGCAGTCTATGGATATTATAAAGGGACATAAAGGGACAGTGTGTAGAATTTGGTGGCGCTCTGGGCTGCTGTAGAAATATGGCAGTGCAACATGGCGGACTCCATGAAGAGGACCCAGTTCAGTGTAATTAACTGAAGATCAATATCTATACTGACTTGTTTAGCAGAAAGCTTAGAGTCACTTGAAAATTGTCAACTCAGGGAATTTCACACTACAAACTGTTCTGAGCCCACATGACTATATATATATTAGTGCTGGGCAAGTTAACGCGTTAGTATCGCGTTAACGCATTAATTAATTAACGCCGACAATTATTTTATAGCGCGTTAACGCATTCTTTTTATTTTGAAAGTCCATTGCTCACTGGCAGCGGTGGAGGAATGGAGACTACTGGACATCGCTGCGGTGAAGTCACAGACACTTACATGTTCGTGCACCGATATGCTGGAATTCACCGTAAACGCATTCAAACGCACAGATCGGGAGCGAGCGAAGGACTTTGAAAGTTAGCGGAAACATTAACGTGAGACAACATCCGGTTTCTTCAGACCAACATCCGGTTTTCAGAATAAGATGCCAACAAAGTATGAATTATATTCACATTAAGTATGAAACATACTACCTGCATCTCGTGAATAAAAGGGAAAATACACCTAAATTAAAGTGTCTTTATTCTTTGATCGCTGGGTCACCATCATCACCTCTGAGTTACAGCATCACAGTGATGAAGAGTAGAGCTGCATTCACATGCTGTGACTGTCATGAAGACACAACACACACATGTCGATGAAACGTGCTGAAACATGTTATTCATGCTGCACAGCAGTGGAACGTTTCACACGCAGTCACACACCGAGCACAGATAGTGAAGAGATAGAACTGCTGCTAACAACAACCTGATGTGTTTTAAGTGTTTACACCAAATGTTATTGCCCTTTTGTTCATATAGCAGTACTTTCAAAATAAAAGTGAGCAATACACTACTTTTGAATTCAGGTTTGAATTTTGCCATAACAATGCAATTAAGTCCGGTCTAGAGGGTCTATTTATTTAGACACTTGTATGACTTTATAACCGTATTTACAGCTGGTATTAACATGTCATCTGTTTCTGAATATCTGAGTCAGGTGTAAACTTACGCAGAACAGATGACGATCAGGGTTCAGATCTGAAGGTGTCTGACTCACGTTGTGATCAGATCTCAGGTGTAAAAGCTGAATCCCTCCTCATGAGGAGGCAGCCAGCTCCACATTCACACAGCGAGCTCTCACAGCAGCGTTGCCAAAACAAAAAAAGAACTTATTCATGCAGGTCTTCAATGCAAAGTCCCGGGATGATGCAAACACTGAACTGTAACTGCAGTAAACGCTTGATGGAGCTGAAAACTGACTTCAGAGAAGTAAAAAAGGGCAAGTTGAGTTCTGTAACCTCGCCTCTCTGTCCTCCCACTTATTTGCATTTTAGCAGCTCCTTTGACAAAAAGCCATCAGTTAGACTCGAGGCCAAATACCAGACACCTGCGCCAAGACCCGTGCATGTCCAAGTGCCAGCAGAACACAGCGCCGAGGCCCATGAACGCTCTGTGGTGAGGAATATGATCTTTTACAGTCACGAAGGACCTTGCTGCTAAGAATACAAGAAAGGTCGTAAATGGATCATTCGTGATTTAAGTGCTTCTCACAAACACAATAAATGGCACATGCATGTATTTTAATTCCCACAATAAATTGCCTGTCACTGTTTAACAACAGTTGCGTGAGAATAACACGATAACACCACTGTGTGTCATCTAACAGACACTTATGATGTCTGCATGCATTCAGCATGATGCTCAACACATGCATGGTGCATGGGCTGCAGGATAAAATACAGTATTCTGCTGTATTCATTTATATACGTGCAGAAAATACAACAATGAGGCCGGATAACGTGCAATTTAATACAACAAAGTGATCCTCAAAGTGTCGCCTCGGACGCATACTGTAAAATTCATGAATTCTTGATTTAAAAGTTCCTTATAAAAAAACTCATCTGATCATGAAAAGTAATGTTTTAAAGAGTCTCTAACCCCTTTTTATTTTTTACTACTCATCTGTCAAATAAAAGCAACGGTGTTAAATGAGTTGAAGGGAGGGACGTATCAACATCTGAGCATGTGGTTCCCTGATTATAGTTCATAAGCAGATGAGACTCAACACATCTTTTCTTGTTGCCTAAAGGTAACAATGCAACTTTACCAAAAATGAAAGACAAGAACAAACAGCTTCACTGATGCAAAGCACCTGAAACTAGCCTGAGGACGAATCCTCAGATGAGCTGCCGTTCCGGTTTCACCTGCAGCTGAACATGTATATGTGTTGCCTGCAGGCAGGTAAACACCTCATTTGCCTATTAGATGAGAGAATGGTTTATTTTACTGGAACTACGTCTGAAGGAGTGTACAGTATTTTATCTTAGATATTGTCTTATCTCATCTTAGTGAGCCTGTTGAAGATAGTGTTGCATCATGGGTAGAGATGCTCAGATGCCTTTTGTTCCTTTCCCTTTCCTTACAGATTACGATACCTATATATGTATATAAATACTATCATTATTTTTTACCTAACTCTGGATGGAAACTGAACTAAACTTCCAAACTAAATATTTGCATATTTTTAAAGGTAGCGGTTTTGCTGGTGGGGATTTTCCAGAGTAAAATATGACCAGATTGCTGACAAATACAGTTTTGTAAGAAGTGCCTTACCAAGTCACATTCTCCAAATTAAATAATAATAATAAAAAGAGAATAATATAAAAGTGATGTTAATGGGATTCCATCAGATTCTTTAAATATGAAAACATGAGTGAGTCATGAGTCATGAGGGAATGAGCCCTAACGGTCTCCACGGATTGGTTGAAACAAAGAGCGATGTGTTGCTTCGTGACCCCTTTAGACAAACAACACGTTACACCTCACAAAGACCCCCATAATACACAAAAACTCTTCTCAACAAAGGCTTTCAGCTTCCTTAAAGGTTCTTAATCCACGAATCTAGTTCAGTCTTGGTTGCTTGATGCATAACGTTCCCTCGTACAACATCGGGGCTTTTGTTCATTGTGTTGCAGATCATCAAACATTGGGAACAATGGGCAACAAGGCCATTCCTCCAGTTGCCTCTACTTGTCTCTTTGTTCAAAGGTCTGTGCATGAAGGAATACAAAGTCATGATCACTGGTTTCAGCACCGCTAACATCGGCTCTACCACAAACAACAACGGTGTCATGGTTGTGTTTGTCTGACAGGTTGTTTATCTGTGGAAATACTCTTTAAGGGTACTTCAGAGCATCGGACTGCTCCCAGCTCTGTGAGAGACGTTTCACTGCAGGCCAACTCAACGAGAGCACTGAAAGATCTCAAACAACACTTCTGATTGTCTGAGATGCTGCTTCTGGACAAAGTGGAAGCAGCTCAGTTCCACAGCTGTTTGGATGGTAAAGCATCCTGATGTTTTCTGAAACTTCACTTGAATCTGACACAGAAGGGACATGAACTAAGACAAGACAAAGAGTGCAGCATAGAAGGGACATGAACTAAGACAAGACAAAGAGTGCAGCATAGAAGGGACATGAACTAAGACAAGAGACAAAGAGTGCAGCATAGAAGGGACATGAACTAAGACAAGAGACAAAGAGTGCAACATAGAAGGGACATGAACTAAGACAAGAGACAAAGAGTGCAACATAGAAGGGACATGAACTAAGACAAGACAAAGAGTGCAGCATAGAAGGGACATGAACTAAGACAAGAGACAAAGAGTGCAACATAGAAGGGACATGAACTAAGACAAGAGACAAAGAGTGCAGCATAGAAGGGACATGAACTAAGACAAGACAAAGAGTGCAACACAGAAGGGACATGAACTAAGACAAGACAAAGAGTGCAGCATAGAAGGGACATGAACTAAGACAAGAGACAAAGAGTGCAACATAGAAGGGACATGAACTAAGACAAGACAAAGAGTGCAACATAGAAGGGACATGAACTAAGACAAAGAGTGCAACATAATGAACTAAGACAAGACAAAGAGTGCAACATAGAAGGGACATGAACTAAGACAAGACAAAGAGTGCAACACAGAAGGGACATGAACTAAGACAAGACAAAGAGTGCAACATAGAAGGGACATGAACTAAGACAAGACAAAGAGTGCAACATAGAAGGGACATGAACTAAGACAAGACAAAGAGTGCAACACAGAAGGGACATGAACTAAGACAAGACAAAGAGTGCAGCATAGAAGGGACATGAACTAAGACAAGACAAAGAGTGCAACATAGAAGGGACATGAACTAAGACAAGACAAAGAGTGCAACATAGAAGGGACATGAACTAAGACAAAGAGTGCAACATAATGAACTAAGACAAGACAAAGAGTGCAACATAGAAGGGACATGAACTAAGACAAGACAAAGAGTGCAACACAGAAGGGACATGAACTAAGACAAGACAAAGAGTGCAACATAGAAGGGACATGAACTAAGACAAGACAAAGAGTGCAACATAGAAGGGACATGAACTAAGACAAGACAAAGAGTGCAACACAGAAGGGACACAAACTAAGACAAGACAAAGAGTGCAACATAGAAGGGACATGAACTAAGACAAGACAAAGAGTGCAACACAGAAGGGACATGAACTAAGACAAGACAAAGAGTGCAACATAGAAGGGACATGAACTAAGACAAGACAAAGAGTGCAACATAGAAGGGACATGAACTAAGACAAGACAAAGAGTGCAACATAGAAGGGACATGAACTAAGACAAGACAAAGAGTGCAACATAGAAGGGACATGAACTAAGACAAAGAGTGCAACATAATGAACTAAGACAAGACAAAGAGTGCAACATAGAAGGGACATGAACTAAGACAAGACAAAGAGTGCAACATAATGAACTAAGACAAGACAAAGAGTGCAACATAGAAGGGACATGAACTAAGACAAGACAAAGAGTGCAACATAGAAGGGACATGAACTAAGACAAGTCAAAGAGTGCAACATAGAAGGGACATGAACTAAGACAAGACAAAGAGTGCAACATAGAAGGGACATGAACTAAGACAAGACAAAGAGTGCAACATAGAAGGGACATGAACTAAGACAAGACAAAGAGTGCAACATAGAAGGGACATGAACTAAGACAAAGAGTGCAACATAATGAACTAAGACAAGACAAAGAGTGCAACATAGAAGGGACATGAACTAAGACAAGACAAAGAGTGCAACATAATGAACTAAGACAAGACAAAGAGTGCAACATAGAAGGGACATGAACTAAGACAAGACAAAGAGTGCAACATAATGAACTAAGACAAGACAAAGAGTGCAACATAGAAGGGACATGAACTAAGACAAAGAGTGCAACATAGAAGGGACATGAACTAAGACAAAGAGTGCAACATAGAAGGGCCATGAACTAAGACAAGACAGAGTGCAACATAGAAGGGACATGAACTAAGACAAGACAAAGAGTGCAACACAGAAGGGAAATGGCAGGAAATAAAGTGAGACGGTGTGATTGAAAAACGCACCAAGTTCTCCCTGATTCTCTGGAGACGGTTGCTTTAAGACATTGAGCCTCATTCACAAACAAATATGTTCTCAAACCGAGTGTACGGACATTCAAAGCATCGATATCTAAAACCGTTTATTAATTATTGGTCAAGTGTATTGAATATGAAATATGACAGCCTCTAATCCTCACCAAATACTGCAAGAATTTAAAATATTCAACGATAAAATCTGAGCGTCCCAGAGTGGAGTTGATAAGAGTTCCTTTGTTGAAATGTTACAGAAACAGTTTTTAATTATCTTTATTGAGTTGCCATTAAATTGTGTAGATTTAGCCAAAGTTCATTCGAGAACTTCTTTTCCTTTCTTGCTTTCGAGGCCATCCCCCCCCCCCCATGTTGTCCATGTTTACATATTATAATCTTGTACCCTCTTCTGATTCTGAGGAATCTTTAATTGCTGCCTCTGGACAAACGTATTTCCTTCAATAGATAAATGCTTTTGCGTGCGCACTTATTTTGTGCACAAAGTAAGAACATTTCTTCACAGGTATTAGTGAAAAGGCTCCACTGTCCTTAGATGGACCTCAATCAAAGACAGGAAACAGAAGCGTTCTCCTGCTTACAAAGCAGATGAAATGAAGTTCCTGTTACTTGGTCATACCAGGATGTAAAAGTGAGACGAGCTTTCCACTTTCAGCTTTTGTAAGAGAAAGCTTGTGTTACTCTTGTGTTACTAAAGTGACTTATAGTCTTGTTTCATAATAAGAATTACGCATTAACCTGAGCTTTAAAAACATCGGCACATATTTCATTTAAGCACTTAAAGGTGCAGTGTTGCTTCAAACAAACAGGGGGCAGCATGTCCCCTCTACTACTGGACTAACTAACTAACTACAACGACTAACTAAGTGTAGTTCGTTAGTCTTCTGTGGCGGGGAGGACAACACTAAAATACCAGTTGTTTTCTGGCGTCGGCCACTTTGGATTTGATCCAATAAACAAACTACAAAACGTCAGACTGACGTTATAGTGGCTCACTGTCACCTCTCCAGGTTACAAGTGGTACTACAAGTGAGCTAGCTGGTTGGCATGCTAACTTCAGCGGATATCTTAACGCTGTCACGTTAGTTCTGCTTTTGAATGTTTTAAACAAAACATGAACTCCACATTTGCACATTTTGAAAATGATTCTTTATAAACCAGTCTCTGCCAACTGATTCCAACCAGTTGATGTCAGACTTTGCATGCATGCGTACGTGTGGATATATATTTTAGCTACCGCTGTTATGAGGAGCCTCTCGGATCTCAGGCGAAAGCACCGGAAAGCCGGGGCCTCCCCATGTCCCGACCCCGACGTCTAAGCCGCCGCGCCGCTGTTTGTCACCCTGAATGCCACAAGAGAGCTGGAATAATTTAGTCCTCCAGCAACAAAGGAGGCACAAAAGGAAAAGAGAGTGTGTTTTGTGTGAGTGTGTGTGTGTGCATGTGTGTGTGTCAGAGGGTGGGGGTGGGAAGAAGTGTGTCTGGCTTGCCGTCCTTCAACAATGCAGCTGCCTCCCAATCTGTCCTCCTATGACGGGAGTATTGTTCTCACGGCCCGAGCAGCGTGCACAGACGGAGGCCGGGGCTTTTTAAACCCGTTCACCCCCCTACACACACACACACACACACACACACACACACACACACACACACACACACACACCAGTCTCGGTCACTGGTTTCCAGACGGCGTCTTTGACGAGTCAGCAGAAATATGACAGTGACACAGCAGGTGTGAATCAGGTGTGTGTGTGCTCAGCTCTGTTAATGTGACTGTGAGTTTTTAGGCAACAAAAACAAATGTATTCACGCAATATTATGAATATTGAGACTTTACTGTGGTGAAAAAACCCCAAAAAAACTAAATATGGAGAAAAAATAGAGCTAATTAATGAGTAAGCTGTTTTACACTACAAACGTATACGTGTTGTTGATCAGATGAGCAAACTGTTATTTTTCTATGACGTTGATTATTACACCCACGAAAGAACCAAAGTCTTATAATACGACCCAAAAATATGTTATTTTAAATCATTTTGTGGCTTTTAAATCTAACCCGTCATCACGGCAGAGACACATTGACGGCAGTAAAGTCATCTTGTGTTCATTCGTCGTCCTCCAGCAGCAAATAAAAGTATTTATTTGAGAAGAACGTGGACGTAAAATGATCATGTTTAAAATCTAAATCTACGAGCAGCTTCAACTGTTGATGGTGAGCTCATAGAATATTCATAATGAAATGTTTTATAACATGTCCTGCTTCTGAAAGCTCCTAAAATATTACAAATAAGCCGTCGTGTAATGTAGTGACAGTAATGTCGAGGTTAATATCTGTGAAATTACGAAAGTCTATCCAAAAGAAATTGTATAAAAGTACAGAAAATGTGCACATTCAGATGAAATGTATATGCAGTAATATGCAGCTGCACAGGGAGAGAGTATGTACTCTTTATCAATATGATGTGTACCTTTATAAATATGCATTTCTAAACAAATACGATAGATAACATAACAAGTTAATTGTAAACTACAAATGGACCTCAGCAGTATTCATTTACTTTGTTGATTTTCTGTCTCAATTAATTGAAATGAAATGAGACACAAACATTCAACGACCTTTCTGTAAAACAAGAAATTTTGAATTTAAACATCTTTCATTTGCAAATGAATTCTGATCTCTGGGTTACAAACTTAACGTGACTTAACTTCTCGCTTCGTCTTTAAGTTTTAGAGAAAAACAAAACACCTTCAGGACAATAAAGAGGCTTTCAGTCGCTTTGGTTAGAAAATAAACTGGATTAAAAGTCGACACTTGCCAGGGTTTCGATTCCACGTCGGTAGGAACTCATTATACGAAGAGAATAACTCATCTGCCGAATCATTTCTGTAGGTGTGTCTGTGTAGTGGGGGGGGGAGCAGATGCTGCGGTCTCAGCTCAGTGGCCCAGCCTGCCTGCACGGTGTGTATCTCTGTATGTCATGATCCAGGGTTAGCCCCCTCGGGGGGGTGCAGGGTGTGCATGGAGGGATGAGCTCCCCCGAGGCCAGACCCTGACCAGCCCCTCAGGGCCGCCGCATGGCTGCCATTTGCTGGGCTGCACCCGGCGGAGAGCCGGTCTGCCACACCAGTGACCGGCTGGGAGGGGGACAAAGGGGGTGCAGAGGGTTGGGGGGGGGGGGCAACAGATGCCTGCTGAAGCCACAGGGGACCTCCCTGAAAGCATCTTCTTCCTCCTCCTCCTCCACCTCCTCCTCCTCCACCCTCCCCGTCCTGCAACTGGTGGTGTCCAGATTCATCCTCAGTGACACATATCACCACTGTCTGTCATGTGACCCGAGGGGGGTCGTGGGTAGCACTCACTTTCACCTCTGAGTCTTTGCAGACTCTCGGGCGGTAACGTCTGGTCCTCGGTGAACAGAATCATTGATCACATTTGGTTCCACTCTCGTCACTACACACAATATTTTCTGTTCTGTTATGAATGGACTAGAGTGAAGTTCAACTGTTCATCGTGCTGTGGGGGAACCCAAAGGAATTCCCCGTGAAGCCCACACACTCCTGTCTGTCTGTCTCAATTTCAGTGGTGAACACACTTCATTCTGTTTATCTACACTGACACCGTCCAAAGTCAACAACACCTTCCTAAAATATTACACAAATTTCATGGCAATCCATCCGATTGTTGTTGAGATCTGAAGGTGGAGGTGGGCGGCAGACGGGCATCGCTATCCAACGCGAGCGCGGCTAAAGCAAACTAATCTCTGCCTTTTAAATTCAACCGTTTGAGAGTCGTGCTAATAACGCTATCTGCAACTTTCAACATTTAAAGCACAGCTAAGCTAAAGTCAAAAGAACACAATCACTACAACTTTGTAACTTGGAGTTTATTTGTCCAGCTAACTCATTCTCTAAGTGCAGCATCACACCACTCACGAGCTCCTTAAACTGATTACTGCGAGTTCAGTACAAACAGCATATTTTTGTGGTGGATTGTCAGGGAGATTCCATGATAAAACTGTGTTTTCAATATTCTTTAACATGCAAAACGGACGCTAACCCCCAACCACACTTACCGCACAGCTCCTAGGGAAGCAGCAAGGCAGCCGAACAGAGAGAGACTCCTACAATCTCTCTCCTGACATTCCAACTGCAAAGCACAAAGTCAGAAACTTCAGGGAGCAACTTCCAAGTCGAGGTGCTGGCACATTAAGACAGGATGGATGACAAAATTCCTTTTTAAAGCAAATACAAATCTCAGTATCCAGTCTCCAGTGTCCAGTATCTAAAGACTTGGAGAAAGTAACGCTGTCAATCCAAAGCAAAAATAAGTCTCCTGGTTGAGTTTAGCAGCAATCCTTCAAGTTCTTCTTTTTTTTTGGGTTGAGAAGCAGAGTGCGATGTTGAGGCTGCAAGTTTGGAAGTGTGACTGACAACAGATGGAGTGTGAGGCATCTACCATCCTCCTCCTCACAGCAAGCCCACCTCCTGACCAATACCAGCGCAGAGATCTGACACACGTCTCACTTTCCCGTCTTCACCGAAAGCTTATTCTGTACAAACACCAATCACCCACCTCTCCACCAATAGGAAGGGACATGAAGATAAGCTAGGATATCTACACCCCCTCCAACCCCCCTACAGACACACACACACACACCACCAGCCCATCCGCCAGGCTTGAGCCATGAATGGACGAGAAGGCGTGAGTTGACAATGGTGGGGAGGGGGACACAAAGGAGGACCCTCGACGGGCAGCTGCACACACACTCACCATGCTCAGGGCCATTACACACGCACACACACACACACACACACACACACACACATACACACACAGTTACATGAGGAGAAAGAGCGAGTGAAAAAAAAAAAAACAGGACCCAGAATTGAGCCCTGCGGAACACCTGGCCCACTGGGGACGGCTGCCGCCTTCAACCTCTTTGTTTCATGGGTGGGGGATTGGCTTGAGTCAGACAATGAGACGAATTATGTTAAAAGTAGTGTGTGCTCCCAAAATGGGTGTTAGGAGTGTGTGTGTGCGTGTGTGTGTGTGTGTGCGTGTGAGTGTGTGTGTGTGTGTGTGTGTGTGTGTGTGTGTGTGTACATATGTCTGACGGAAAGTTAGCAGGTGGGAAAGGAAGCTGTGAAGGGAAAAGGCCTTGAAATGAACAAGAGGCAGAAAAGGAAAAGAGAGAAAGGGAGGTAAAAAAAAGAAAAAGCAAGAGTAAGGCTTTACTGGTTGGACGCGGCTCTGGCAAAATGGCGGCATCTTTTCAAAGGCCTCAGATTGTGCGGAGGGGTTTTACTTATCGGCTCAGAGGAGGCCAGAAACAAAGACTGGCTGCCTGTCAGGCTGGACTTAAACAGGTCCAGGTTCCAGGACATTTTACCTCCAGAAAGGAGGAGGTTTATTATTTTGCCCCAACGCTGCCAGAGGAACAAAACACGATTTACCCTTCAGTAGCGTACAGAGCGAAGTGTGAATACATGCCCAGACAAGCTGTCGAGAAGAAAATCAATCCTCGTGCAATCATGCAGATAATATTACAGGACTAAGTAAATCATAGAGCATGCCTTTATCAAAGGGGAACCAGGATTCCGACAGCTCTGACCAAGTTATTTGCGTTTATTTGCATCAAAGTAAAGCCTGAACATGTTTGGACAACCTGGTTTCCTGCCAATCACCTGCTTCCAGTTAGTCATTAGGCCCAGTATATAGTAATATAGTAATATATATATATATATATATATATATATATATATATATATATATATATATATATATATATACCACCTGAGCACAGCTTTCACTCAGCCTTCCTGTTCCCTTCAGTTTCATCTTCCTGTCTGACGGCCTTTTTCTGGCAACAACACTGTTTTATTCTCAACATTTGAACACTTTAACAAATCACTAGTCACTGATTCCAACCTTGGAGAAGCTTCTTGGTCTAGTGCAGTCGCACAGTGTACAAAGTATGAACTTGGATCAGCAGTTTATTCTGACTGTAGATAAGAAGCGGACGTAGTCACCGTCATTCTGACAAAACCTTTTACCACCATTCACAAAAAACACTGAGCTCTTTTGCGTCCCACTAAATATATCCATCAATCTCTGTTCCTGTCTTATTCGTGAAATGTAATTTTTATAAGTGTGTGTGTGTGTGTGTGTGTGTTGTCTGTAGTTTCCATGTTAGTCTAAAGTCACAGCATTGATGTTCTCACAGTAAATGTCATCAGAGCTCTTCTGGATTCGTTTAGAGAAACACGCCGGAGATTCATAGTCCAACATGAGAGAATTGATCACATTACAGTCGTGTTAGAACCAGCCTTACCCCCCCCCCCCCCCTCCGTGACTTGCAGTGACTCCTTAATTGGGGCTCAGCTGACAGGTCGCCCCTCTGGGAGCAGGAGCCCTGTGGACCATCTGCTTGTAGTTGCAGGACGAACAGGTGTCCCGCTCCCCAGCGCCGGCCTGAACCGACCCGAGGCTCTCCAACGCACGGTGTAGCCGCTGTGCACTCGAGATCAACCCGAGTGCTTTCTGTTTGACCTGTGTGGCTTCTCTGCCTCAAACAAAAGAGGAAACATATGGAAGTGCCACCGAAAGCTGAAAGTGAAAGCCGGTTATTGCGCTTCAGTTGAACTCTTTTGGTTCTAAATGTTTTCTGAAATGGATCCGTGCATTCTTTTATTCATAGATTGTATTATTCTCTCACATAATCTGCAATTATCTCACTTTGATTGGAGAGAGTTCAGGGTTGATTATATGTAAAATGGATGCACACGGTCCTAAAATTCATGTTTATCTAAAAGACATGTGTTGATGTGATGTATTGCGATGCGTTGAGGGTTTTGTGACGCGTCCTGAACGCGAGCACACACAAGGTAGCAGGGTGATGTAAATACATGTTAGAACATGAAGAACATGAATATTGATTGAATGAATATTGAAGAAAGAATACAAACATCTTTTCTTCATCCTTCTCCACAGCTGTACTCTTCTCTGCCTGTTTTCTGATCCCTGCTCTATTTCTCCTCGTCTTTCTTTTCAAAAGAATCTTGATCTCAATGAGACAACCTGAGTATATTTGGATCAGACTAACCAGGCAGCTCGGCGTCTGATACTGACACGCAACACGTTCAACTAACTTCAGCGTGAACCTGACTTCCTGTGTAGGCAGGACGACGGGCTGCTGTTATTCGTTGTAGTTCACACCGACTGAAATCATCCAGCTGAGTGACGTGAAACAGCTCAGAAACAGAGGGAAGAGAAGGTGAGACGATCGAGGCGGACGGATGGATGAGAGGGCGTCAGTAAAGAACCACAGCCCACCGGCTGATCACTGATACGGGCACCAGGGATTAGTCCGGCCCCTTAACACGGCCTGAGAGGAGAGGAAGAGGTAGTCCAGCTGCTGTCATCCACACACACACACACACGCTCCAACCTATGGAGAGGGTGGCCACACACACCAGACCAGAGCACATGGTGTGTGAGTGTGTGTGTGCGTGTGTGTGTGTGTGTGTGTGTGTGTGTGTGTGTGTGTGGAGGGGGATGGGACAGGGTCACCCAGGACTTTGAAGACACAAAAGGTTGGCCTTAGGCCCAGTGCCCTCTGGGTCACTTAAGGAGGCAGCATGACAACATGTGTGCACACACACACACACACACACCACCTGCTGTTCACGCAGGCTCGTGTTTGGTGTAATGGAGATGGAGTGATTCAGCAGCACACATAGCTGAGATTTACCACATCGCTCAGGCCAATAAACCTCCGCGGCAACACGACAGCATCTTTGGAATTTTCCAAAGATGAACTGAGAACGATTGTCAAAAACCCAAAGATACGCAATTTATGATCATATACAACCGAGAAAAGCAGCCAGAGCTGCATAGATGTGTCAAATAATTGAGAAGATTGACAGAAACTTTTGAGAGTGACTCAATATGCAGAAATGTTAGAAAAATGCTGTTTTATCAATTAATCAATAATGAAAATAATCATTTCACATTTAGAACCTGCAGAAGTGTTTGACAACTTAATTAATCCTTTTGAGTCATCAGGTTGACCTGCTCGCTGGAAAATCACGACAGCAACACACACACACACACACTCTCACACACTCTCACACACACACCTAAATTCACAGCTCCCTGATTAAGTCGTGATAGATCGTCCCCACAGGGCCTATTGAACACAGTGTGTGTGTGTGTGTGTGTGTGTGTGTGTGTGTGTGTGTGTGCGCGTGTGTGTGTGTGTGCGCGTGTGTGTGTGTGTGCGTGTGTGTGAGTGTTTCTGTGTGTGTGTGTGCGTGTGTCTGTATGTGTGTGTATTAGCAAAACATCACATTTCCATATATACCGCTGTGTGTGTGTGTGTGTGTGTGTGCGTGTGTGTGCAGCCATGTGTCTGACCGTGTGCAGGTGTGTGTGTGTGTGTGTGTGTGTGTGCGTGCGTGTGTGTGTGTGTGTGTGTGTGTGTGACACCGGGGCGAGTGCCGGGTCAGCGGGGTCAAAGAGGAACAAAAGAGACGGAGCAGCTCCCAGCTGCCGGGCCAAACGTCATCCAGCATACCCCCCCCCCCCCCCCCCCCCCTTCCTTTTCAATGGGAGTGTGCCGCTTCTGCTGACACACGCACATTTACACACACACACACACACACACACACACAGTGACGTCCAGAGCTGGCTGCAGCAGGCGATGGGGGTAAAAGGCCACATGGGGACGTATGCAGCGCTCAGACTAACGTCACGTCTTCAACAGCATTCTGATGATTTCAAACGATTCAAAGAAACACGAAGGTTCAGCAGCCCGTTGGTTTAAAGGTGCAGGAAATAAAGACTGTTACACGTTCGGCGTTACCTGAGATCTTTCACTTCAGTCAAAGTGGCGATGACACAATACAAACATACTCAACTGCTAAAGCTGCAAAGATGAATTCATGAATCAATTAGTTGTCATCTATAAAATGAAACTTTAATAATCGATTAATACATTTGAGTAATTTTCTTTTGCTGAATAAAGGTAAAAAGTCTCTGATTCCAGCTTCTTAAAATGTGAATATTTTCTGGTTTCTTTATCTTGTTCTTTGAGTTGTGGACAAAACAAAACAGCTTTAACACATGAAGCTTCGGCTTTACTCGGCAGAACCGGAGGAGAAACATTTATCAGAGAAAAGTCTTACATAATTGAATGAATTTAGTCTTTACAAATAAAAATCTGCTACAAAACTTCACCAGAAAAAGTTCATTTTTCTCAAAATGTTCCAACATCAGAGATTTTTTTAAATAAACCACAGACGTCACCAAAGTCTCCGTCTGAACATTTGAAGGAGCAATGATTTAAAACAAAAAGGTGACAAAGGTGAGCTCAACACGGGTTTACTACCATGCAGTGTGTCATTACAGTGTGTTATTACAGTGTGTCATTACAGTGTGTCATTACAGTGTGTCATTACAGTGTGTTATTACAGTGTGTCATTACAGTGTGTTATTACAGTGTGTTATTACACTCTGACATGCCTTGTTTGCTTCCTGCTCTCAGCTGACACCTATGATGCAACAACATGCAGTTTGTTTTGTTTTCACAGTCAAGACATCCACTTTGCATATAAGCAGAGAGAACTAAGAGTTCACTAAGTCTCATTCAAGAATTTGAATAATTATATTGTATAAAAACAGAAAAAGCTTTTATTTGTCTCGTACTTCAGCAAAATCCCTACTTATCATATATTTTAGTAAGTGTATTTTTACTTCAGCGCACATTTTAAATAGCATTTGTGTTAAAATAGTAAAAGTGGTAAATAGTGAATAAATGTATTAAAGTGCTTTTTAATACATTAATATTGTCTACAACACTCTTTTTGTGGTATTATTTAAATCTGCAAGCATTTATTTGTTACAAGTTTTACTGCAGTTTACTTCTTTCTGGTTTTTACTTCCTTTGTAGGAAATCCTTCAGAAACAAAGTGGACTTATCTTAGTATGACATGGAATCAGCTCTGAAATAAGAAGAAGAAAGAGTGAGACGTCACCACTTACTGTGAAGTGATCCACTCCGTCCTGCACGGATCCTCCATCACACACCAACACTCCGTCAGACTCCAGGTTAACGTGTAATCAGCTGCCGGCTGCGTGCGCGGGGGTGTGCGTGTGTGTGTGTGTGTGTAATAGTTTAAGAAATGCTCTGTCACATGACCACTGTTTCAAATTAAAACACCTTTCCCATGAGGAAAATAAATGTCGCCCTCTACTGGATAAACGCTGCAACAACAGTTATGTTCAGCAAACACTTCAGTAATAATAGATTTGAGTTTATTCCCCAACAAGTAAATTATACTTTTAATGAGTAACAACTGCTATACAGAGACTTCTCTACATCATATTACAATAAAAATACGGACGACACACAATTAACCATAAGCAACAAATCTGTGGCATTTCTTAAAATTATAATTCTTTATTTTCATATTGAGAAATCCAAAACTTTACAAACAATATAAATAAAAAATAAATGTTCAACAGCTGTGTCTTTATCAATTATACAGGAAGTAAATGGACCTCTAACTGGTGCTGCACCTCCTGACAAACATATTTCAAAATAAAACAGGAAATACAATCACACGAACGGTAACAGAATATAAATAAAGTCTACATTCAGTCGCAGGTCCTGCATCTCTAAAGGTCTGCATCTCTAAAGGTCCTGCATCTCTAAAGGTCAGCATCTCTGTAGGTCAGCATCTCTGTAGGTCCTGCATCTCTAAAGGTCTGCATCTCTAAAGGTCCTGCATCTCTAAAGGTCAGCATCTCTGTAGGTCTGCATCTCTATATGTCCTGCATATCTAAAGGTCAGCATCTCTGTAGGTCCTGCATATCTAAAGGTCTGCATCTCTGTAGGTCCTGCATCTCTAAAGGTCAGCATCTCTGTAGGTCCTGCATCTCTAAAGGTCAGCATCTCTGTAGGTCCTGCATCTCTAAAGGTCTGCATATCTAAAGGTCTGCATCTCTGTAGGTCCTGCATCTCTAAAGGTCTGCATCTCTAAAGGTCTGCATCTCTATATGTCCTGCATATCTAAAGGTCTGCATCTCTGTAGGTCCTGCATATCTAAAGGTCTGCATCTCTGTAGGTCCTGCATCTCTAAAGGTCAGCATCTCTGTAGGTCCTGCATCTCTAAAGGTCTGCATCTCTAAAGGTCAGCATCTCTGTAGGTCCTGCATATCCAAAGGTCTGCATCTCTGTAGGTCCTGCATATCTAAAGGTCTGCATCTCTGTAGGTCCTGCATCTCGAAAGGTCTGCATCTCTAAATATCTGCATCTCTGTAGGTCCTGCATCTCTAAAGGTCCTGCATCTCTAAAGGTCTGCATCTCTAAATGTCTGCATCTCTAAAGGTCCTACATCTCTAAAGGTCTGCATCTCTAAAGGTCTGCATCTCTAAAGGTCCTGCATCTCTAAAGGTCTGCATCTCTAAATGTCTGCATCTCTAAAGGTCCTACATCTCTAAAGGTCTGCATCTCTAAAGGTCTGCATCTCTAAAGGTCCTACATCTCTAAAGGTCCTATATCTCTAAAGGTCATGCATCTCTAAAGGTCCTGCATCTCTAAAGGTCTGCATCTCTGTAGGTCCTGCATCTCTAAAGGTCTGCATCTCTAAAGGTTTGCATCTCTGTAGGTCCTGCATCTCTAAAGGTCTGCATCTCTGTAGGTCCTGCATCTCTAAAGGTCTGCATCTCTAAAGGTCTGCATCTCTAAAGGTCTGCATCTTTGTAGGTCCTGCGTCTACACGAAGACGTTATTTCAACGCATTCAATGTCTCATATAAAAACGTCGTAAATATGGAACTACAGACTGTGTGCTGTCAACAAGAAGCTCCCAGGACATCATAATGAGAGCAGAGCACATTATGTCTGTATATGTTCACTAAAACACAACTCAGTGTTTACTGCTGGAATACGCATGCGCACGGACTCTGTGCAATTTTCTGCTAAGGTAGAGGCTGGAAACAAACACGGCACTATTTGAGCTAGCTAGCTAGAGCTTACTGAGTTCATGAGCGAAGTGAACGAGCTGACGGATTAAACGAGGCTTCACGCTAACGACACACTCTGTAAGTACTTGAACTACTTCATTCCAGTATTGCAAACCGAAATATCATTACCACACCATTAATATCATGTTATGCTCATCATGCGGGCGAGGCTGCTAGCTTGTTAGCATGTAGCGCCAGCATGTTACAAACAGTAAACAGCAGACATGTGTGTTAGTTAATGTACTGTACTAACGTTAATAGATCATGGTCAAAACATTGTTGTTTGGGTTATGGCAATATATAAACAATATTGTGTAATATCCAGGTCAGCATTGTTCCGTTGAAGACACGTCTATGGTCTCCGGTGTAGAGACGTTCTAAACTGGTCTAAGTCAATATGTTTTTTAATACTTGTTTTATTTACAGATGTCCAGCTTGAAAATATGGCAGATCTCCTGAAACAGGCTCCTGTGTGGCTTTGAAAACTACATTTAAAGAAGGAAAGGGAGATTATGTTTTTATATAAAGAACATTGTTATATTTATATTGTGCTTTAATGATTACAAATGAACTGTTGCTGCGTCACTTGGTCGTTTGTCCTGTAAGTGGAAACTGTTGATGTGTTCTATACCCAGAAGGACTGTAAGCATTTCGGCGTTGAATACACGGTTAAAACACGGTGAGGTTGAATACACGGTTAAAACACGGTGAGGTTGAATACACGGTTAAAACACGGTGAGGTTGAATACACGGTTAAAACACGGTGAGGTTGAATACACGGTTAATACACGGTGAAAAGTGAAAGGTTTTGAGCCGACTATTTGTAGACGTTGATTCAACGCTCACGTTTAGACCAGATATCAACGTGATGTCCAATACTGGCTTTCAACTGATAAATGTGGATGTGGTTTCTTCGTAAGCCTCTAAATCATGATATATTAGTATGAGCACAATGTAGAGGATGAAAAATTATAGTATTGCAAATCACGTTTAAATCTGGTCTAAGCGTGAACGTCTGTTCAACGTCTACAAATAGTCGGCGAAAACACTTTCACTTTTGAACGTTTTTTCAACGTCGGGCATAGACGTCTTTTAAACGTCTTTTGAACCAAAAAATGCTCACTGGGATACTTATTCCATTAGTTAGGATTATTTCCGATTGTCTTACACTTTCTTTAACCAAGAGTAAATAAATGACAATATTAGCATAATTTAAAAAGTAACTGGAGCGTATGGACCCTTTTTATTGTACATGCTACATATCTGTCATTCCAGAAAAGGTCAGAGTAAAATCCACCAGGGCTTCAAACAATAGCCGACTGTGGACGTTGTTTAGCAGGTGTGGCCGGCATCAGGTATCTCACGCTCTTCCAGAAGCGGGAGTTACAGGCGGCGGCGCCCCGCGAGTCCTCGTACCACCTGATGGGGGCGCTCTTGAGAATCAGGTGCTGCAGGCCGGCGGAAAGGTGTGCGTAGCCTTGTGGGCCCTCGTCCCCCAGCTGGATCAGAATCACACTCATGTCTCTCTGCAGCAACGCGTGGTGGAGCCCCACCTGGAAGATGATTAGGACATTTATGTTCTGACTCCTGGACATTTTTGTTCGATGAATATTCTCCCTGGAGAAGTTGCAACAATTCGTTTTCGGGTATAATTGTTTGATTATACTTTTAAATGATCTCTAATGTTATTTCATCGTGACCACAACAGTTTTAGCGCGTTTCACAACTTGTGGGTTAACTTCTAGACACAACCAGATGAGTGAATGTTGACTTCTGGATTCAGTTTTTTTATTGTTCTTTTTTGGGCTTTTTGATGTTATTTGATAGTTGAAGTGATAGTCAGCAAAAGGCCGTGGGTCTGATTCCCAGGACTCCACCCCGGTATTCATCACTTTTATATACAAAGTGTTAAAGGGAACTTAACTTTAATTCAAAACTGCCACACTCTGCAGACAAACTCAGATGTAACGACTTCCTGCTGAAAGACTACCTGCCAGTCAAACCCTCCTATGAGGGGGTTTTGGGGTGAGATGGGATGCTGGTCTGAGCTCTCTGACTCTGAATCCGGGGTGAGGATGACCATCAGCCTCCTGCTCTGCTTCATGCGGTCCTCCACCAGCTCCAGACGGTCTGTGGGGTCACACAAAGTCCTGATGTTGGAAAAGAACCCCAGGGTGCAGTGAAGTCTGAAGGACCCTCTCAAAGAGGTTCAACATGCCGGCTCTTTGAGTTAGCTGCAGATTATTTCATCACATCTTTTGGCCGTTTAAGTCGTGTAAATGACTAAAAGCACCATCGAAAGCAAATTTCAAAAAAAGAGAAGAAGAAGAAGACAGAAATGCTAGGAGAGAGAATAAAATGACATCATCGTGCCAAATAAATTGTTCTTCAAAACAATTTGGAGAAAATAAAAGAAGTAGTGATGTCTATGTAGAGATATGAGCGACGCAAAGACAAGTAAAGTAAAATGCTACAGAGTCAGTGAGCCTCTATGGGATAATGCTATAAGCTTCCAGTGGTTTTATCCGTATTTGTGTCCATAAATAAAAAAATCTAACAATAAAAACACATTAAATGACGACCTTCTCCGGGTATGTCGTCCCTCCCGTGGATGAAGAGTCGATATCCGCACTTCTCCTCGAGGACGGAGGGCAAAACCTTAGCGACGAACTGACAGAGCGCGTCCTCGGTGGCCTTGTCCACGCTCTGCATTTGGTAGACCACGTAGGCGTCGAACATCCTCCCGTCTAACAAACACAGACAAAGTCACGGAAGCTGTCAAGACTTGTTGTTATTTGATCATTATGACGCTGCCGTGTCACATGTGAGTGTGGGGAAAAGAGTTCCTGGAAGAACGCTGCGATCGCTGAGACTACTCTGGTCTCACAAAGGCTGAAATAAACTTCAGCTGTTTGTGAGTCTTATGTATCCCATCCAGCTCTTATGTGTCCCATCCAGCTCTCGTGAGGCGCTGGTCAACACAGCAAAGGAAAAAATAATCTCATTGTTTCAAAATATAATTCCTCCCTCGTTACACAATCCGTCTGACTCACGGTCGCCCAGGATACAATAATTCACGATCGGAGTGTGCAACCTGAAGTCACCAGGGTGAGAGAAGAGTAAAGCGGTCAGATTGAAAGAGGGCATCCTGGTGATGGGAAGTTCATTGACTTCATTATTTATTCTCCTGATAGAAGGAAAGGACCTCAAACATTCCCAAACATATCCTCCAAGTTGTGCAGCCCTCCATGCAGAATGAAACAAGGTCGGACATGCAGGTATCTCTGCATGTTTGCTTTTGTGCAGAGAAGGAGAAGTACGGTGGCCCGGAGAGCTCAACGCACTGCAAATCAAGAAAACATGCAAACGGACACGTTTCTTAATTTTCAGTTTTCAACCGTAGAGAAGCCTGTTCCTGCCACATTAAATATATTTATTGCCTATGCATGCGGAAACTTCCAGGTTATGAAAAGTGAAGTCAAAGCTTCATGTGTTAAAGCTGCATTCCCTCTAGTGTCCACCAGGGGGCGACTCCTCTGGTTGAATAGAAGTCTATGAGAAAATGACTCTACTTCTCTCTTGATTTATTACCTCAGTAAACATTGTAAACATGAGTTTATGGTCTCAATCTCTAGTTTCAAGTCTTCTTCAATACAGCATGATGTTCATTTAGTACATTATGGTCCATTTAGAGTCAAACAGACCATGTCAACACCACTCTCATGTCTCTCATGTGCATTAAAAGGAGTCCTCTATCAACTTTCAGTTCTCTATCAAGTTTCACATTGTCAAAATTGATGTCCTTGTCCAAACCTTCAGTATACATTACCCACAATGCTGCAGTTTGGTTGGGGACTCGGATGTGCTAACATAGCCTCGAGCCGCTAGCCTCATGCGGCAAGTACATTGTTTTTAACTTGTAGTCCTCAGCCCTGATTCTTTATCAGACTCTACGATAGTACTCCCTAAGACCTGTTAACAGACTTTAATGTGCAATATCGGCGCTTTGCGATAAACAAAGAGATGTTCCTTACCTTTATCACAACGGCTGAGTGGGAAGCAGGGTCTGAAGAAGAGCGCGAGGTCGATGGCGAAGCACTTGACCAGAACGGCGGCCAACACACAGAAAAACAACACACACACTCCTCCAACGACCAGCGGGATGATCGACTCTGGAAAGAAAATGTTTGTGTCAATGACTTATTTCAATGAGCAAGTAATGCCAAAGTCTGACGTAATCATTACTCGTCCATGATCCCGACACTGACCTCTCGGCTTCAGAGTCAAAGTGACATTCCGCAGTGTGTACATGCCAACGCCTCTGCAGACAAATTTTGAGTTGAAATCCTGAGCAGACACTTTGTCAATGGTCAGGATCGCAGTGGAGATGGTGTCCTTCGCAGGTCTCTGACTGACTCTGACAAAGAGAAGTAAAAATGAAGTGACTCACTGCAGCCAACCAGAGCAAGGAAGCGCACAAAATACTACATTCATAGCTGCGGTTTCTGTCATGCTGGTGGATAATAACATTAATCAGGCTTCAACATCTCAACAAATACTGGATTGGAAATTCGTTCAATACTTTGGTTGGCTAAATACCCGCAAAACTAATATCATTCCAATCAGCCTCAGCTGTACTTTGTTTAGTGCTAATTAGCTAATGTTAGCATGCTAACACGATAAACAAAGATGTGAAACATTACCTGCTGACTAGATAAATAGATATTATTATTGTCGATAGAATGTACACGTGATAGAGGTCACATTATGTATGTTGAGTCCTCTATTTGGTTGTGTTTTTAGTGACGCTCACGGTTTCATGGCTTCATTGTATCCGGCGATCTGGTCGGGAGAAACGCCGTCAATGTGCCAGCTAGCTTTGCAGTTAGCTTCCACGTCAGTCCCACAGAAAACGGAGCAGCTCAGCTTGATCCCAATGCCTGGTGGAAAGATCGCATTCTTATTCTACAAATTCATATTTCTGGGTGAGCAGGATTGATAAGCAAGATCATTTTTATTAACTGCACAAATTCGGAAGTGAGTTTTCCAAATCTTTATGCGTATAACCTTAAGGTATTATGCAACATTTCAATGTTTATCTTGAAATAAAGACTAAAAATGAAATCCACTGTTATTTTTTAATCTAGACACCTTTTCAACTGCAAATCACCAAAATCATTTTTATATCAGACTACGAGGTTACACAAGGTCTTATGTACGTTTTATTATCTCATCTTAAGTTGTTGCCACGCGTGTTCTGTCTGCAGACAAATATATGTACTACAATATTTATTGTTTAATATACAGTAAGATTTCAGTCCCATGGAAAGATTTACAGATGACTACAAACTCTAAGTCCAGGCATGTACCTCTCTCTGGAATTATCAAGTTTCTTAACTCTTAAAGGATCTCTATTGGCTAGTTAATCAAGTAGCAACAATTGTTCTTCGATTCAACAAAATACAGCACAACTCAACCGACTGACTGAAAAGCAACACAACTACAACAATCAATAAGTCGTAGGTAAGGTGTAAGTGTTTCAGTCGATACAGGGGCTGTGGCTTCTTGCTTTCCTACCTTCCTCAGCGAACTGCTCCTTGTTGGCTGGAGAGATGATCTCTACGTCTCGGTGAACACTTGGTTCTGCGAAAACAAGACCCAGCAATGAGATTTAATCAGCTGTTGTTTGTGAAATGTTGTATGCGGTCTGTTTTTCCAACACGAGAGTTTACTTTGGAGAGAACATTGGTCGTTTGTTGTAAAATCCACACAGACTACATGTTGCAGTGAAATGTGTGTCAGGCAAGAGATGGATTCATGTTCATTCTTAGTGTGTTGGACGTGAACAAACAATCTTCAACACTGAAGCCTTAAACTGGAATCCAATCTTTGTGGATTCGTCCCTGAGTGTAAAAAAAAAAAAAATCAGTGAATGATTAGTTAGTTATTCCTAAAGACCAAACTAAGTTCTACTGAACACCACTTTAAATGAACACATTGGTTGTATTGTGTACCAACCGGTCCGGAAAAATGTTGGCATTGTACGTTTCTTCAACTGATTACTTTGACTTTCGACCTTTCTGATCCAAGAAATGTTTTATGAATATGTTTCATATCAGCCTTGTATCACGCTTGCAGAAATGCACAATGTTGATTTTTTGTTGAGACAAACGGCACGGTTTGTCTAAAAATGATAACAAAACAACATAAATATGTAACAACGCAACAGCGCAACAACGCAACGTAACGCAACGTAATGCAACAATGTAACGCAACAATGTAACGCAGCAATGTAACGCAGCAATGTAACGCAGCAACGTAACGCAGCAGCGTAACGCAGCAGCGTAACGCAACAGCGTAACGCAACAGCGTAACGCAACAGCGTAACGCAACAACGTAACGCAACAACATAATGTAACTCAGCAACGTAACGCAGCAACGTAACGCAACAACGTAACGCAACAACGTAGCGCAACAACGTAGCGCAACAACGTAGCGCAACAACGTAACGCAACAACGTAACGCAACAACGTAACGCAACAACGTAACGCAACAACGTAACGCAACAACATACCATCGTAACGAACAATGTGATGAAACAATGTGACAAAACAACGTGAAGTCACAACTTTATCGAACAGAGTAACATAACTGACTTTCTTACGTTATGTATGGACTGGCAGTGTATGCACCAGTGGATCTATGACTGCGAACCTTCAAACTGAAGTGACTACAGGGCCTCTAGAATTGATCACTGAACAAAATCAGTAGCTTTTAGCAGTGGAGCTCCTGTTCAGTGGCGACTGAGAGTTCGTCACGTGACCGTCATTCATAACCGACTGCTGAGCTTTTAACTCGATGAACAACTTGTTAAGCCTTGTTTTGTACTAAACTGAACGTGACAGTTCAAACCAGCACCAGACTGAATGTTCAGTTTGGATGAAGCAGTTAAAAATATCTGAACAAAACTATTCAAATAAGCAAATATTTCTATTTCTAGGCCTAAAAGACAAAAACATAGCATAGCATTGCACATTGTGCATTGAGTTGATTTAAAGTAGATACTTTGTAGAGATGAGATTTAAGGAAGGGATGTAGAGTTCAAAAATCAGATTCAACATTCAAAGCTTTATTGTTATACACACAAAGACACACTCAACAATACACTTTTTACTGTCCTTTGATTTCCATCTATACACACTAAACTAGTGCAAAAAAAGAAAGGGGGGATGACTGAGCAAAAGTATTAAAATAAATAAAACATGTAAAACGTATTTAAAATAGAGTTTAATTAGGCAACAGATGCAAATTGTAGCGCAAATTCCAGCGTGATTTGTGTTTGCAGCAGTCGTATGAGTCTGTGCAGTATATTTATATATGTAATACAATACTTCAGAGGTACAATATGAATGAGGCACTCCACTGATTCTATACATGAAGTTCAGTTGGCCCCTCAGGTCTCTATATGGCTCCAGAAAGCCCCCCAAATAAAACAAAACAGTTTGGTGTAGCCCTTCAACTATATGTTGAGGTGAGCAGCGCATGTCTTGTGATATGGCAGCAGTGGTTTGAACAGGTTTATATGTATTATGTATGTATGTGTACTTAGAGAGTTGAGGGTGGGTCAGTATCTGAGGGTCTTGTTTGAGGTCTTATGTTCTGCAGAGATAGAAAGATCGTCCTCATGGTTTCTTGCTTCAGCGATGACTCAGACACAGTTTTTCCACGTTTCCTTTTCTTAACGAGCAGGGTGTTGCAAATGGAGGACGTGAGGTTCAGCAATTAAAATTCAAATGAATGACAGTCAGCGGTACATTTAATTCACTTTTCATAACCAACAAGTTAGATAGATATTCGTACCTCTAATACCCGCATACGTAAAGAGAAACAGATCAGATATTCATTTTGGGATGGTCACCGTTGACAAATGTTGACTGTATCAACTTTGTAGAATCAACCAAACTTATTAGCCAAAAGATTCTTTGTTGATGACTTTGCAGTTTACTTGGAAATTTAGTTTTGAGCATATTTCAAAACATTATTAAAATAAATCTTCATTGTCTGATGAATTAACAGTTAAGTTTACCACTAAGCCAGTAAGTTTACATTTACCTTTATAAGGGCGCTACAGTCATTTGAGATCTTCCTGCTAACTATGCTAACAGGGGACTCTATGCTAACAGGGGACTCTATGCTAATTGGGAACTCTATGCTAATTAACATATTGGCCATCACAATGAAACTTTTTAAACTCCTGCACGTTCACCTTGTTGTGGGATGACAATCCATCAGGAAACACATGGATGATGTAAATCATCATTAATAGTACATAAAAAACAGAAAATGCCCGCTCACCTAAATGTTCCAGCCTCCTGGAGGCCGACGAGGTGTACTCCAGGCCGTTGTGCGTCCAGGTACAAATGCACGTGTAGATGCCCTCGTCAGCCTTGGTAGCGTTTTTGATCCACAGGTCTTTTTCGTGTCGGCCTTCAAGGGGTTCGGAGTCCTGCAGGAGGGGCCGCAAACGTGCGGTAATTTGAAGAGGGAAATAAAGAAGGAATCAAATGAAGTCATATGGAAGGAATTTGGAAACAGGACATAAGAAGGACTTGGTACACAAAAAACAAAACCAATAGATTGCATTTCATGGCTTTTTCACAAACTGCCATGATACTGGGCTGCTTAATTTAACAATGTCATTTCTGTTAAACTAAATCACAATACTCAAGATTCCAGGTTTAAACCTGACCACCATCACACCAGAGTGACTGGAATCACTCGTACCTTGTTCCAGCTGAAGTTTCCATTCAACATTTCACAAAAGTGGCCGATGGTGGACGGACATGGGACGTTCTTGCTGTCGTCAGAGTTCTTTATTTTTCCATAGAGGAGTTTGCTGTGAAACTTAAGGCTTTTTTTGAAAACCCTAAAGGTTACATAATGGTTGTAACACTCTCCGGATGAGCGGTCGTCCCTGGAAAACAAGAAGTGATGACAATCAGAGATGGTATCAACAGATCATCTCAGTGAGAAGAATGTATTTCAGAGAAAGTATCCTGACCGAGCGGTGTAAAAGCCAGAGTCCGTAAGGACGGGGTTCAGGAGGAAGAGCGCTCCGCCGTGGTGATGTACGTCCTCATTCTCGTCACTGGTGATATTCTCAATCTCATTGTCGCTATTATTTCTGAACCAGGTGAACTTTTCATCCAGATTCTCCACATCGTAGGGCACAAAGTAAAACGCCTCCCCTTCAATAAGGTTGTACGACTCCGGGGTACTGTTGAAACATCGGCGCTCGGCTGACTCTGAACATGTGGGGAGAAGATGACAGAGATAATGGTGATGAAGATGAAAGTGAACGGCATGGTGTTTATTCACGGTTATGTAAATGTGCAGGTAGACAGAGCCTGCAAGTATTACAGGCTTGAAATGCTGCAGTGGAGAACAACAACAACAAAACGATAGAATCAGATGCAAAGAGAAAAGGTGTTTACTCTTTTTAAACAGACTTTTGCATCAGTTCTTATGGAAGATAGATTAAAACCTTAAACACACACACACACACACACACACACACACACACACACACAGGTACTGTATGAGTCAGGTTTATGCATTTATGCTTGTTACATGCATAGTGTCTTTTTAAAATAAACGCAACAAACCTACTCGGTTTGGTTAAAATAATGTTACGTAAAATACTTGTACTTGTTACATAACAGAACTACAGTAAAACAAGTTAGAATACTTCCTTTAATCACCTTTTTTGACTTTCTCTGTATTTTAAACAGTCTGATCTCATTGGGAGGAATTTAAATAGCACGACATGTCAGATATTATCGCGTCTTATTTAACACCAACAGCAACAAAACCCCACAGTTTCATCTATGAAATACACGACGGTTTGGCTTAGAGTAAGTATGGAAACATGCATTTACAAACATAGTTATTATGTAAAAAATGATTGTTGATTTGGTGAGAATAACAACGGCTTGATACAGACAGGATTAAGTCCATTATACTCTGAATATAGTGACTGTTATAGAACTATATATGAATATAGATCTCTTCATGAATGTAGTGCATCCGTGCCACTACACTCCATTAATGTAAGTTTCAGTGGTCCATTTGAGAGGGAGCTTCCTCTACATGTGCAGCGTCAGCACTATGAGGGTGTGTCCTGGACCTGTGGGTCCCTGGGGATCAGCTAACAGATCCACTAATGCAATCATCATGCATGCCCTACCTGCACAGTCAGATGCAGTCATCACCGTGAAGATGAGGAGGAGAAGTCGGGAGGCATCCATTGTCTGAAAGAGAGAGAGAGAGAGACAGAGACAGAGAGAGAGACAGAGACAGAGAGAGACAGAGACAGAGAGAGAGAGAGAGAGCGAGAGAGAGCGAGAGAGAGCGAGAGAGAGAGAGAGAGAGCGAGCGAGAGAGCGAGAGAGCGAGAGAGCGAGAGAGAGAGAGAGCGAGAGAGAGAGAGAGAGAGAGAGAGACAGAGAGAGCGAGAGAGCGAGAGAGAGAGAGAGAGAGAGAGAGAGAGACAGAGAGAGAGAGAGAGCGAGAGAGAGACAGAGAGAGAGAGAGACAGAGAGAGCGAGAGACAGAGAGACAGAGAGAGAGAGAGAGAGAGACACAGAGAGAGAGAGAGACAGAGAGAGAGAGAGAGAGAGAGAGCGAGAGAGAGACAGAGAGAGAGAGAGACAGAGAGAGCGAGAGACAGAGAGACAGAGAGAGAGAGAGAGAGAGACACAGAGAGAGAGAGAGACAGAGAGAGAGAGAGAGAGACAGAGAGAGAGAGAGAGAGAGAGAGAGAGAGAGAGAGAGACAGAGCGCACTAAAGTTAAACCTCGTGTTTTTTTGCTTCTAATCTAATCTCCCTCACAGCAAGTTCCTCTCCTGATAAGAATGAACAACTGCAGGTTACACAACCCCGGCCATTACATACGAGTTCCGGCAAAGACATCAGCAACTTTGAACAACCGTTTCATTTGAAGGCTTTAAGAAACACTTAACTGGAGACGATTAAGTGACTTGTCTGAGAAAGCAGCGGCCTAAGTGCACATCCCGCATCCTTCAGTCGACCCATGTCTCCATCTGAACTACGTCTCATCTAAACTACGTCTCATCTGAACTACATTCTCAACTACGTTTAGAGGGAATGCTTTTCCTCCCAGATGAAGACTGCAGTTTGAGACACAAAGTTAATGTTACAAACAACGTAACAAAACAAAAACGATGTTATTTTGAGGCAACACAATAATTGAGTTCAGCTGTCTTTGGGGTGAACGTCCTGTGTGAGGCAGTTCACGTTGCAGTTTTGTTGGTTTTTAGCTCTGTTGCGGTCTTTGGCTGCTTCACTTTGTTCAGCAGCTAACTGCTAACTCTGCTGATCAGTTAGTGGTCAGTGAGTTTCTTCTCCTAAGCTGCCGTCTGCTGCTCGAAACAGGGTCGATGAGAGCAGAGAAAACCAAATCAATGAGCTGTACTGAAATAATAATTACAAATGAAGAAGATGTCAGTCAAACAGCAAGAACTAAACTCAACACAGCAGTGTTTTTGTTTCATAAGCTACAAACAATCATCCACTATTTATTTCAAAAGTTAAACAGTACTTCATTTGAAAGAGGCTAAAAAGCTCAGACCCCTTTCACATTACAGTCATCGCCTGTTAAAATAAAGATATTGATTAGCACACACCGTGCTGTGTTTAATTCTTATTCAACCTTCATGTAATAACCTCATTGAATCTCATTTCCAAGGCGCTCCTGGTGGCACAGCTTCAAAACACAAATAACAGACTTAAAAAAAGAAAACTGCAAAAAGATAAAACCAACAAAAAAGCATTTAAATAAAGAAAATCACACAAAAGAGACGACAGAATTAAAACAAACCAATAAACCAGATGATGGTCCATAAAAACAAATATAACTAACATGGAAAGCATTACACAAATAACCAAACATATCCTATCCACACTCTGGCGTAACAGAAATACATTGTTGAATCCGTTATGGTTATTCATACATGAAGCCACTGTTAATATCAGACTTGAGACTTCCAACATTTTGCCTTTAAGAAAGAACGAATGGATTTAAAATACATCTTATGAAAAACAAAAAAGCATCGATTAAATACAGTGAAGTTCAGTCCTCGTTAACAGCATGCTCACTAAGACCGTAAATACAAAACACCCTGTCGTTTTACAGTTCAATGCCGTTTGAAATAAACACGGAGGACACAAATTAAAAGCGCTTTGCTTACCTCGTGAAAGTGTGTGCTGACAGCTGGATGGTGTGTCCTTCTTCTGCTCTACCTGCTTTATAGCCTCTCTGCTCATCACTGAACTCTGCAGATCGAGTGAGCAGCAGAGAAGGGAAATCACACACACCTACACACACTCACACACACTCATTCAACATTCTCCCTCCCTTCTCCCACTTATCTCCCTCACACACACACTTCACTGGAAAATCCAAAGAAATATCCTGTTTCAGTGACAGCAGTTTCTAATTCATCATCCCGATCAAACAGTCTATGATATGTGTGTTTACTGAGGTGCCAACTGTGGCCATAGTGACTTTATTCAAAGCTAGGCTTGTCTCCCCTCTTTTGCATGGGACATAATAAATATTTACATAATACCTCAGCAGACAGCTTGTGTCAGAGCATCATGTGAGGTACACTTAACAGAACAAGACACTGCTGGTATACGTTGTACGTATCGTCCACATGTTGACGAAACTGTCACGCTGTGTTGTTCCCCAAGGCAACAACCGAATCAGCAATCGCCTTTGATGAGCAACGTGCTTCCTACTAACTGACACGAGTGGCATGTTTACATCGAGCAAAAGTTATTGAGTGTTACGAGGTACAATTACGAGTCTAAAGAGCAAGAAAGTCCACGAAAAGCGAGTGGAGGGGTGGGGGATGGGTCAAGGAGGCCGCTGTTCACGTCCTGCTGTATGAAACCGACTTAAAGCCTGTTAGCTGTTAACTTAGTTGTGCTTGTTGTGTAAGAAAATCTGCAAGGGACGGTTGTTTTTTATATACGTTACATTACTTTACATTTCCACATTATAACGTTACATTTATATGTTGTTATGCTAATTTTGTTCCGTTATGCTTTTCAGTTAATACGTTATACCAATTTTCACAAGGAAAGTTCATTTGAATGTAATGTTATACTTTCTCTGTTCCCATCAGAACTGAAAGAGGTGACCTCAGATTTCCGTAAACATATAATAAGCATTCCCACTTAGTAAGAAAGTAGACGGTAAGTGATTTGTTATGAAATGAGTCAGTGAGTAGAGGACGGTGAGTGCTTTCCAATACAGTGATTAGTTGACGGTATAAGTGCTTCATAAGAGCTCATTGTCTGCTGAGACTCAACAGGTTCAGAACAAAAGCAATGCAGAAACATTCAGACATTCATTGATGTGGCTCAGGACGACAACAATGCCAATGGAAAGTCAATTAGGATCCTTATTCGTGGTGAACAGACAAATTAAAAGTATCCATGAGACTAAGAAACGGCCAGAGGAATTGATTTGGTATCGTGACAGTTTTGTTGCCTAAACCTAAATATTTGGTTCTGTTGCCTAAACCTAACGTTAGTTTTGTTGCCTAAACCTAACGTTAGTTTGTTGCCTAAACCTAACGTTAGCTTTGTTGCCTAAACCTAACGTTAGTTTGTTGCCTAAACCTAACGTTATTTTTGTTACCTAAACCTAACGTTAGCTTTGTTGCCTAAACCTAACGTTAGCTTTGTTGCCTAAACCTAACGTTAGTTTTGTTGCCTAAACCTAACGTTAGTTTTGTTGCCTAAACCTAACGTTAGTTTTGTTGCCTAAACCTAACGTTAGTTTTGTTGCCTAAACCTAACGTTAGTTTTGTTGCCTAAACCTAACGTTAGTTTTGTTGCCTAAACCTAAAGTTAGCTTTGTTGCCTAAACCTAACGTTAGCTTTGTTGCCTAAACCTAATGTTAGTTTGTTGCCTAAACCTAACGTTAGTTTTGTTGCCTAAACCTAACGTTAGCTTTGTTGCCTAAACCTAATGTTAGTTTTGTTGCCTAAACCTAACGTTAGCTTTGTTGCCTAAACCTAACGTTAGTTTTGTTGCCTAAACCTAAAGTTAGCTTTGTTGCCTAAACCTAACGTTAGCTTTGTTGCCTAAACCTAACGTTAGTTTGTTGCCTAAACCTAACGTTAGTTTTGTTGCCTAAACCTAACGTTAGCTTTGTTGCCTAAACCTAATGTTAGTTTTGTTGCCTAAACCTAACGTTAGCTTTGTTGCCTAAACCTAATGTTAGTTTTGTTGCCTAAACCTAACATTAGCTTTGTTGCCTAAACCTAATGTTAGTTTGTTGCCTAAACCTAACGTTAGTTTTGTTGCCTAAACCTAACGTTAGCTTTGTTGCCTAAACCTAATGTTAGTTTTGTTGCCTAAACCTAACGTTAGCTTTGTTGCCTAAACCTAATGTTAGTTCTGTTGCTTAAACCTAACGTTAGCTTTGTTGCCTAAACCTAATGTTAGTTTTGTTGCCTAAACCTAACGTTAGCTTTGTTGCCTAAACCTAATGTTAGTTTTGTTGCCTAAACCTAACGTTAGTTTGTTGCCTAAACCTAACGTTAGTTTTGTTGCCTAAACCTAACGTTAGCTTTGTTGCCTAAACCTAATGTTAGTTTTGTTGCCTAAACCTAACGTTAGCTTTGTTGCCTAAACCTAATGTTAGTTCTGTTGCTTAAACCTAACGTTAGCTTTGTTACCTAATGTTAGCTTTGTTGCCTAAACCTAATGTTAGTTCTGTTGCTTAAACCTAACGTTAGCTTTGTTACCTAATGTTAGCTTTGTTGCCTAAACCTAACGTCAGCTTTGTTCCCTAAACCTAATGTTAGTTCCGTTGCCTAAACCTAACGTTAGTTTTGTTGCCTAAACCTAACGTTAGTTTTGTTGCCTAAACCTAACGTTACGGAGTTATTTTAAGCCCAACCATGATGTCTGTTATGAGACATTATGGAGATGAGACATTGTGCCGTGAGCATTCGGCTTTTGACGTTTTCCTCGTGGTTGAGGCGAAACATTCTGGAAGAAGAAATCAAATGAATTAGAGAACCAATGTGAAATCAGTCTTGAGAGCATGTGCATGGCAGCTCATTTTCAGTGCAACATGATTCTGATCCTGAATGTGAACACCCTGTGCACACGTTTAGACTATGCTGCTGTAGGGTTTTAATTTAATTGGACAAATCTGCCCAATCTCCCCCTGACACTAGAGGGAATGCAGCTTTAACACATGAAGCTTTTGATTCAATTTTCAGAACCGGAGGTTGCCGTGTGTGTAAAGGACTTCAGCAACTAAACCTACCCATCTACCACTCGTCTCATCAAGTGGGTTTACCTCACAGTTCTAATTAAAGTGTAGTCTTAATTCATTCTCAATCGAATTAAGGCTACAGCAAAATGTAAGACAATGGTTTGTTTCCATCTTTATTGCAGCAGTAAAGGTCCTGTTGCTGTTTGAACCCAGCACTGCTCCCATGTACAAAGCCAAGTCCATGAACATTTCAAATAGTTTTATGGTTTTATGTGGAACAACGTGACCGGGATGGAGCCAGGCCTTGATCCTCTTCGTCACTGTTGGACCTCACTGATGCTCTTGTGGTTTAATTGGAACAAATCCATGCAGCAATCTTTACCAACAGCATTCAGCTGCTTTCTCAACAGATACAGTTTTTTCCCAGCTCAGCCGCACATCGCTGCACTGTGACAGGGTTTCACGGCGTGTCTTCAACCAGGTTCTATTTCAGCCAAAGGATGCTGACTCCCTTTGAGGCGCGACGGACCACAATGACTGGATAAATAGCATATCGCATGCCACCACTTTATATTACTTGCATCCCCATGAGCTGCCACACTTCAACCCACAATAATGTGCGCCAAGGTGCAGTTTGTGTACATGATGACATATAAAACAATGCTTTGATGGGCGCCATGCTGCTGGATTTATCTTTGGAGGCAAAGCTCTGAGTCAAAACCTTTTGTGTCCCAGTTAGCAAAATCTCCATTAAAGTTGTATTTGCAAGTATTCAAAAAAAAATTGGATGCAATTTAAATTTTAGAGCTAACAAACAAACAAACTGTTGTATAAATATTTATTCATAAAATGAAAACGAGAACAGAGATGAGCAGCGTAAAAGGGACAGGATGCCTGAGATACAGTGAGATAAAATGACGAAGATTAGAAAACAAGATGTTTCTCTGAAAGACTGAACAGGAAATGTTGCGGCAAGATTCATAGAATCTCTCAGTCAGCGCGATTCTGTTTGTGCCACAAGCTTCTACCGTGTAAAGGAAGAGACTCAGTTATATCTGATGCTCTGTTTGCTTCGTCTAATCTTAAAAATTCATTCAACAAACTATGATTGAATTATCCGTTAAATGACCCAATGAACCCGTCTAAGAGGCTCATTATCTGTCTGTGCCCCTGAGAGTGGGGTTTCATAGAAGCTTTTAGGGACGTGATGCACGTCAGCTGAGCCCAAAATGCACATTTACAGACTCCGATGCTGACAGGAAACAACAGATCAGACAGTGAAGAGCTGCACCAGTGACGTTCACCATGTCGCTTACTGGGGAAGATGGTTTCCAGTGTGCAGCGCTGACGGCTGGAGAAACGGACAAACGCTTGGAAGGCACTGACACCATGTGGAAAAAGCAAAGGTCCACACTGTGTTCTTCCTCTTCCTGAGATCATCATCACAAATGGACATACATAGCAGCCAATAGTTCTCAACAGCCTGCTGGCTTAAACGCTGAAACGCTGAATGACCACCTCCATGGAAGGGCTGTCACACAACGGGCCCCTGGGCCCGGACATGCTAAAGGGCCCACCCTCTGCTGTTGTTTTGAGTTTATTTGTGATCATTTTGTGTCTCTTTGCAATTCTTTTGTTGTACTTTGCGGTTGTTGTGTCTCTTTATAGTCCATTTACGTGTCATTATAGTCTTTTAATGACTCTTTGTAGTCTTTTTCAGTATCTTTGTTGTTGTTTTGTACCTCTTTGGAGTCAATTTGTGTCTCATTATAGTCTTTTAATGTGTCTTTATAGTCATTTCGCGCCTCTTTGTATTTTTTTTCTTCTCGTGATTGTCACTTCGAGTCTGTTGGTCATCATTGTGTGTCTCTCTGTGGTTGTTTTGGTCGGCTTGTTGTCACTTTGAGTCTCTTCCTGGTTGTTACTTGTCTCTCTGAGGAGGCCCCTGACGCGTTGGGCCCCTGGGCCTGTGTCTGGTAGGCCTGTTAAGTAATCAACCCATGCTCATTTCTTTAATGAAGTCTCTTTGTTGGTCATTTTGAGTCCTTTTTGGCTGCTTAAACCTCCGATCACGTTGAGGTTTGGTGGTGTCGGAAGCATTTGAGATTGTTTGGTGAAATGTCGGTTTGACAGATGGTCGAATCAAAAAACATCTTTGACGTCATCACGATGTTTCCAGCGTCTCCAAGAGAGACAACGACACAACAAAAGGTTCAACAGCATCGAGCGTCGTGGTTTATGTTAGAACGAAGGAGTTGTAGATGCAGACATGGAAAGACTCCCCCATCACTGATCCACATCTGGCTGTGGGCTCAACAATGATGAACTCAAGTCCAGTTCATGCAAATGATGCATGCAGTGATATTTCCTGTGTTTGTGTTTCTGGGGAACAGGAGACTCTGCACCAACAGGCTCATATGAGTGTAAACAATGTGGATTCCAGAAAGTGAATCAACGAACCAGAATTTCAGACGAAGCTGATGAATAAATTCCTGTTTTGTGCCAGGATGAATCCAGATGTTTTTGTTTGTTTGAAGTGAACCGTATGTTAATCTGATGATGATGAATAACGGATATGAAATATGTTTCAGGGATGCCGTCTGGTTCCCACATGTCAGATAAATAAGCAAAGTCTCCCGAGGACAAGAGGTCTGAAGGTCCCATCTGTGTCCCGGTTCAGACGGCGGTCTGGAGTCTCCCCACTGGCACCGAGGGCATGAGGTACCGCAGGTTCTTCCAGAACTTCCTGTTTGAGCGCAGCTTGTTGGGCTTGTTGGTTGGGAGGGAGCTTTTCTTCCACTTCAGAGCTCCTTGTTTCCTCCTGAAGTAGCGCAGAGACTCCGGCAGGCAACTGTAATCCACCGGACCGTCTGGAGGAACAGAATACAACATCGGCCGTTTTTATTGACATCTTCATTTGAAGCCGGCCTTCACAATAGTGAGTGAGTTTCACAGCATGCGTCGCTGCTTTGCGCCGTGTTCTAAGAGGCTCATCGACGATTCAAAATGGAGAGGAGCTTTAGCTCTTCTTAAAAGAATCCTCCAACATTTCTTCATTTTATTGCTGAGATTTTTCTGAATATTGAACTCGTGTTTGTATATAAAATACATGAAAGTCCGTCCTCACCGATCTCCACCAGGATCACTCGGGGGTCCTTCTGGGTCAGCGCGTCGTAGAGGCCGACCTTCTGCTCGTAGCACAGCTGGTTCTCGTTGTTCCTCAACGGCACCTCCTCTGTTTTTCCGTCAGCGCTGGATTTCCCCTCAGGTGAGAGGATGATTATCAGTCTGCGGCATGTGCGCACCGTGGCAGCGATGACGTCATGCACCGCTGGAAGAGATCAGACACAGGAAACCAAGAACGGGTCAAATGGAAAACACAGACTTCGATGAAGGACAGATGGTCAAAGGACTCGTTCTATTACGAAGGCTTATTAACTCGAATCATTATAATTCAAACTGCAGCTGAACATTTTACAAACTTGTTCTAATTTCACAAAAACTGTGCGAGGAAATGTTTGACGCGGTGGTGGAAAGTACTTCAGTACAACCTTGAGGTACTTACTTGAGTATTTACATGTTGTGCTTCTGTCAATTCCACTAAATATTGGACTTTTTACTGCACTACATTTATTTTGGCAGCTTTAGTTTCACGACAGATTTATATTATTAATGCAAATTATACAACAAAAAGTAATAAATAATGATGTATAACGATAAATGAAAGTACGCAGCAATCAACGTGTTTTAGTGAGAAACACCGAACGTGAACATAACCGGGTTCGTTCCCTCGGAAACCTTCATTAAACCTCCACATGTGAACCAGGTGAGTGCCGGTTGCTGACCTTCTCCCGGGCAGTCGTCCCGCCCTCTGATGTACAGGGAGTACCCGTGTTGTCTCTCCAGCTTCTCGGGAAGGAGCTGCAGGACCAAGCTCGCCGTCTGAGCTGAACTCAGGGCGTCGGGGGGGAGGAAGCTCACATAGGCGTCGTAGAGCTTCCCATCAGGAGCTGCAGAGAGGACGACAACAGCGGTGCAGTAAAGCAAACAAAGAGAGTTCCCGGCAGCGTGCGGTCGGTCCCACGATTCCACAGACTATACCTTGCTTGGAAAAATGCCTCATCAGCTTCCTGTGGGCCAACACCAGATCCACTTTGAAGACCAGGACGGCGGCGGCGAGGAGCAGAACGGCCAGGGAGGCGGCGAGGCAGAGGGCCACGTGGGTGTAGAGCGCACTGTGGTCGGCTGGAGAGAGAGGGAGGCAGACTGTTGTAGACATAAATAAACCAGATAAACAAGGAGAACAGGGCGGACCTTCAGGTGTGATCCGTCCCCGGAGGGAAGCTTTTCTCGGAAACGAGCAGTTTATTTGTAAATCAGAAACTCAAATCGTCATTTTATTCATTCATTTGTCACTAAATCTGTGGCACACAAGACCTGAGCTTTGTAGGAATGTTTGACAAAACACACATTCCCTTAGAGGTTCAAAATAAATAGACGAATGCATCTATAGACAGAAATTCCGTACCTTCGTGTTGATATTGCCTTCAATATTTCCTGCACATTTCTGTAATGTTTAATAGAAGAGAAGAAGAAGAGGAGAGAAGAACATACCTTCTTGAAGCCTCACAGTGCCGTCTTTGAGTCCGGCTGAGTTTGATACCCAGCAAGAAATGGGAACATTCAGGAAGTGACGACGGACTTTCGAGATGGACAGAGTGGACCGACC
>NC_136643.1:25857468-25949968 GCF_949748355.1 Melanostigma gelatinosum
ATACATGTCAAAGGAGATTGTTGTTGACTTCAGGAGAACCCACTCCCAACCCCCCCTCCCTCTGACCATCAATGGTGCTGCTGTGGAACAGGTGAGCAGCACCAAATTCCTGGGTGTGACAATCACAGATGACCTCACCTGGAACAGCAACACCACTGCACTGGCAAAGAAGGCCCAGCAACGCCTGTACTTCATCAGGAAGCTCAAGCGAGCAGGAGCCCCCCCCCCCATCATGCTCTCATTCTACCGAGGCGCCACTGAGAGCATCCTCAGCAGCTGCATCACGCTGTGGTTCGGAAGCTGCACCGCCTCCAACCGCAAGAGCCTGCAGCGCATTGTGAACTCTGCCCAGAGGATCATCGGAGTCTCACTCCCTACACTACAGGACATTTACAACACCCGCCTCACCCGCAAAGCACTCGGCATTGCGGGTGACCCCACCCACCCCTCCAACAGCCTCTTCAGCCTCCTGCCTTCAGGGAGAAGGTTCCGCAGTCTCCGTTCGAGCTCTACCCGGCTGAGGAACAGCTTCTTCCACCAGGCGGTCAGGATGCTGAACTCTCTCCCTCCCTCTCTCCTCTCGCTCCCCCTCTCTCCCCCCCTGCCATCTCTCCCCTGACCTCTCTACCCTCCCCCTCACCCACCTTTCCCCACTGCCTCAAATGGAACATACCAGGACATCTACTCCCCCTCACACCCCTTCCCTCATCCAGCACCAGTCACTTTTTATCAGCACCAGTCACTTTTTATCAGCACCAGTCACTTTTTATTCTCTGCTGCTACTTGTAAATCCTTTATCTAGGCCCTTATGTTCTTAACTTTATTCTATTTTATTCTATTATATGTTATATGTTCATGTCTATATTACACTGTGGGACTGCGAGAAACGGCATTTCGAATTTTCTGTATGCATAACACATGTGGAAACTTTGACAATAAAGTGAACTTTGAACTTTGAACTTTGAACATATGTTCTACTTTTAACTGGTGCACAGACCTCCCATTGCCAACGCTTAGTCGGAGGCTTATAGTAAGTTATGTGTGATTTATTAAAATAATGCTTATGATATTGGTAATCACAATGATCTTAAAGTGCATGTAGCTGCTGTAGCCTTTTGTATTCTCGTTACATCCTCGTGTCTTTACTCTCATCGTCACAAGGGGGCGCTGCTCCGCACACATTGTATAATGCTGCATTCACGTAGAGTCGGCACTATGGGAAGAACGACCACTGCTGTTGAAATATACCAGTAAACCAGTACAAACAACACAACACAGACTGAAAGAGATATTTGAAAAACAGCGTAATTCATCTCACCAGATCTCATATTTATACTATTTTAATGAACGTTAGAGCTTTCAACCGTAGACTGTATACGGCTTTCAACGAGTGTACCCGCTGATTGTTATATCTACTGTCTCACGTGAACGCAGCATGGCAGTCATTTCAAATGGCGGGCCGACTTTACTATGGATGCACGAGACAAACCGACGTTAATGGACAGAAAACTGGCTTCAGAGTTTAAATAAATACAGAAGCAAATAAATAAACAGACAACCACAACAATTAGATCATAAAACTACGGAGAAAGGACACATTCTGAGGACATTCCTGTGGTTACAGAGTTACCCGGCCTGGGATGAAGTATGGCTGTGCTCACCTTTACTTCAGGTAAAGAACAAACACAAAGTATCACTGCTGCACGTGCAGATGTTTGTTAGCAGCTTGTTTTGTTAGTTTGCTACAGCTGGTAGAGGAGTGATACCAGCTTTTATTTACCAATATTCACTGTGATATAACGGTGTTTACACAATGAATAGCAGACTGACTGGTTTTGATTGGAAACTCCAGTATTTAGTTAAAACCTGAAACAGGAAGTGATGACCGGATGTTGTCTACCTCATGATGTAACTCATTGGTTGTCTCTTTGTTTCCCTCTGATTGCGTTCACTGAGTGAATCCTGTATTGAATGAAGCTTCACCTATGATGTGCAATGCTGCACACTATGTTTGCATTTAATGTTTGTTGTTGGCACACTGAACTCTCCTTCTATAGACTCCCTGTATGTCACTGTATGATGTGTGATGGTAGTTTATATCCGGCTCTGGATGTCGGGGGATGTGGGAGTTTGTGTGTTTCTCTGCATGCTGGTATGATTGCTATTTTTTTGCAGTAAAATATTTCAGCTCTTGACGTATTTAATACGTCAGATTCCCATGTAAAGCTTGCTTTTATTGTGTAACTTCACACCGAGTCAACAATTTCCTTTGCGACACCATGCTGACGTCTTTCCTGCAGACTCAACCATAAAGGTGTGATACTGAACGTTTGCCACCTTTGACCTATTTAATCTACAGCGGAGGCAGATGGAAAGAACCTACTGACCTCACAGACCTTTGCACCCTGTCGTCTGTCAGACTGTCCAGGTCTCTGCTCAGCAGGCCAGCTGTCTCTCTACACTGTTATCAGATCCTCCTGTTGATGTGAGTCCATGGCAAAGACACACCGGTCCAGCATGCTATCAGTGTAGCCGTCCCTCTGTCAGATACATGTACCGACGCTAAACCTTCCACATACTGTATACTCTGCATGTCAACGGCCTCAATAGACACACAATAAATAAAACATCTGCTTAGGTTATTGTGTGTCAACATGAAGCAGGACCAAACAAAGCTGAATAAATACTGACAGATAGTCTTCCTACTTCAATATATTTTAAATGAATTGATGCCACGTATAAAAATAACAACAACAATACATATCCGAATGTCTTTCGACCGCGATACTGTGCCAGATTACAGACATCGTCTGCCTGATCAGATCTCTGATCTGATCAGAGAAACACATTTTTGGCCATCATTTAAGAATGAATGTGCTGATTATGACAATTTCACACAAATGTCTAAAAGGATGAGGTGATGATATTTCGGACAGGAATGGATGTAAACTGTAACTTGTCTGGTTGTCGGAGGCGTTGATTTTAGTTTCTATGAATCTCTTTATTGTTCAGTCACTGATCACGGTTCAGTTCAGTTCATATTCATCATCTGACTTCATGACTCACTGAACTATCATAACTTTGATGATTGTTCTCTGCTTTTGTACTTTGCTTTCTTTGTTCCCGTCCAGTATTTGACCCTGCATCACAATCCCATATCTCTAAATATAATACGTAGGTGTTGTAAATAGCTTTCCATTAACGAGAGAAAAGAAATGTGTCAAATGTTTTAATATCCTTCAAGTTCCCAAGAAATAGAGGAGTGAACGTCCGTTCGGCTTCATTTTGCTTTAGATAGTCCGACGCCATCAACCGGTACTTAATCAGTTAATTATTAATAAATAAAAGGCTAAATGAAACCACAGAGAGCCGCTGAATTAACTCAATGAGCTTCATCCGTCCACTTTTAATGTGTCGTGTGATTAATGCCTTTTTAGTTATTTGTCTTTGCTGAAGTTTATTCCCACGTTACTATCAGGTCCCGTGTGTGTGTGTGTGCGTGTGTGCGTGTGTGTGTGTGTGTGTGTGTGTGCGTGTGTGTGTGTGTGTGTGTGTGTGTGTGTGTTAGTCCAGCTGTTGTAAATGAATTCATATATAGATTATAAATCAACCTTTAGAGCGACATGTTCTTTTCCTCCCATGTTATTGACAGTAAGGTGTAAATGATTATCACAACCTGTTCATGGGTACTTTATGCTTTATGATTTCATTTCTTCATGATGACACTTTTGGATTGAGAGATGTTGTTTTACATCTCAGATCACAATCATCTCATTCAATCATGGAAAATGTGCGAAAAGTGAAGGAAATGTTTTCTCACCTTTTAAAAGGAACTCTGAGTTTCTCGAGTTGTGTTTAGTTCTAAAGAGGAAAAGCAGCGTGACACCACCACCTCTGCGCTGTGACTTCTGTGTGTTATTCAACAGGTGTGGCATGAATACATCTGTTGTATGAGCTGTATGTCTCTGCTTTCTATTCATCTGCTCTTCAGCGTCACCTACGTGTAAGTCTGTTTGTTAAATGTGTTCTTTAAGCCCTCAGCCCATAGAAGCCATGTTAACTCTTTGTCTGCACAAACTGAAAATGAAGAGTCAGCAAATATATTAAAATCAACACTTTTATAGCGGCTCTGTCATAAATGTCCTGTAAAGCAGCCAGTGTCTGCTGTTAAGAATGATTTCTAGCAGCGGAAGCTTTCTTTAGCCTGTGAAGAAGAGAAGAAGAGAAGAAGAGAAGAAGAGATACTCACTGTGATCCACAGTGTGTGCTGGAGACATCAGTGCAGCCAGCAATAAGGTCCATCCTGCCGCTGCCATTGTCCTTGTTTGTGGGAGAAGACGGGTCACATTTCATTAAAGTGCTCCATGATTCCTGCGACATGACTTGTGCTCTCAGCCACACTGACTTCTGCAGTGAGTGAAGGCTTCTTGACACATTTCCTGACGGCTCTCAGACTCAAACCGACTCCCAATAAAGGGAAGTGAGAGAGCTGCCGGTCACACTGCTGACGAAGAAGAAAGGCAGCGCACAAACACTCCCAGTGAATCTCCAGAAAGTTCCACTATTGTCCTCCAGACTACAGCGTAGAACAGATCCTGTTAAACCTGCTTTTCTCTCCACATTCTGTCACATTTTGTCATCAGAAACAGAGTCTCAATCAGGTGGTGGATAAAGGTTCAACAACTCATAAGAAGATATTCATAAATATATCTATATCTATACTGTATGAAAACTACAGGCAATATGAAATTAGTTTACCCGATGCTGATGCAGACACATTTAACAGTAAATGTATGTATAAATGTAGCTGATGCCTTTAACTCACCAGACAGCGTGTTGAGGTTCAGCAGCAGCAGCGTGCTGAGGTTCAGCAGCAGCAGCGTGCTGAGGTTCAGCAGCAGCAGCGTGCTGAGGTTCAGCAGCAGCGGCGTGCTGAGGTTCAGCAGCAGCGGCGTGCTGAGGTTCAGCAGCAGCGGCGTGCTGAGGTTCAGCAGCAGCGGCGTGCTGAGGTTCAGCAGCAGCGGCGTGCTGAGGTTCAGCAGCAGCGGCGTGCTGAGGTTCAGCAGCAGCGGCGTGCTGAGGTTCAGCAGCAGCGGCGTGCTGAGGTTCAGCAGCAGCGGCGTGCTGAGGTTCAGCAGCAGCGGCGTGCTGGGGTTCAGCAGCAGCAGCGTGCTGAGGTTCAGCAGCAGCGTGCTGAGGTTCAGCAGCAGCAGCGTGCTGAGGTTCAGCAGCAGCGGCGTGCTGAGGTTCAGCAGCAGCGGCGTGCTGGGGTTCAGCAGCAGCAGCGTGCTGAGGTTCAGCAGCAGCGTGCTGAGGTTCAGCAGCAGCAGCGTACTGAGGTTCAGCAGCAGCAGCGTGCTGAGGTTCAGCAGCAGCGGCATGCTGAGGTTCAGCAGCAGCGGCGTGCTGAGGTTCAGCAGCAGCGGCGTGCTGAGGTTCAGCAGCAGCGGCGTGCTGAGGTTCAGCAGCAGCGGCGTGCTGAGGTTCAGCAGCAGCGGCGTGCTGAGGTTCAGCAGCAGCGGCGTGCTGAGGTTCAGCAGCAGCGGCGTGCTGAGGTTCAGCAGCAGCGGCGTGCTGAGGTTCAGCAGCAGCGGCGTGCTGAGGTTCAGCAGCAGCGTGCTGGGGTTCAGCAGCAGCAGCGTGCTGAGGTTCAGCAGCAGCGGCGTGCTGGGGTTCAGCAGCAGCGGCGTGCTGAGGTTCAGCGACAGCAGCGTGCTGAGGTTCAGCAGCAGCAGCGTGCTGAGGTTCAGCAGCAGCGTGCTGAGGTTCAGCAGCAGCAGCGTGCTGAGGTTCAGCAGCAGCAGCGTGCTGAGGTTCAGCAGCAGCAGCGTGCTGAGGTTCAGCAGCAGCAGCGTGCTGAGGTTCAGCAGCAGCAGCGTGCTGAGGTTCAGCAGCAGCAGCGTGCTGAGGTTCAGCAGCAGCAGCGTGCTGAGGTTCAGCGACAGCGTGCTGAGGTTCAGCAGCAGCGGCGTGCTGAGGTTCAGCGGCAGCGGCGTGCTGAGGTTCAGCGGCAGCGGCGTGCTGAGGTTCAGCGGCAGCGGCGTGCTGAGGTTCAGCGGCAGCGGCGTGCTGAGGTTCAGCGGCAGCGGCGTGCTGAGGTTCAGCGGCAGCGGCGTTCTGAGGTTCAGCGGCAGCGGCGTGCTGAGGTTCAGCGGCAGCGGCGTTCTGAGGTTCAGCGGCAGCGGCGTGCTGGGGTTCAGCAGCAGCGGCGTGCTGGGGTTCAGCAGCAGCAGCGTGCTGAGGTTCAGCGGCAGCAGCGTGCTGAGGTTCAGCGGCAGCGGCGTGCTGAGGTTCAGCGGCAGCGGCGTGCTGGGGTTCAGCAGCAGCAGCGTGCTGAGGTTCAGCAGCAGCAGCGTGCTGAGGTTCAGCAGCAGCGTGCTACTTGCACTGACCTTAAGAGCCGCTGGGTTTTCCGTCGTTCTGTCTTCACAGCATTTCACAATGTTCCTCTCACGCCTGCTTTACATTTTCCACTCAACAGAAGAAGAATAAAAAGCACCTCTGCTGTTGCACCGCAGTGATTGATCCTGAGATGTAGGCCAGCAGACCTCACCGGCTTCACATGTGAAAGTGAAAGTTGTGTCACGTCTCAGTGCAACAAAAGACCTTTAGGAGAGTTTCACACTTTCCTTTGTGGAAGAGATGCAGTAAACCTCACAACATGTTGAGACTTGTAAGACTCTTATGAGAGGTGCTTCTTCACTGATGACTTCACACCGTGTGAACTCTTGATAGAGTAAAACCTTTAAGTATTAACGCCTCCTCATCTCTCCATATCTGAAATTAAATTGAACTTTTGTAGCGATCAGTCAATGAAAAGCAGATCCTATTTTGAGAAATTATTCAGAGGATCCTCATATCCACGTTTTCTTGTTTAGTTTTGTAATATTCTGCAGCAGCTGGCTTTGTATAACACCTTAGTTTGACTGTCGTAGTATCTTTAAGGCGCCACCAGGACCAGCTCTCAGTAACATCCCTGTTAGCCGCTGTATTACTACATGACGTCATGTAACTCGGATAAAGAAATATCAAAAGATTTAAGTCTTTGGAAGATCATTTCTGTGTTGTTTAGAAATGAACTGGATCCAATTTGGTCAAATTGGTTTGGCCACATGTAAAGATAAAGAAAGAGGAAGACGTTATTAAAATCATAATGTGAGGAAAGACACAACTTAGACATCAAAGAAGCGTTCCACATCCGTTTATTTTTTGAACTTTTTCCATTTTATTGACAGAATAGTAAAGCGCATCACAGTCCACAGTCATCTACAATCATTTGGAAGCTTTAGCATTCTGCTAAGAACACTTTAACACTTTGCGTTGCCTTGTTGCATGAGATAAAAATGTATATTAATAAATGCATTTTTGATAAACATTTGCCTCCCTTGGCTGTTGCTCTTTTTTTTACAATATGTGGTTCAATAACTGTAAATAAATGGCAGTAATCTAATATAAAATTCACAGTTTGCTGCTTGGCCTCTCACGATTCTGTATTTTCTTTATGTTACACATTTACACGTTTCATCATACATATGTACATTCATGTACAGTCACTCGTGTGGTTCGATCCGTCTTTCTTTGTCCACATTATTCTTCAGTCTCCACCTTTATGTCAACGCTTCATATTGTGATGCAGGTAAACTGAGGAGTCGTGATTGTCTGCACATCAGATGTGATCCTAACCGCCATCAGCATATGATGCACATGGTGCCAAAGTTGCACAATTAGACTCTTTCTTGAGCTTCTAATTTTGCTCCCCGTTGAGAGAACCTTTTTAATGCACCTTGTTGAGCGTGTAGCTGACAGCTTCTGGTGACGATCATCGACGTTGAGCCAGAGGTTTCTGAAGAACCGCTGTGAGGCTCAAAGTGTCTCCGCTGGTCTCCATCTTGGCATTAACGACACCTTCCAACTCAGAAAATGGTGAAACAGGTGGATCGTCTCTGGAGCTGAGGTGGCGGAGCAGACAGATAGCGACCTGAGACGACGCCCACCTGTCTCTCAAAGAGGCCACGCCCTCAATTAAACCCAACTTTAAGCAACTTCATATGATTTAAATGGGTTGAATCCAACCTCTTACAGTTGTCATGAACAGGGATATTAGCTATAGAGACCAAAACCTTCTTTTGTACCAGGCTGTAAAAATTCCTGCCGTAAAGGTTGAACATAGACGTCGATGGGGATCGACTCGCTTTCGGAGCAGGCTCCATCTCTCACCAGTATTTCTGAATTGTCAGCGACACATTTAGAAGCCGGCTTCTCTCTCCGGTCCAGAACCTCGTCAGACGTTCAGCAGGGCGGTTTTCTCGGCCGCCCTCTTGCCCCTCACGGGCATACGATACCTCATCTCCTTCCAGAACCTGGAGGAGGTGGAGAGGTCCTGTCCTCCTTTCTCTTCGTCCTCTCTCGTCCTCGAGCTCTTTAAGTTCTTCCACCAACACACGGCGCCTTGCTTCTTCCTCAGGTGACGCACGGACTCTGGGAAGAGAGCCAGCTGAGCCGGGGAGATCCGTTCCAGCTCCACCAGGATCACCTGTGAAGCAGAGCTCCAATTAGAACCAAGCTGCTGGAAATAACTCAAACGGAACCAAAGAAATGTGAAGTAGATTCAGTGTTCGCTCATCCAGAGAGCGTATTGTTGTTATTGTCATATGATTTGTTTTGCGTGGTTTATTATTGGATGTGCTTTATCCAAATGGTACTTTTGAACCGGGACCTTATTTGAATCAAATAGCTTGTGAAAGATAAGGTGTCTCAGATTCAGGAAGCTACATCTCGCTGACCTTGTGAGTCGTCTGCTTTGTGCCGGGCGGTGGTGGTTTTATGAGAGGCTGTTTGCTAAGAACAGGTGCCTGGACGTAACTCTCATCCCCGGGTTGAACCAATAAGTGTGACCGGACTTAATGCAGCTGTGAATATTCATTATTCTCACCTTGAGAGATCCCTCCAACAGCGCTCGGTGCATCGCCGTCACACACTCCAGCTGCTGCCTGGTGTCCGGATAGACTTCTTCACTGGTGCTGCTTTCAGCGCCGCCGTCGCTCTTGGAGATGTTGTTGTTGTTGTTGCTTATGCTGCTTGTGTGTCTCTTGCTGAGGAAAGTGGAGGCGTTGTAGAGCAGGAGGAGGCGGCGACTGGCTTCTACGTTCTCCTCGACCGAGTCCACGATGGCTGAAGAGACGGAGCAGAATGAACACGAGCTTCACTCATTTCTCCCAGAAGAAGAGTTGAATCTCACTCAGTTCTCCCTCCTGGTTCCCTTACGGACGGTCAAGCTAAGTGGATCATATCGTAGTTATTTTTAAATATAAGGATCTCTGGTTGCAAATATGAAGCTAAATATGAAATAAATCACTTAAACTCCAGTATAGAGGGAATCAGATCACTGCGTACCATGTCATTCATTTATTATTACATCTGAACAGTTTTAATGAATTAAGATTATTGCTATGGTGTTGTTTCAGTGTCGTGTGGAGATACGTAGGCAGGTATCGTATCGGAATCACTATTCTATTGTCGTGTCGGAGTCGTCTCGGTCGTGTAGGACTTACCCGTCCCGGGCAGACAGTCACGGCCCGGTATGAAGAGTTTGTACGCGCAGGCCTTCTCCAACACTTGGGGAAGTGTGTGGAGGGCAAACTCCTCCACTTCCTTACTGAATCCGACGGCACAGGACTGTGGGTACACCACATAGGCGTCATACGACTTTCCATCCAAATCTGACACAGGATAAAAAGAAGAAGAAGAAGAAGAGCTCTTTTAGGATGTTCGTTGTGGTGGTTCCGTCTGCACACATGGCTTTATTCTTACAATAAGTCAGATTCAGCCGTGTCATTTTATGCTTTTATGTAAATGAACCCTCTGAACCCTAAAACCAGCCAGCGGGATCGAAGAGCAAGTCATTATCATCAGATTTGTTTCTCCGACGGCCCTTGAACACATCATGTGCAACACATGCTTCCATCAGAAAAAGACCAAAACGAAGCCTAAAATGATGACACAGAGCCGACATTTCTTTTTCCACATTGGTAACACTTGAACACATGTTGGATATATAGATTCTAGTGTTTTACAGTTTTGTAAAATCTATTATCCAAGAAATTCAACATGCGTTTTATTTCTTTCTTCATGATCGACGTCGTGGTAACGGTGTTATTCTGCACTAAAGACGTGTTCTAGTTCCCTCTACTTCTACTCATGATGGTTCTGTTCCCACAGCAGGACTTTTATAGTGAAAATCAACACAGAGAAAAATGTGACGGAAGCGAAACACTGCTTTGGGGTTCAGAGAGTAGAAGCCAGATTTGGAGGCCTTGGTAGTGTTCCAATGGGCTCAATGTGAGCACACAGTCCCGCATGTTGAAGCTTCCACTGTTCCATCATCAAGCAGCAGCCTCAGAAGCTCAGCAGGCAGCGCTGTGGTTAGCTTCTTTCCCTTCTTACTGTTGACACATGCAGTCATGTACTGGGTAGAGCTTGAGTGATGTAAGCGTGTGTGTGGCACTGACTGGCAGCATCACTCTGGGGTTTTCCATCTTGAGAGCGTTGTGAATGGAGTGTCAGAGTATGTATTTGTACACGCCTGCTGTGAAGTAGTACCTGTGTTTTTGTAGAGGACTGGAAAGGCTCTCCTGAACCACAGCACGATGTCGACCTTAAAGATGTAGTAGACGATGACGCTGACGACGAAGAGAACCATCACACCTCCGAGCACCGATCCAATGGGGAGCATGATGTTGGGATCTGTAGAGATGAACATCACACGTAAAACAAACCATTTTTAATATGTCAGCTGTGTGTGTGTGTGTGTGTGTGTGTGTGTGTGTGTGTAGGTGTGTGTGTGTGTGTGTGTGTGTGTGTGTGTGTGTGTGTGTGTGTGTGTGTGTGTGTGTGTGTGTGTGTGTGTGTGTGTGTGTGTGTGTGTGTGTGTGTGTGTGTGTGTGTGTGTGTGTGTGTGTTGGGCAATATGGACCAAAAATCTTATCTCTGTATCTTTAGGCTGAATGGCGATACACAATATATATATATACATATCTCTGCATTTATTATGGTTTCATGTTGTTTTTTCATGTATTTGATATGTTTGATTCAACTTCAAGCCAAATGCAACGATATTTTAAGAGGCCACCCTCTCTACATACGAGCCATCTAGTGTTAAAACCTACAGTTTGATGAACAGGAACATGTATAAGTCATACACGTGGCCCCTTTCATGGAGTTTTAAAACCAACTTTAAAAGAAGAAAAGACCTCTGGTTGAATCTTGTTAGCAGCAGACAAACTATTCATTTTGAAAGAGCGACGACCGACGTTGTAACTTCATCGCTCTGCAGCTTTCTGACCCAGTGAGTCACTCAGTGAGTCGGTGACATACATTCGAGTTTACAGGGCTGACCCCGCTCCGCTGAGGTTAAACCACAAAGAGCGAGCGGGGGTTGAGTTGCTCGGAGATGCAAACACTGGCTCGTTATGCAACAACAGCTAAGTCGATATAAACGGTCTCATCCTACATATCTCGTTTGGAAATACATCGATATACCGTGAAAAGTTGCTCTCCCACTCAGCCCAAGTGTGTGTGTGTGTGTGTGAGAGAGAGAGAGTTAAAAGATTGCACCTCGTTCTTTCTTATTCCTTTATTATATCACAAGAATTAAAGCATTGCATTAAAGCAGTAAAAAGTGAGGATCGGCCGGCATGGAGACCGTTATTTGGAGGCGATTTACATTTGCAGTTTATATATATATATATGTTTACATATATATATATATATATATATATATATATATATATATATATATATATATATAGATCTATATATATATATATGTTTACATATATATATATATATATATATATATATATATATATATATATATATGTAAACATATATATATGTAAACATATATATATATATATATATATATATATATGTAAACATATATATATATATATATGTAGATATATATATATATATATATATATATATATATATATGTTTACATATATATATATATATATATATATATATATATATATATATATATGTAAACATATATATATATATATAGATCTATATATATATATATATATATATATATATATGTTTACATATATATATATATGTTTACATATATATATATATATATATATATATATATATATATATATATATATATATATATAGATCTATATATATATATATATATATATATATATATATATATATATATATATATATGTTTACATATATATATATATATATATATGTAAACATATATATATATATATATATATGTTTACATATATATATATATATATATATGTAAACATATATATATATATATGTAGATATATATATATATATATATATATATATATATGTTTACATATATATATATATATATATATATATATATATATATATATATATATATATATATATATATATATATATATATGTAAACATATATATATATATATAGATCTATATATATATATATATATATATATATATGTTTACATATATATATATATATATATATATATATATATATATATATAAATAATCATTTATATATACCATTTACATCATTATATCTATATTCAAGACGTCTAGTAGTAGTAACGTCTAGTACACTGTAGTAACGTGTAGTAAACTGTCAAATCAAATAAAGATTATATTTTAACAAATATTATTCTCATTTTTCAAATTTAACTGGATGGATTATAAATACATATCATTTCAAGTAAAATAACGGCTGGATTAAAAAATAAATTACGTAATGAAATTCAATTTAGAAATAATATTTTCACTGAATTGTGCTGCAGCTTTAAATTCAGTCCATTCAGGGTGAAGTGAAAAATCCACAATATTATATTTTTCTCATCTTCTAAAAAGAGAAATTAGTGTTTGAAGAATTCACCTCCATGAGTCTGTGCAGTCAGAGTCTAGTGACTCTGGTCTCTCTGGACATTTCTCTCTTTTGGAGATCGTCCTATGAGTTGACTTTCACAACCCACACCACAAGTGCCGTAAATGCTGGAATAATTCCGCTGCATAAAAAATGCCCTTCAAAATAAAATCACAATTTTTTTTTTTCTCTCATTTTTTCTTGGTCAGGCAAAGGCCCACTGAAAACGGGTCCGCGACCCACTTTTGGGTCGCGACCCACCAGTTGAGAATCACTGATTTAGGAGGTCATTGTGCCTAAATGACAAAAAAAGGGAACACGGATGACTGAGTGGTCATGTGTGAAAATGTGCAGGCATATTTTCAGTGTTTTGAAAGGATTCTACCCTGTGTGTTTACCTGCAGGTAGCAGACTGAAGTAGCCCGTCCTCGTGCCCCTGGAGCTCAGTGCCATACAGGTAAAGTTTTTTCCAAAATCCTCCGTCGTCAGCTCAGAGAATATCAGCATCTGCTCCGTCCAGACACCTTTGATGCGGACGTCCTGTTTCCACGAACTGGTGAGGACAGAAGGACCATAAAACACGTTATGTGTCGGATAACTTAGTATTCTACACATGTTGCTCCTTCTCCCTCTGTTGTGCTGCAGCAGACTCCTTCTCTGATCAACTACATCTGGACAGGGTCGCTTACAGAGAGGAAGCTACAGTAAGTTAAAGAACTCAAAACATTTAAATATCACGGCAACGGATCATCAAACTCACCGTCCGGATCAGCGCAAAATAAAAAAAGGAGCAAATAGAACTTTTGGATCTCTGATCACGTGTTTTTGCCGCCGATACTTATTGCAGATCACTGATGATCCATATGAACAGATACAGATCTCTGTGTTTGATTATAGCAGCTGATTTACCAACGTCCCAAAAATCATTCCTCAAAACACTAAATGTTATCTTTCACTTCGTTATTGTCATTGATCGTGGGTTTTTTCCTTCTTAAACACACATTTGAAATGATAAGGAAATAAAAGATTGTATATTTATCGACAAACTAAATCTGGTAATTATTATTTTTAATGAAGTATAATAATGTTCTTATAGCTCGTGTTAGGAAGTTAAACAGCTCATAATTCATCTCTAATCTATTTTATATTAACGTGAAAACATCTTCAAACTACTGGATTTATTCTAGTTCATCACTAAAGATACATTTTACAGATGACATGTGAACACATCACGATAACGTTATAATGTACCTTCAGCCAGTACTCATGTTCACTGAGCAGAGCCTGAAGGCATCACAGTGTAACGGAAGTGAACAAAAGCAGCAGGTTAGAACGAGGTGGAGGTGCTGACCGTGGTTTGGAGGTGTAGATACGGTCGGGTTCGGTATTGAGAATGTACGAATAGGGGTCGTCCATCCAAACGATATAAACATCCGGCCTCCCGACACACGGCACAAACACCCGGCACCACTTGACGAAACTGGACCCTAAACACACGCAGACACAATCAACACCAACGACTCTGCAGAAGTGTTTATCTGAACCTATGAGCCGAAGGAGCTTCAGACCTTCGCTGGCGTCGGAGCAGCTTCAGTCCGCTAACACTGTGTGTTCTCTCAAAGGACTCACCCATCGGTACCTTGATTATCTCATTGGACGGTTCGTGGACTTCTGGAGTCAAAGAGTAATTTTCTGAAAAGACACGAAATACAGATGTTGAGGTTACCGAATCACGGGAATATACCGTAAATAGAACGCTTCCAGAGAGTTGCTAGCTCCCGTCTGTCGTTTGTTTCGTTTGGGCGTGGGAATGTTTTCACCTCTTGTTCACAGCCTGTAAAACATTCTGCTGAGGTCATTCGTGCTGCTCACTATATTGATGGTTTTTAGAACAGTGAAATGCACTGTTAAAATATAACCCGTGTCCGTTCTAACCTGTGACCGACGCCTCAATGGTCTCTGACACGGATAGCGTCACGCCGCCGAGAGTGAAGGTGAGCGTGCAGGTGTAGGAGGAGTTGTTGTTACGCCCCACCCTGTCGATCTTCAGTTTGGCCGAATCCAAGTAGGTGTACTGGCCCTTCCCGTCCACGATGGGTTCACAACCCTAGATGAGGAGAGGAAACAGAAAATGACTTCATGATGGTCGACAGGCACGTGGTTCTGATTGGTCAAGTCTGATCAATCTTGACGATCGTCTCATCTTTTTTACTAATTGAGCCTCCTCTGCTCCAGCTCAGACTTCAACCTGTGAAATTCCCATCTACGCCAGGTTTCCCCTGACTGTGTACATCTGGCCCAGCAAACACTTCTCCCCAACATCTGGACTGATGTAAATGAATGTTGTGATCACCACTCACTCTGTACCACGTGATGTGGGAGGTGATGTTGTAGCCGTCCAGTGTAGCGATGTAGTCCTTCAGAGGGCAGCTCAGCATGTCGGTGACCGTGTTGGTCAGCGTTTGACTCGCTTTCCTCGGCCGTCCGCACTCTCCAGGAAGCGGCAGCTCCACCACCAGCTTGGTGGCCTGCCGGTAGCACCGAGACGGAGTTCTGGTGGATATAAAGACGAGAATTAGCCGGTTTGTCTTCTCTTTGTTCGTGCAACAACGGCTTCAGATTCTCCGAGTTTACGAGGTGCACCTGAATGCACCATGAAATGCTCTACCACGTGGTCTTGTTGCTGGATTCTTTGAATCTTCTGCAGTCTACAAACACAATGTGTCATCTTTGAAGGTTTCTTTTGTTTCTTAGGAAGACAAACAGTTTCGGTCACCTTCTGTTGATGTTTCCTGTTCTCTACTGATGCTGCCGTACCTCAGGATGCTCACATAGTCTCCAGAGTCGTCCATCTGTAACTTAAGGAACCACAGCTTCTCCCCGTTCACCAGGATCCGCTCGCTCTGGTCGCTCATCTCTCGGCCCGTCTTGGAGTCGTACCAGGTGATGTTGTAAGGGACGGCCGTGAAGTCGAAGACGTCCGGAGACACCAAGGTGCTGTTCAGCATCGCCGTGTCCCCGGGAACAGAGAAGACCCGCTCGAACTGGAGGTCGTAGTTGGTACAGTTCTCTGGAACACAAAAGGATCGGTCATTTACTTTGTTAATGTCAAATCTAGGATTTTTCCAGAAAGAAAGAATTGTTTGGCAATTGTGTTCATGTAGCACAATTCATGACAAGAGAACTCAAAGTGCTTAACTTTAATATGATTTCACAGGAAACCTTAAGGCCCTGATCAGATGCGGACACGCTGCATTCTTTATTGCCTGAACAGCGCTGTTTGCAGTATGTTGAGGCAACTACAGTACACTACCCGAACAGTTCAGCACCGTTTAAATGAATGAAAACAACCGTCCCAAAAACTCAACCCTCTCAAAATATATTCAATAAAATATAATTGGTAATGTGCCATTATAGCTGCACCATGAAGCATTTCATCTGGAATTCTGTGAGTAACAGAAACACCACGTCACTGCAGTTACACCAGTGGCCAGAGGGGGGCGGTAACATGCTTCTGTACAGCCTGGAGGCAGACGTTGGACTTGGTGTGCCCAGTATGTAGGCGTGCTCCAGAGCTCTGGTGGTATTCCCGTAGTTATTCCGGCTCACCTTGTTCAAACCCTGCACAGATCCCAAACAGGCCGAGGAGAAACACAACGGCTCCCGCTGCCGATTGCTGGCCCATGGCTGAAAAACAGACATTCAACCAACAGTTAGAGATGAACACACACAGGAAACCAGGGTGGGAAGTGCGACTGGAGAACGGACTTACTGGAACACTGAGGGGTCACCAGAGGCTTTCAAGTACACCAATAATCAGCAAAACAAACCAGTTTTCTTTCCCCTTTCAGACAAACTCTACCCTCCCTAATATTTCACAACTTGCGTCTGTCCTCCCTCCCTCCCTCCCTCCCTCTCTCTCTCTCTCCCGGAGGCAATGATGAGCAATGCTCTGGTATTTCAGGAGTCACTGGTGGAGAACCCTCTTACAGAACGCTGCGTAACGCTCCGGAGCTGGAAGCAGGCCCAGCATTCCTGAACACTGCTGTTACGCAAGTGAGCCTTCCTACGCAGACTTGGCTGTGAGTCTATGAATGAACGCTGAGCGGACCCTCAGGACAGACGTGTGTCCTGTTTGTCTCCTACTTGTTCAGCTACTAGAGGGGCCGTGGGGCCGTTTGTGACTTGACTCCAGGCCTTTGAGTCTGGTACCATCAGGCGGCTCCGTTGTGATGAGCAGCACCGGTCACATTAACGTTCTTGTGAGGTCTGGGTATTCTTTGACGTGTTGGAATGCTGCTACAATGAACAGAGAAATGTTTGTCGGTACCTTTAACTCTTCTTTGGTGCTACAGAGATTCGATATGTATTTGATATCCAATGACCCTATTCAGGAGAAAGTGCCATCTCATGGTGAGCTTTCCAGAGAAAATGTTGTTGTTGCTTTAGCCGATTACCAGAACTGCTCACTCACTTGATGAGCAGCCAGTAACATCAGCTTCATGTACGTCCAGTCATCTGCATGGACTGCAGTTAAAGTCTGTGACTAAAGCTGGAGACAGGCACAGATGGGTCTGGGTGTGGATTGACTCACTTTAACTCAACTCCAGCGTGAAAGTATTTCTCAAAGACACTGAATTCATCCTCATCCATGTCACACGGTTTACTGTCCAGCAGAGGTTTGATCAACCTGATCCGAAGCTCGTAGACGACGTAAAGTAGTTCTGAAGGATCATCGGACTCCATTCAAAATGTAGTCAATGTCAAACAGACATCACCCAGAACCCTGCAGGAGTGTGATGCATGATGGGTATGAGGGGTGGGGGGGGGGGGAAATCGACACAGCATCGTATCGCGATGTTTTGCGTGGCGATATTATATCGATACACGGACGCCAAGTATCGATATTTTATTTTATAAACTATTTTAAAAAATTAAAAATAAAATCAATTGTTTTTCCAGTCCACTGTGAGTGCTGAGTTGTTTTCTGGTGCGGTCAGCAGAGGTGCGGGTCTGCGTGCGTGAGTGGTGGGAAGTTGGTCGAAACAAAGATAAAACGTTGACACAGGTTTCCTTTGGGGACATAATTTGAAGTTGAAAAAAGTAATAAATCGCAATATATGTTGTCACAATACTCAGAATATCGCAGTATCGTGATACTATCGAAGTATCGCGATACTGCGAGATCTCTGGCGATTCCCACCCCTCATGGGTATGTTCACATAAAAACAAAGAAATGGATGTTTGAGGGGAGAAATGCACTGAAGAGTTCAATAAACTGGTAAATAAACTGGAAGGAACCTTGAAAACATCAACGAATGCTCAGTCAACGGTTCGTCTGGCAAAAAGCTCCTCGTCGTTTCTCGTGTTTTCATGCGAACGGCAGCAACGCGTGGTGATGTCTGCCCGTTACATGCGCATACGTGCATTTTCAAATGACTTCTGTCTTCACGGGACATTATTCTTCGTAGGTTCTTCTATGAATGCCGTATGAGAGCAGCCTGGAAAACACATACGTTAGTTTCCATGAAGTTGTTCGGGATTAGAGACGCAGACATGAACCACAGAGCACGCGTTGGCTTTCTTTATGTAATTAAACTAAATTAAAGAAAGCGGTGGTTATGCCGTGCAGTGTGACGGTGAATCTGTTCATGACCTGGTGGTTAGATGTGAGTGTGTCTGGCCACATTCAGATGAGCTTCCTCGTCTTCATCAGATAACAGCTGATCTGATCTCACCACAGCTTTCATGTGATCTTGTGGAGCCAAACATATTTTAAACATATGAAGCCTTCATTTTGTTTTGGGGAAATGATGCACAAGACATCCAGAATATTTAGACTTCACAGAAAACATGAAATCTGGCATTTTGCTCCATATTTAGCATGACGAGTGTTGGAACAAACACAGAATATATATTCATGTATTTTCCAATTGTTTTAAAGACAAATTCGGGGATATTTAAGGGAGAAACTTTCCAAAGTTCAAACTCTTGTTGCTTTGTAGTTTGTGTGCCGCCACAAACGTTCTCTGAAAAACAAGAACAGAAGCCACAGAGACTGTGAGAGAGTTCTGTGGGGGGAAGATGGTAAACGAGAGGAACATTTTCCAGACCGCAGTATCTGCACCTCCATCTCACTGCAGGAAGCCTCGCTGCCGGAGAGACGCATGAATCCGTGTCGATAGAAGCTGGTTCAGCTGCAGAGAGTGTGAACTTCTGCAGAATGTTGTGGTTTGGCTTCTCACCACCAACCTGTTTAGATCAGCACGGACAGTAACCTGAAACTTTCCTTTTCTCACCTGCAGTTCACTTGATAGTCTGGACCATGAGATACAGCGAGCTGCTGTTCTACTTGACTTCTGCTGAACTTCTCAACAGACTGACCGTCATCCTGCAGCATCCGTTCATGAAGCACTTCAATGCTTCTGGTATTTAATGTTCTCTGGTGTCACAAAGAGATTGTGAAGACGTTTTTTAATTTGCACGACAATATATTTTTTTCAAACTATTGTTTTTGTCGTGAATACTTTCACTAAGAGGGCGGGTATAACACTTGGAAAAAGCAACGTAATATTGATTTTTCTGAGCTTTCACACCACAAATAAAGTTGAGTTGAGCCTTTATTTATATTTAAATCAACTCCGAGGCTCAGCAGTATAAACCAGGTGGTTCTGCTGAGTGAAGCCAAAGCTTCATGTGTTAAAGCTGCATTCTCTCTAGTGTCCACCAGGGGGCGACTCCTCTGGTTGTATAGAAGTCTATAGAAAATGACTCTACTTCTCTCTTGATTTATTACCTCAGTAAACATTGTAAACATGAGTTTATGTCTCAATCTCTAGTTTCAAGTCTTCTTCAACACAGCATGATGCTCATTTAGTACATTATGGACTTAATAAAATACCAAAATACACGTAAAATATTAGTAGTTTAGCTTTTCAAATCATGCAAAGACACATATCTATTCTCTAAATATGCTGTGGTCACTATCGATTCTTCTGTAGGTTGTTTTTCAATAGTCTGTCTATAAAATGTCATGTTTCCTTGAAGGTGATGTCTTCAAATTGCTTGTTTAGTCTAAAAACGAGCCGTTACAAGTCAGAATTATATTAAAGAATGGGAAATGCATCAAACATAACATATTTTCTTGAGAAACAATTTACAAGATGTATTGTTTATCATCATTTCTGTTTATGGACTGATCAAATATTTAGTTTTCTAAGTATTACCAACGAAAAACAAAAAGCATTAGAAGTGATTGAGGAATATTTTACCTTGCTTGGTGTTAAAGCCTAGAAATACTGAAAGGGTTAATCCAAAAACAGCGTATTCAAGTAAATGTCAGCTTAATAAAACATGTATTGAGAGTAGTTGCTGTTGTAGCCTCCAGAAGCTGGAGGACGAGTGTTTCTTGTCGAGGCGCACTGACCGGACTGCCGGTCTCAGGCAGCAGAGCTTCCCTCCGGGACAAGCCCGGACAGGACAAGCCCACACAGGACAAGCCCGGACAGGACAAGCCCACACAGGACAGGGCAGCGTGGGAAGAGCTCACCGGTTGGTGGCCTGAACAGTGACGTGGGAGGAACACACGAGGTGAACGACACCCAGCCGCACAAAGGTTTAGCCGCTTTCCCTCAATACGGGAGGCCTGGAGGTGTGGGCGGTTGTAATGTGTTGAGCGGTGAGTCACGCGCTGTCTTTTCTTTACCAAGACATGGAAGAACAACCGTGGTGCATTCTGGTTCTACGTTTCTCTCAATAGATAGATAGATAGAGATATAGATGAGCAGATAGAGAGAGGGAGGAATGGATAGATGGATGGATGGATAGATAGTTACTTTATTAATCCCGCAAAGGGGACATTTTTTTTCCGCTACAGCAGCATTTATATATATATATATATACATATATATATATATATATGTATATATATATATATATATATATGTATATGTATATATATATATATATACATATACATATATATATATATATATGTATATATATATATATATATATATGTATATATATATATATATGTATATATATATATATATATATATATGTATATATATATATATGTATATATATATATATATAATATATATATATATATATATATATAATATATATATATAATATATATATATATATATATATATATATATATATATATAATATATATATATATATATATATATATATATATATATATATATATATAATGTATATCCTGCTCTGCGCTGCTCTGCAGACAGCAGCTTGATGGAAACATGGTTTCCTGCAGGAAACTGTTGAACCAAAAAAAAGACGTTGCCGCCGCCGCCAAGACTGCATGTTGTGTCTTTTTATAACCAGGCCTGCTTATTTAACCTCGAGGCTGCCAACTCTGGCATTGCAACTTGAACATGTGCAGTTCTGTTATTGGAAGAACACGTGAAGGACTGACATCCTGTTAATCAGCTTCTAAGCTTTTCCCAACTTCAGGCTGTGGATCCTCTGAAGGACCTGAGGGGCGTGAGAAAGGTATAGAAAGTACACCTGTATGAATCTGAACTGCTTCGTATGCTGCTCAGACTAAAGTAGCTAAACAGCGAACGTTAATGGAGGTTGCGTTGACTTGCGTGGTGCGTTCAAGCTCCACTCAGTCAAAATGAGTATTAGGAAGGCAAATACTGTCATATACACCGCCGCAGTCCATGCTTCAGATTTCTATCTTGATATAAACTTGAGGCCACACCACAGAGAGAACAGCTCTGAGGTCTGATCGCACTCTAATATCAGCAATCGCTCGACTGTCTGTCAGGACGACTGGTTGGGAAACGGTAGAATCACGCCTTTCACATTATAAAGTTATTAATCTGGAATGAGTGCATGCTTGGATTTGATTGGTCAGTGCAGCGTGTTGATTGGTTGACTCCGCCCTTGATTCTGGAAGCTTCGTTGGCTTCCACAGCTTGGATGGACTTTCTATATTTGAACCGATGAATCATCAGGAGATTAGTAATATGTGCTAGAAAATATCCAGCTTCTCGTCTCTGAAATGAGACCAGCTGTGTGAGCACGCTTGGTTTAAAACATGTAGTCTGCTGGGAAATGTGGCACATTTGAATCAATGTCATTGAAGCAATAACTGCTCTACAAACCTGCGATAGAAGCTGCTTCCTGTGTTGGAGACATACTTCAGTTGGCTGAGTGATGTGTCGTAAGCTGAGGTTGAAGGCAGTGACGTGGGAAACCAGACGGACACTTTTGGGAAATGGAGCCTCACTAACTGAACAAATTTGTGCAATGTTTGTTGTCACGGAGAGAGAGGAACAAGCGTCCATTTGTCTCTGTTTGCACACAGCTGAGTGGTGGCTGAGTTTGTTCAACTACAAATCTGCTCAGTTGTGCAAACTTTGTCCATCTGTCAGTGGGACAGCGGTCCAAAGTCCCGACAGCATGCACGAATCAAACAACAGGCTTCTGCTGTCAACCTCACGCTATGTTTACTGTCGCCTTTCCTCTCACTGCAGATTCACGTCATCGAATGTAATAACCTAGCTCGAGTATGAAAAACATTAAATATGAAGCTACAAAAATGTAGTAATAGTAGTGGTGGTAGTAATAATAGTGGTGGTCGTAATAGTAGTGGTGGTAGTGGTAGTAATAGTAGTGGTGGTAGTGGTAGTAATAGTAGTGGTGGTAGTAATAATAGTGGTGGTAGTGGTAGTAATAATAGTGGTGGTAGTAATAATAGTGGTGGTAGTAATAATAGTGGTGGTCGTAATAGTAGTGGTGGTAGTGGTAGTAATAGTAGTGGTGGTAGTGGTAGTAATAGTAGTGGTGGTAGTGGTAGTAATAGTAGTGGTGGTAGTGGTAGTAATAGTAGTGGTGGTAGTAATAATAGTGGTGGTAGTGGTAGTAATAGTAGTGGTGGTAGTAATAATAGTGGTGGTAGTGGTAGTAATAGTAGTGGTGGTAGTAATAATAGTGGTGGTAGTGGTAGGAATAATAGTGGTGGTAGTGGTAGTAATAGTAGTGGTAGTAATAATAGTGGTGGTAGTAATAGTAGTGGTAGTAATAATAGTGGTGGTAGTGGTAGTAACAGTAGTGGTAGTAATAATAGTGGTGGTAGTAATAGTAGTGGTAGTAATAATCGTGGTGGTAGTAATAATAGTGGTGGTAGTGGTGGTAGTGGTAGTAATAATAGTGGTGGTAGTGGTAGTAATAGTAGTGGTAGTAGTAATAATAGTGGTGGTAATGGTAGTAATAGTAGTGGTGGTCGTAATAATAGTGGTGGTAGTGGTAGGAATAATAGTGGTGGTAGTAATAATAGTGGTGGTAGTGGTAGTAATAATAGTGGTGGTAGTGGTAGTAATAGTAGTGGTAGTAATAATAGTGGTGGTAGTAATAGTAGTGGTAGTAATAATAGTGGTGGTAGTGGTAGTAACAGTAGTGGTAGTAATAATAGTGGTGGTAGTAATAGTAGTGGTAGTAATAATAGTGGTGGTAGTGGTAGAAATAATAGTGGTAGTAGTGGTAGTGGTAGTAATAGTTGTGGTAGTGGTAGTAATAGTAGTGGTGGTAGTGGTAGTAATAGTTCTAATAGTAGTAGAATTACTTTTTTTTTCTCAAATCAAAAGTCCAAAATCAAAAGATATTCAGTTTAGTTGCTCGTATGATGAAGAGAATCTGCAGATTTGTGAGGCTGAAATCAGAGAATGTTTTTATTGTGTTTTAATCGATTATCAAAGTTGTAGCAGATCAATTTTCTCTTGATCGACAGATCGATTAATCAGCTGATTGATTCATCTCTAAATCATAAAAAACAAAGATCATCAACAGATTGTCACGCTGGAGGAGCGTGAACATGCTGAAGTGTTTTGACTTCATGAATTACTAACTATTTATGAATAAGAACAGAAGCCACAGAGACTGTGTGAGAGTTCTGTGGGGGGAAGATGGTAAACTAGAGGAACATTTTCCAGACCGCAGTATCTGCATCTACATCTCACTGCAGGAAGCCTCGCTGCCGGAGAGACGCAGACACGCATGAAACTTTCCTTTTCTCACCTGCAGTTCACTTGATAGTCTGGACCATGAGATACAGCGAGCTGCTGTTCAATTGACTTCTGCTGAAGTTCTCAACAGACAGACTGTCATCCTGCAGCATCCGTTCATGAAGCACTTCAATGCTTCTGGTATTTAATGTTCTCTGGTGTCACAAAGAGCTTGTGAAGACGTTTTTTAATTTGCACGACAATATATTTTTTCAAACTATTGTTTTTGTCGTGAATACTTTCACAAAGACGGCAACTTTCACAAAGAAGGCAACTTTCACAAAGAAGGCAACGTAATATTGATTTTTCTGAGCTTTCACACCACAAATACAGTGTTTTGACTTCATGAATGACTAACTATTAATAACAGCTAGGTGTGAAGCTGCTCATACATTCAGGTTTCAGTTTGTTCTGATGATGTGAGACTTCAAATAAAACAAAGATCTTCCTCGTGAATCAGGGTCCAGATTAATAATCCATGTTCTTAGAGAGCTGGAGAAGTGCTGAGCTAAGCAAAAACAAAGCGCTTTGCTTTTAGTTTCCTTTGAAGGGGAAGAGGATGTGATCTTAGATGGGGAGAGAGAACTGAAACCTGCAGGTCCTCAGTGGACGTCTTCAGTAGACGTGACTTGAGATGACCGGCACGCCCTGAACGGCTTCATTCAATACGTTACGTCAATACAACTCCACTCTGATGGAAACAAACTGTGTTTGTGATTCTTCAGGAAAAACTCTAAAGCAGTTTATTTTTAACACGTCTGAGAACATCTCTCTTACATTAAAGAGGCGCCGAAGTCAGCGAACGCTCCTCAGCTCGGCCTGATGGCGACAGAACAACGTGGGAACATTCTGATACAAAGAAGTTCAGTTGGAGCCATTGAGCTCGTGGGAGGTTCTCCGACTACGTGACTCATTTAGCTGCACAAAGGGAAGACGATGGGATTCACCCTCCCTACAGCGGAGCACGAGAATATGAGCAGCTTAACCACAGCTGATGTTTCACACCGAGGACACCGCTGGAGTTAGTGGGAAGTGGCACCGTCTGTCTCTCAGGGACAATCAGCTTTCCCCTTCTTGGTTCTTGCGGTGAGGTGCTGTACCAGACTGCTGCCGGGTTTCTTCACCTTCTTTCCATCGTGGTTCTGATTGTTTTTAATGTAAAACTACACTGAGGTGAATCAGAGGCGCGGCAGCCGCATGAACACCGCGTCACCGCACAGCCGGTGGCATTTCCACCTCACAAGGCTTTTACTAGCAGCAATAAATCAATTTAACCCTTTAAACAAACTGCAGCGCTGCACCAAGGAGAGCAGGAGACACAGAATATAATATATATAATATATAATAAAGTCATTCTAATGCTTGTGCATCGCTAACCAGACCTCAGTTAGGAATTTACTCATCAATAAAACCCACAGATATCAAAGTCTAACACACACACACACACACACACACACACACACTTTCTGGTGTAAAACGAAGGCGTCCGGAGCTCACTCACAAAGCACACATCTGCACACATCTGCACACATCTGCAGTGTTCACATTTAAAGCAGAACGAAGCCCATTGAACCCTGAACCTTTGACTTGACTTGCAGTGCAAAAATGAATTCAAGCATCAATATTACCGAATAGCTTAAAATAATAGCTTTACTCTTTATTGGATACAGAAGGTTTAGTTTAGTTTATCTCGTGTAGTTTATTCATTTTGCACAATTTAAACAATAAAATAATCAAACATAGATAAATAAATATCAGGAAGAGGCAAAAAGCCAACTGGGCTTATTTGAAGCCTCGAACTATAAAATATTAAAACTTCACAATATCACAGAGAACATAAAATGAATATGCATGAGATATGACGACGTAAAATATTATTGACGACATGTTTTTACACGATATGAAATGTGGTAACAATACCAACACATTACAAACACAAGGTCCCTCGAATGTGTGAAAGGAAGTGTTTCTTCTTCTGTGGTTAGAGTTACAAGACACTTCTCTTCAGCGGTTAACGTGCAACGCTTAACGGTGCGTTGCTTAAAGGTTGAGCAACCCTGATATTCCTACCAGGGCAGCTGAATACAGAGCTGATCCGAGACCTGTAGCTCTGTCTTCTGATGAGCAAAAGAGAGCAGAAAATAGACATTGACTCACCTCGGAGAAAGCGACTCGGAGGCACCGACATGGACGCAGGAAGGAGGCAGAGGAAGGAGGCAGAGGAAGGAGGCTGAGGAAGGAGGCGGATGAAGGAGGCTGAGGGAGCAGCCGGAGCGGAGCTACCAGGAACACCTCTGACCCTCGCTGTGCAGACTGGAGTCTGGACCTCACGGCTCAGCCGGTGACTCGGCGGCTCTGCCCCACTTCTGTAGACGAAGGCAGAAAGAAGTGCGAGAGGGAGGAGGGAGGTTCTCACTGCAGCTCTCAGCCGGCTGCCTCTCAACCTTCCACAGTATCTCACACAGAGTAACTTATTAAACCTTATGTTGCGACATAAACCAACGCTGAGACACAACAACACGCAGCTGTCACTGACGTTTAGTTTACATGCAGAAAGAAACTTAGTGAGACTGTTGGGTGGACCTCAGACCCTTTTATTCATAATGATAACAATACATTTTATTTGTATTGCGTTTTAAGAGGTACTCAAAGACACTTTACATCAGGAGTCTCAAACTCATCTTCTCTGAGCCACATCAGCATCGCGGTCGCCCTCAAAGGGCCGGTTGTAACTGTAAGACTGTAACTGTAACTTCCAACGTGTTGTTCAATAACTCTGCATTTGATTATTGTTTATTCAAGTGTAAAATATTGTGCATGCAGTTATATAAATTGAAACATATATTTAAGCACATTTCTGTTGTTGTAACTTAAATCCTTTTAATTTAGGGTTCAGAAACCCACATATCAAAGATCAAACTATTACAGAAAATATCAAAGACAAGTTATTGTTCAAAGCTTAAAATCCTTTCAAGGGTGCGTTTGCACAATCCCACATGAAGTATTTCATGCGTTTTAAAGACACGTTTAAAGTCTTCAGTGTTCTCTCAACACATTTACACGTCAAGTGTACAGTAAGCAGCCAAAGAGCTGCTTCTGTGTTTAAGTATCTCATCATTACGACTTTCTATCTCATAATTTCAACTATGGGGATATTTTTATTGTCAAGTCTAACTTTTGATTATTATTTTAAAATTGTTTTGCTGGCGGATTCGCGGGCCTTGAGTTTGAGACCGCTGCTTTGCATGGTAAAAAACAGAAACAACAGAAGTAATTATTATTAATTATTAATCGATGCCATAACAATAAGGAACAGCACAAAAAACATACATAACCAACTTCACAGGTCAACAGCAGGTTTAAATAGGTGAGTTTAATGTGGGGGCCAGCAGAAGAACTTGATGCACATTTTAAAGATGAATGCAACAATCTGCAGCACGTTGAGAGCAACATGAAGAGGGTTATCATCAACACACGGCTCAGACAGACATGAAAGAGCACAGCCAGCACGCTGAACCAGCCGCTGCAGCAGAACATGCTGTAATGCTGTAATGGTCGTGGTGGTCGTGGTGTTCGGTCGTGCACCTCTGAGTTTCTGTAACTGTAAACATGTCTGTGGATTATATGAAGGATAATTCATTGATGAGCTTTGGAGACAGGAAGTCTTTAAATACATGTGAGTGAATATTCATCAGCCGAATCAACTAGTTTACAGGATGTTCGTCCTTTGTGTCTTCACAACACATTTAATATGGACTTCTTTCTCTACAGGGTTTGTATGAAGACAGTAAAGTCGTCCGTGAATATGAGATATGAGTTGACAGATAATAACAATCTTTTTCTCAGGATACAACTGAAGATCTGCTTTTCATCTCAGATGCGGAGAGAATATATTGTTCTGAGATACATCCACCGAGTTATGCTTTTAGTTTCGTACAATAATCCATATTTTCTTTCTTTTGTTACCAACTATCTGATAACAATGTCTCTCATCCGTCACCGAACTGAAGCTGAAGCCTGAGATGGAGCTCTACTGCTGCAGCGTTTGGTTCCCATCGTTCACACAGTGAGCTCTTCAAAGGCTGCAGCCGCACCCGGGCTTCCCCTGGACAGAGGAACCCCCAGAAGACACGTTCACTCAGCGACCAGCTCGTCCCGCTTAAATGTCACTGTAGCAGGGTGCATGCTGGGAAAACTTGAACAACATTTAAAGCCACACTGTGGTCGTTAAGCACACGCTTCCTGACTCTCCGGGCTCTGTTCTCTGTTCTCTGTTCTCTGTTCTCTGTTCTCGTCTCGTACCGTCAACATGTTCCCCGTCTTTCTCTCCTTCTTACCGCAGCCATCGGAACGTCTTCGTGGTCAGAACCTACTTCATGGTCGTTGGTGATGGAACTAATAACAGAAGACGTGTTTCATCATCACACAGTTTGATACACGAGGATTCTGACTCTGGATAACTCAGGACTGACACTGTTTACATCAAAACCATTTTTATGTCACAAATCATCAACTGACGGTTATTTGAAATGTAAATATCTGCTGATTACTGTTTTGAGTAATAAATGATTTGTTCCGTGGTTCACAGAATAAGGAAGAATCACAGAGTTGATTCGACCCCCCAGTCAAGTACTGTAGTATTTATACTATGCTATATATACTGTAGTATTTATACTGTACAGCAACTACTGTAGTATTTATACTGTGCTATATATACTGTAGTATTTATACTATGCTATATATACTGTAGTATTTATACTATGCTATATATACTGTAGTATTTATACTGTGCTATATACTGTAGTATGTATACTGTGCTATATATACTGTAGTATTTATACTGTGCTATATATACTGTAGTATTTATACTGTACAGCAACTACTGTAGTATTTATACTGTGCTATATATACTGTAGTATGTATACTGTACAGCAACTACTGTAGTATTTATACTGTGCTATATATACTGTAGTATTTATACTGTACAGCAACTACTGTAGTATTTATACTGTGCTATATATACTGTAGTATTTATACTGTACAGCAACTACTGTAGTATTTATACTGTGCTATATATACTGTAGTATTTATACTGTACAGCAACTACTGTAGTATTTATACTGTGCTATATATACTGTAGTATTTATACTGTGCTATATATACTGTAGTATGTATACTGTACAGCAACTACTGTAGTATTTATACTGTGCTATATATACTGTAGTATTTATACTGTGCTATATATACTGTAGTATGTATACTGTGCTATATATATACTGTAGTATTTATACTATGCTATATATACTGTAGTATGTATACTGTGCTATATATATACTGTAGTATTTATACTGTGCTATATATACTGTAGTATTTATACTGTACAGCAACTACTGTAGTATTTATACTGTGCTATATATACTGTAGTATGTATACTGTGCTATATATATACTGTAGTATTTATACTATGCTATATATATACTGTAGTATGTATACTGTGCTATATATATACTGTAGTATTTATACTGTGCTATATATACTGTAGTATGTATACTGTAGTATGTATACTGTGCTATATATACTGTAGTATGTATACTGTAGTATGTATACTGTGCTATATATACTGTAGTATGTATACTGTAGTATGTATACTGTGCTATATATACTGTAGTATGTATACTGTAGTATATATATACTGTAGTATGTATACTGTGTGTGTGGCACTGAGCCTGACTTGTAGAGGTTCACTGTGTACAGAAAACAGCTGTTTGATGACTTTTAACTGCATTCCCAGAGAATCCGATCAGCTGGAGGTTTCGCGGGTAAATGTGGAAAATGAAGTGTTGGATCAACTCGTTTGAATCTGTAAAGTTACTGATGAACAGGACGATGAAGGAGAACGCTGACTGCATGCAGTCACGTGTTTGACCTGAAGTCCAGCGCGGTTGACTGGACGCTGACGCATTGATCCAGAACTTAACAGAGTCCAGATGTGGAGCAGACGACGTCCCAGCCACCAACATGACGTCATGACCCTACATGTGTTAAGATGATCCACCTCTCAACTCACCAAGGTCTTGCTCTTCCTCTCGTCCTCTTCCTCAGGTCACATGAAGGCGCTGTAGAGACAACATGGCTCTGTCCTCCCGGCTCTGTCCTCCCGGCTCTGTGGAGACTTCAGCACATGTTGCAACTTCCTCCACGCGGATCTTTTGAAAGCCGGCGTGTTTCCTAATGTGTTGAGCAATAACTGGGAGATCAGTTGATTCACACCGAACGCAGCTGCGGCTCAGCACCGAGAGACCCGGATGTTCCTAAGAGGACAGTTAATGGACATGAAAATGTGATGAACTCCGTGTCCCACCCGGTTCTGTCAGATGAGTCCTCCGCAGCATTACTTCAGCCCACTCTGACCGGTGCAGATGATCCTCATGGTGCTGTGGTCATTTAAAACACCATCACGTTGCGACCTCTTGTGGCGAAACATGGAAACGACTTCAGATCAAAATACCTGCAAATACACTGATCAACGTAACCCTAACCATAAAGTATGTCATATAAGTAACATGTAAATTAACCGTGAAACTATTCATTCATTCATTATCATATCCATGTCTCTTCTCCTCTGTGGTCCATAATGACCTTATTGCCCTGTATGCATGATGCATTCTCTGAAACGTATTGTATTTGTATTCATCCCGTTGAGATGTTACATCTGTCAAGTCGATCCGCACTTTAAAGTTTTGACACTTTTTTTATTCATCATTAAACTTTTGTTCTACTTTTGCTTCAGAGGAAACTTTTCACTTTTTACTCCAAATAACCACAGAAAGAGCTGCACGGTGAAATATATACTAATAATACTAATACTAATAATACTAATAATAATAATACTAATACTAATAATACTAATAATAATAATACTAATACTAACAACACTAATACCAATAATACTAATAATACTAATACCACAGAAAGAGCTGCATGGTGAAATATATACTAATAATAATAATACTAATACTAATACTAACAACACTAATACCAATAATACTAATACCACAGAAAGAGCTGCACGGTGAGATGTTAGAACATCAGCACTATTAATAATACTAATACTACCAATACTAATACCAATAATACTAATACTACCAATACTAATACCAATAATACTAATACTAACAACACTAATACCAATAATACTAATAATACTAATACCAATAATACTAATACTAATGATACTAATAATACTAATACCTATAATACTAATACTAATAATAATAATAACACGAATACTAATACCAATAATACTAATAATACTAATACCAATAATACTAATACTAATGATACTAATAATACTAATACCTATAATACTAATACTAATACCAATAATAATAATAACACGAATACTAATACCAATAATACTAATAATACTAATACCAATAATACTAATACTAATGATACTAATAATACTAATACCTATAATACTAATACCAATAATACTAATAATACTAATACCAATAATAATAATAACACGAATACGAATACCAATAATACTAATAATACTAATACCAATAATACTAATACTAATGATACTAATAATACTAATACCTATAATACTAATACCAATAATACTAATAATACTAATACCAATAATACTAATACTAATGATACTAATAATACTAATACCTATAATACTAATACTAATAATACTAATAATATTAATACCAATAATACCAATACTAATAATACTAATACCAATAATACTACTAATACTCATACTAATGATACTAATAATACTAATACCAATACTAATAATACCAATACTAATAATACTAATAATATTAATACTAATAATGAAGAAAAGCACATTTTAACATTTTAAATGCTTCATTCCACCAAACAGACTCCATGTTGATGTGCAGACATGTTTAAATGGGCTTCACTACGGTACAGGATGCTTCCCTGAGAACATTTATTACATTTAGAAACACACACACACATTTACATACAGTGTGATTTACACTCGGTGGCCACATTATTAGGTACACCTGTAAAATCCAATAACAACAATGAACAGCTATGAATTCTACTCTTTATACAGATAATGATGATCAGCTTTGAGGCATTCCTTCCACTATATGTTTGTTGTTGAGGTTGTAGTTTGCAGTGGTGTTGAACTTTAAGCAAACTTTAAAAAGGCACTTTTCCGTCAAGTGGTTTGGAGTAAATAAAGTCGGCTGCTCGGGGCGTAGTTCAGTCCTGTTTCACACATGACAGCAAACATCTCACGCCCCACTGACCGTCCACCAGAGAACAGCAGCACACATGTCTTCAGGGGTTTTGTCAACTGGGCACTTTTCACTAGTTCCTTCATGTCAGCTGGTGTTGTCCGTGTTTCACTGCGTCCAGAGATGAAGAAATGTCAACGTGTGTCCGGTCACGTGCGCTAAATGTTCGCCAAGTCAGAACTTAGTCGACAAAACTGTTTTTGAGGAAGTTTTCTCATATTTTGCTGTTTCCATTCTGCTTTTTCTGATGCGATACTTCACACTGAGCATGAAGAGAAGTTGACGTGAACACGACGACTAAACTGTTTCTCATCAACTCTCTGACGGACGCAAGTCAACAGAGTTGAAGTAAAAAACAAAGAAACAACTTCACACGGAATGTTTGCCATTGAATTGAATTTGACCTCCGAAGTTCTGCTGTACTTCAACGTTCAGTTTGGTCATTCTGTATTACATCACACACATTACATACGTTACATACGTTACATACATCACACACGTCACACACGTCACACACGTCTCACACGTCACATACGTTACATACATTAAAGCACAACATTTCTGCCACACCAATACGAGATAACGGTGGCAAATGTACAAATACACCAAATGCATGTAATCGCCACATTAACACACACCACATATATAAAAAGTAACAATGCAGCTGCTGGTATAAAAACGTTGAATCCCTGTAAAAGGAGTGTTTGACCACCCGACAGGACGTGGTGGTGATGTCACTGTGACGTCACGGTGAAGAAGGTCTCTGTCTCTGAGAGTGTGTTAGAAGCTGCTGTTCTGACGAGCCAGGAAGTAATCCGCCTTGTTTCTCCCGTGAGGCTTGAAGAGGACGTAGAGGAAGACGGACACCACGGTGAGGAAGCAGGACGCGGTCACAGCGGCGACCACCAGCCATGTGAATGTGGAGTCTGTGGAGGGAGAGAGGGAGGGAGAGGGAGAGCGAGAGAGGGAGAGAGAGAGACAGCGAGAGAGAGAGGGAGAGAGGGAGAGAGAGAGAGAGAGAGAGGAAGAGAGAGAGAGGGAGAGAGATTTATCAGAATGTCCTTTATTAGAATGTCCTTTATCAGAATGTCCTTTATCAGAATGTCCTTTATCAGAATGTCCTTTATCAGAATGTCCCCTGTGACAGACGTTACTGGTATCTACACACAAACACACAACTCACCCTGTAGTTGAAGCCTTATGACCACTTCCTGTCTCCCTGCTCGGTTCTGAGCGACGCACCTCAGCTCCGCGTTCACGTCTTCGTCCGTCATCATTACGACGACGAGCCGCAACTCAATGCGACAGCCTTCAGACGCGCCGGTTACCCTGGAAACACCGAGACAAACACCAACACTTTGTTTCCATGACACGACTGAAAGGCTTGGACCTGATGGCCGAACACGAGACGTGATGTTTGTGGAGTAATGCTCCTCTACGAGCAGCTTTAAAGGGCGATCACAGTCATCGGTTACTTGATTGCACGATATATCCAGCAGCCCTGAGCTGTTACCTCCTCCCCCCTTGCAGAGCCCGCCCATCGAGGTACGATGACTCCACCGATTGGTTGTTGACGAGCCATGTGACCACAGTGTAATCCGCCGTTTGACATTCAGTGAGCACCGTACAAGACAGCTCCAGGCCTGACCCTACATGAGGTCAGAGGTGAATCATCATCATCTGTTCATGAAGGGATTGTGAATATGCGCATCAGATTTCATATGTTCGTACCGATCATTTCTCATCACTCACCATGCAGACTTTCAAAGACGGTTCCGTTGCGTGGCGAGAGGATCACAGGTGGTTGAATAGCTGGAGCGAGAAGGACATAAATAAGAATAAATCAATCAGTAGCACCACAGTCATTGTGCCCACAGCGTTATTTTTATTCTATAAAGGGAAATATGAACTCACTGTGAACCGAGACGAAGCTGCTGCTGGTCAGCCCAGGGTCAGAGGTCCCGGAGAGCTCAGGCTCGGTGGTGGTGATGGGGTCAATGGTGGTGGTGGTGGTGACGGGGTCGACTCCTTAACACATCCAGACAAACAACTCTCAGAATAATCATGACTTATTTCACTCAACAACAATAATAATTATATTTATCATAATAATAATTATTATTATTGTATTAGAAATTATGAAACAATCACACAGGTACTAATTCATATTATTATTATTATTATATTAAGTTAACACTAATAATAACGATACTAATACTACCTCCACCGATAATATTAATTACAATAATGATGATAATAATGAGAATAATAGTGATGATTTAAATAATGAGAATCCTGGTAAAAAATAATAATTATTACTATTATTATTATTAAAATAATATATTATTAATATGATTATTATTTTGATAATAATGATAATCATCATTGATGCCAGGTAGCAGTGTTTTGGTTTTCCAGATTGAGTCCGGCTGTCTGAACCTACTCAGTGTGTTACACTTACCAGTCCAGCAGAGGGCAGCACACGCTAATGAGTTATTGCGTTATTGTGAGGAAGTAAAAACTAATAGATGTGATTATTGTTACTTATGACCCTATAATTGCAGCAAATTATGTTATATAGATTTTTAAACATCTGTAGTTTTACTGACGCAATTTGTGGATTAAAAATAAATCATGATATAGAGTATTCTTAATTAGGTTTTAAAATAAAACAGATAATAGAAATACATAAAAGAAATGATGCGTGTCGTCACTCACCTTCCACGTTCAGCACCACGGTCCTGCTGACTTTGTACTGCTGGTCATCGATGAGCGCTCGGAGCCGACAGGTGTACACACCTGCGTGTGACCGCCTCACTGCAGGAATGAGGAGTTTCCCTCGGTGCTGCTGGAAGGAGGCCTGGACGCGGCCTGACCGGCGGGGGGTGAGGCCGGAGTCCTGTCGGGAAGCAACACACTGCGTCACTCACAGGGAAGGAGCACGGCACTAACACCGGGAGGGCTGAGGGTTCAGGTTGAGCCGAGGTCTTTATTATATGATGAGGTTCGACCTCCAGCGGCCGCTCGTTGATATAACCTCGGTGTCTCAGGAGTGGCTCATCATTGAAGCCAGTGTTCAGGGTGTTTCTCACCTTGTGCCACTCGATCAGCCTGTCCGTGCTGTTGAAGTCACTGAGAGACGGACAGGACAGCCTCAGGTATTCCCCCACTGAGACGGGGATCGGGTAGGACAGCTTCTCCACGTCGGCAGAACCGGCCTCGTACACGTGGAGCCCGATGCTCCCGGTCACACAGTAGGTCTCGTTCCTGGAGAGAGAAAGTGAGGACACGCACTTTACAGAAGCTGCAGCAAGTAAAGTAAAGAGAGAGCGTCACAAAGATGTGTTTTCATCATCATTGTCACAGGTCGAGTGTTACCTCGAGGCCTCGAGTCATTTGCAGTCTAATCTTAATCTCATGCAAATCTTCCATCTCTGTTATTTGTTGTATTTCTGTAAACACGGCGTTTATGTCGTCATATTAATCCCGTGAGAATCACAGTTTTCTTTCATTTGCCTCTTTCCCAGTCGAGAATCATACAAATAAAAGAGAACGTTTTGACAGCATTTAGGGTGCAAAGGCATGGAGACACCGGAGCAGCAGTTATGATAATATCTACGACATTCTCTCTCAATATGACATAAAGAGGCCGATATGACAGAAGATAAAATCTGATATTCTTAAGAAATTCTTGTGCCAGAGATTTATCAACAATTACAACAGAAGAATAAGAGTAATACATATTAAGTGTATAAGAAGTAATACTGACACCAGAGCCTGATAAACTGCAATACTAGTAATACTGTGAATACTGTGCATGAGACTGAGGGAATGTTGGCAATGGTAGTGAAAAATAAGAGAACGTTATATTGCACACAATGTATTGAAAGTAATATTGTTAAATGTTTCATATTATAATATTAAACACATATTATAATATTTGTAATATTAGCGGCTGTAGAGCCTTGATATCGTATCCGAAGGGTTAATGTTCGTAAATTAAAATAAAATACTTATCTCTTGAGAATGTGACGCACAAAACACGTTTTATCTTCAGCGTAACAACAAGCAGGTATTAAAACACAAAGATGTGAAATAGCATACAAAGTACACTTGATGTAGTTTATCAGATGAGGTTCAGAGGAAGAACAGATTCTGACCTGTAAGTGCAGATATATTCCCCCGAGTCAGCAGCCTGAGCGGGGAGGAGCCACAGCTGGTTGTCCCGCTGCTGGACACGCCCCTCGCCGTGATAAGCCCCGCCCTGCGTCCCGTTGCCCTTGGTGATGAGGTACTTTGCAGTCGGGGGGGCGATGTTGTGTACTTCAAGGACCCTCTCGAACATCGGGAAGGAGAGGATTACGGCCTCGCCCGCCACTCTTAACACGTTGATCTCTGGAGACACCAGGTAGCAGCCGTCTGCAGAGGGAACGCTTCATTATCAGCTCAACTTCTACCTGCAGCTCTTTCAATACCGGGTACGGGCTGAAGAACACAGGAACAGCCCGGCGAGGCTCTTCACCGGCACCTCATCACGGTTTCCTTTAACTGTGGAGATGCATGATGGCGCTCACCTCTCACAGGCAGAGGAGAGAGAGCAGCTCCTCCGCCAACAGACGGCACGATGAGCACAGCCAGCATCAGCACCAAGAGGACCATGATGCAGCTGCAGGACACGTCTGATGCTGAGCTGTCTGATAACAGAGAGACCGATCAATAATTCAGAGGACTGGAGGTAAACTATGTGTGATACATACATTTCCTCTCAAGCGGCTTTAGTCTCAATGACGTCCCGCCTTTTATTTAAACTCTTTAGATTCTAAAAACGTGTCACAAGAGTCGTCGTCATCATCATCCCCCCCACCCACACACATTCACTCTGCTGATGTATTCTGTTGAAATACACATACATATATCTATTATTCATAAGACATTATGTATCATATCATATCTCAGTTTAATATGTTCTATCCTCTGCTCCACATGATTCAGTTTTATTCTGTTATTTCTGAGTTTTGTCAGACAGGAACTATTGAGCTCTCGTCTTCGTGCAGAGAACATTCGCCGCAGAGTTAAAATCAGATTTTCCATCGAAACCAGATCGCTTTCACTTCTGCTTCTGTTTCCTCGTCTGAGATTAGAGGGAGCAGTGGACACTTTCTCACACACACACACACACACACACACACACACACACACACACACACACACACTCGTCACCCATCTTTTCCCCAATCAGTGTGTCATCAGACGGCATCCCCATTCATAAAGTCTGTGGGAGTTTCTCTGTTTTTACACACATGAGTCACAATGCTTTCAACATCTGGATTCAAATGGAAATTTATGAAGTATCTATTAATGAACCGGAGATTATTTCTGATGACAATCCGTTCTACGCTCACAATGACATCATACGCATAAAACACAGTAAACACTGTTTAACTCTTTCATGTCCAATCAGAGAACAAGAATAATTCATTTCAGTCGTTGTGTTGCTGTAGTTTCTTTGCTTTGCGTTGACTCATCACATGACATTGATTCATTTAATGATAAAAATAGATGTGTTGAATTGGACAAACTAAATATGAATATATATACGTATGAATTATGTGGAGGTATTGACTGATTAAGTTTAGATGCACATATATAAATACTTATCTAATATCTACATTCTCTTTGTCAAAAAATATTTGCACGTTTTAGTTGAGCATTTCAGGATAAGTGTGTATAAATGTGTATAAACGTGTATAAACGTGTATAAACGTGTATAAACGTGTATAAACGTGTATAAGCGTGTATAAGCGTGTATAAGCGTGTATAAGCGTGTATAAGCGTGTATAAACGTGTATAAACGTGTATAAGCGTGTATAAGCGTGTATAAACGTGTATAAACGTGTATAAGCGTGTATAAGCGTGTATAAGCGTGTATAAGCGTGTATAAGCGTGTATAAACGTGTATAAACGTGTATAAACGTGTATAAGCGGGTGTAAACGTGTGTAAGCGTGTATAAGCGTGTATAAACGTGTATAAACGTGTATAAACGTGTATAAACGTGTATAAGTGTGTATAAATGTGTATAAATGTGTATAAGCGTGTATAAGCGTGTATAAATGTGTATAAATGTGTATGTGTGTATAAATGTGTATAAATGTGTATAAGCGTGTATAAGCGTGTATAAATGTGTATAAGTGTGTATAAATGTGTATAAACGTGTATAAGCGTGTATAAACGTGTATAAATGTGTATAAGTGTGTATAAATGTGTATAAGCATGTATAAACGTGTATACATGTGTATAAATGTGTATAAGCGTGTATAAATGTGTATAAACGTGTATAAATGTGTATAAGTGTGTATAAATATGTATAAACGTGTATAAGTGTGTATAAATGTGTATAAACGTGTATAAACGTGTATAAGTGTGTATAAAGGTGTATAAATGTGTATAATTCAGTCAAACTAGAAAACGTAATCAATAGTGTAAAATACATGATGAAAAGTAGAGAAACTAGAAAGTAAAAATAATGTATAAAAGGTATGAATAAAAATATAAATGTCAATAAATACATAAATTATATTTTTGATACAAACTACATACAGTATAGTACATACAAGCAATACTTATTGACATTTAACACGAGTAAAAGTATCAAAGACACACACATACATTCAATACATGTGCGTATACTGAACTATATCTCTACATTATATATATATGTTATATTATATATGTAATGGGCTTTACTCACGGTGTGACAGCGCTGAGACTGGAGCTGCTTGTGCTCGGCTTCCTGCCGGCTCTCTTTTCTACTCTCAGCCCTCTGAGATGGAAATTTCTCAGGTTTCCCAACGTAACGCAGTGTGCTGTACAGCTCAACCACCACTCATATATCTGCTGACTCAGCACACACAGTATACACACACACACACACACACACACACACACACACACATGTTGTTTCCTGCAGGTTCATTCAGAAAGGACAGTTGTCTAGTTTTAGTGTTTTGCGACTGTTGTTGCTGCTCCTCTGACATCATCGGCCTCTTGCGTCAACACACACACACACACACACACACACACACACACACACACACAAGAGGGAAGGGAAATGTACAACAAAAGAACATTTTCTCACTCATGCAAACACTTTTCGTTTAGCAGCATCCAGCGGCGATGTTTGGTATGCAAAGTTTGTGATGATGCAATCCAAACATACCGTAGATATTTCCCATTGAACCATCTCAGACCACATCGAGGACCAAGGACCGCGTCAAAGACCTCTCAACATCCAACAGCCGACTGGTGACCAGCAACGACAGGTCGAGCAACCTCATCCTAAACGCTGTAAACCAAAAGTTACTTTTGAATGATGGCTGAAGTGCCCTTACAGTAGTGTTGATCGTTGTCACGGTTATTATGATTTGAATATTATTGTTAGCCAGCCGTCCCTAATACGTGCGCCTCTGCACCTTCATGAGAGCAGCTGTGATGCTGCAGTGAGTAGAACCCGGCTTCTAGATGACTTTGTTGGAGTTTCTCTCTCCGTGCTGCGTTAGCCTGGCGAGCTAACAGGCTTGTTTTGTGTAACCTGGATGAAAACGTAAACTCATGGCCAGTAACACTAATATATGCAAATATAACTGATAACAACGTATAACATGAGGTTCACATTTTATAAATTGAGCGGATAGAAATGTAATATCTGTGTGCAATCTTTATTTGGATTTGGAAACGGGTCGGAGGGAGTATGTGAGAATACTTTTTATAAATATCAGTGTTGTTAAACTACCTCGTGAAGATGCTCAGAGATCTCCACTAGAAATAGAAGCGCTGCCCTTTGAGGCTACAAACAGCGCCGCGCTTTGTGTGCTTTTACCTTTTTATTCGTTTTAAAAGTCAGCGATGTCATTTTCTCCAATGTAAGGTTCAGATCACACCCAGCAGGACGTGGGATCGTTCATCACATGTTTTTTCACAGCCGGCTGTGAGGAGCACAGAGAGCTCCATGTTATTCCTGCACTGGTCAGATTAAAGAGATGAACATCCTCGTCTGCAGGCCGCTGATCAAAAGCAGTGAACTTCTAAAAATACTTCTGATCGTTCCTGAAGAAGAAAAACTTGTTTCATTCGTGACTAACTGCTCCGTCACCCCCCCCCCCCCCCCCCCCACCCACACACACACATCACGCATGCTGGTGGATTACTCAACCTGTGACACGCTGGTGGTGCTGGGCCTTTACCAACATGCTGCAGACTCACGCTGATGACATGAGGCTCCTCAGTGATGCAAGCTGTGGCACGGCTGTCATGGTAACAGGCCCGGAGCTGAGGCTGCTGTTACTGCTGCGTCCTACTTAGACTCATAGTTTGGACCTAAAGTAATCGATTACAAGCAGAAGCAGCACTTGTAAACAAAAGACAAAGATCTGGTAACATGATGTCGTGTGTGTCTCTGCTTCAGTAAACACAGAACTTCTTCACTGGTGTCCTATTGATGCTCTAGTTCTGCTCAGATGTCCACGATGAGCTGCATCCTTCTTATGAAAGTCTTAAACATCTACATGTGAGTAAATATCTATCAGCCAAATCAAATAGTTTACAGAATACATTCAACCTTTGTTTCTTTATAATACATTTAAAACTTCTCTACAGGGTTTGTATAACGGTAATAAAGTAGTTTATGAATATGAGATATGATTATAATCCATCCTCTTCATATTGCAGGTTAGTTCATGGAGTTTAGCCGGTTACACTAACGACTTCTTGATTGCTCACAGTTCATGTTGTTTGTTGGTCCTCTGATGTTTCAGAGAATAAAGCATAAAGAATAAAGCATAAAGCATAAAGCATAAAGCGTTGATCATAAACGCTTCAGCGTTGCTTCTAGTTCTGCCCAGTGGCCGCTCGCGGCATTGCACCACAAATCCCCCTTTGGCCCAAACAGCATGTTCCTGATGGAGCACAGGACGCCCTCTCGGAGTTCAGGATCCGGTTCTTACAGTGGCGGGCCGTGCATTTCATACCTGGGCCTTCACTGCTGTCCTGCAGCTGAAACACAGCTGAGGTTATTATTTGTTTCGTGTAAAAATAAAGCCAACACCTGTGATACACTATCTGCCTGCAGCTGGGACAGCAGCGCGAGGCTTCTGTGGGCGGCGGGAGAGGGGCTCACGGGAGCTCCCGCTGCTCGTTCACGACAGTGCAGAACGTACGCGCTTTAACGTCAAAACACCAGAAGATTCTCCATTAACACCAGAACAAGTCGCCAGATGTGTCACTAGTAGCGTTTGACAAAAAAAAGTCTCCATGAGAGTTTGGAAAGTCGCCAGATTTAGTGAGAAAGTCGCCAAGTTGCCAGCACTGCCACCTGCTAAATATGTCCCCAGTGCAACACTGGACGTAACAATGGTTCCTATCACATATAAAACCAAACAGAAATCTTCATAAAAACAAGTTGTACAAATAATAATATATAAACAAGCATATTAAAGCTACTGCAGATGTAAAAACAAACGCATTTAACTTACCAGAGCTGCTGTTCACTTTTTAAAGACAAAGTGCTTCCTCCTTTCTTTGTTAACAAAGAGTTTAATCTCACGGTTGTTCAGTACATCCGTGCGCTTTAGTTCCAGTAAGAAGTCCTTCTCCATTCATGGGCGCTAGTGAAGACAGTCGAGTTGAAGTAATGAAGACTACCTCCCTAGTTGTATTTCTTGAATATGTTTTAATGTGTTTGAGGGCCAAATATGTCCGCTCCACAGAGCAGAGTTTGGGATTGTCACCGCCCAACACGTCAGGCTAGCCCACTGACCAATCACGTACTTGTCGGCCAGCTAGCAGCTCTGACACGTCAAAGAATACGCCCAGCATGTCAAACTAAAGATCTGATTGGTTGAAGAATATGTCAATCAACAATATCGTCCCCATTCATTAAACTGCAAAGGGATTCACTTGTGAGTCTCCAGGCCTCGGGCCTCTGTTCTACCTAGAGACACAGAGGTGAGATCTGATTGGATGAAAGCTCTACTTAAAACAAGCTGCACTGGAAGCAGAGCAACTGAGGAAGACAGTAGCTGTGCAATGACAAAATAAGATAATGGGAAAAATATCTTTCTAAATTATAATACATGTAGTGTATTTAAGAAAAATGATAAAATGATAAAATATATATCGCTTTGTGATTCTGTTTTGGCCAGCAGAGAAGGCCTTGCCGGCCCTGACGGCCCGCCACTGGGTTCTTTAATGAACCCATGGTCCGGAGAGTCAGGTGTGTTGTGCTAGTAGCTAATGTAGCCTCCAGCTTTTAGCTTCACGCTTTATTAAAGTTCTCTACATATTCAGTCTCCCCAAGACCTGAAAATAGACTTTGTAAAAATCAGGAGTTCCTCTTTAAACTAGTGATATTAGTTTCAACAAGTTTAACAACCATTTTAATATCCAGTTGTTTTCCATCAATGTTTTCATGATCAAATTGACTGAAAGCTAAATAGATCACATGAACTTTCCACTCAGTCATGTGTTCATTGTGGTTGTTTTGCTGGTGGGATGATTCAAACAGGAAACACTAACACATGAAGAGGTTAAAGGTCACCGGCTCAGAACACAACATTCCTTTAACCCATGTTGGGAAAGAAGCACATGTTGCGTGTTTTGGGAATTCCTCACATCGGCTCGATACCTGTGAGATCCTGATCCTCCAGATACAGCCGGACAGATGACTCAGCATTATCAGTATTACACCATCAGCAGCACCACTGGACCCATTCCTGTTCAAGCACTATAAGCTGGACGGCAGAACACTGTGCAGCTCCTCTCATCATCTTTCTATGAATGATGAAACTGTTAATAATTAAAGTGTACATTAAAACGTTTATTAAAAACAATTATTAAAACGTACATATCTACAGATTTGGACCATCTGCGCCGTTAAAACAATGTTGTGTCCGTTACTTGCCTGCTTGTTAGCTTTGGTTCAACAGAAGCTCTGAGATAATGAACTTATTGCTGCTTCAGTCAGTTCAGAGGTGAAGCACGAATAAAGATCAGCTTCAGACGAGTGAGTTCAACACATTCAAGGCCAGTTCCTTCAAGCGTAGGATATAAATACTGTCTGAAGTTATAACAGTGACATTAACATTAAATAATGCTGCATGAATCCCCGCTGTGGGAGAAATAAAGGATTATCTCATCTTATCTTCACATGGTTGTAAGTGAAATGTGTTTCTGTTTGTCTCTATGAAACCGTTCTGAAGTCTTTAGGTTGAAAAGTTTAATTCGTTAAATATAAATACTTCCGATGGCACCTCAGAGCTGAAAGCATTTGTTGAAGAGATGTTACGTTCGAGAAATGTCTCCCACTGTGAGGACCCTCCTGACAGCCAACATGTACAGTGGTTTGCATGCTGTGAAGGTTTACTGTGAGGACCTCCTGCAGACGTCTCTTCTCACAGGAAGCTATGAGAAGAAATGCCGTTGTTTCATCACAGAGTAGACGACCTGCAGGCTGCACGGACTCAACCAGAGGTCACATCAAAGTGAGAGAAACGCTGAACACACACCTTCAACTCGACTTAAGAGATGAACCAACACTTCACCAGAAGACCTTCATCCAACTGGGACTTTAGTACAACATGAGCCACAAGCTTGTGCTGTTGATCGTAGCTCTGAGAGCAGATTGGAGATGATGGCTGATGCAATAACATAATAATATATCAGATACACACACAGTGTGAATCCTGCGTTCCAGGGAACATGTGAATAACTGTCCTGAATGAGACATCCTCACATAAGAACACGTTACTTCCCCTTTCCGCCGGGAACACCACGCACTCAGAGAGAAGTCGTGTTTGCATCACACCGGTGCTGTTTCTCTTTCAGCGACTGTTAACACGACTGTAGCGTGAATAACGCTTTACATGAAGTCTTGTTTAACTGGGTGCAGAACTTTAAAAACCTCTGGTGTCTACGTACATATGAAGATCTGTTGAAATAGAACAAAGACGTGTTTCAGTTGGCCAACGTGTGTCACAACACGCCTCCAGCACCAGAAGCTTTGAGCAACTCTGGAGGAACCAGAGGACACGCGCTGCTTTTTAAAGTTTATTCAAAGAAAAACTAAAGATCCAGGACTTCCTGTCAGACACAGAGAGGACATGAGTTAGAGCAGCAGAGGAACACGCCCGTCCATGAAGCAGCGCTGTGTGAATACCTGACATGAACAACACGCGTGTTCTTATTGTTTAGTGAGAAGGTTGTTTAGTGGGGAGACGACCAACAAATAAAAACACGAAAATAACTCAAATATCCAATTAAAACCAGGCTCAAACACAAGGAATATGCATGAAACATAAACACGTGATGCAGATTAGTGAAACAAAAACATGGCGTCTGTAAACACGTTAATGTTAATATGAAACCACCGCGCTGCATGTTTACACAGAAACTATCGTTCAGCTTTGTGACGAGCGCTGAGACTTAAACACAAAGTCATCTTCTCTTTGAAATGCTGACCTCTGCGACCTTTCTGTCCCCTTTGAGTCACAAACGACCATTAAGCCCACAAAGACTATCAATAATAACCTTTTTATTACTCATGAAGTCAATTCAGCTGCTCGTCAGGCCTTGATGCATGGACACACACACACACACACACACACACACACACACACACACACAGCCTGTTACAGGAGGAAGCCGTTACTGGTGACGTGTTCACAGCCGAGCTGAGCACGTTCGTGACGTTTGTCTTTCAGAGTCGCTGTGGAGACGGAGGAGAAGAGTGGAGCTCAGCAGACGTCCCGGAGGAGAAGGATGCTGCCGGCTTAAACATCAGGAAGAAGAAGAAGAAGAGGAGACGGGCTCTCCAGCATCTTCAGCAAACAGCCGAGGGAGGTACCGCTGAAGTCCAGAGTCCAGTTCTGTATGTGATGAGGTCGACGTTTAAACACCAGAATGTCTCCGCTGCTGCAGCTTTTTAAAACTCCAAAATCGAACATCTAGGTTTGATTACTTGTGACAAGATACAAAAGCAAAGAAACTATATCATCTCATGCCTCGGACCACCACACAGTAATACCTCTTTATACATTCTTGACACTTAGTGCGTTGCATTCATACAAAGAAATGAAGTGATTTGATGAAAAACAATAACCTGCTGACCATGCGTTTACCTCTCTGCCACCTAAAATCCAATCCGCCTCTCTGACCACACACACACACACACACACACACACACACACACACACACACACACACACACACACACACACACACACACACACACACACACACACACACACACACACACACACACCATCTTATTATATCTGACTGTTCACAGCAGTTCAACTGTCATGTTTGACTGGTGGGGGAGAAACATGACACTGTCTGGAAGATTCAATGAACTTTTATTGTACATAAACACCTTTTATTTTTTCATTTGAACTGTTATTTTTTTTGGACCACGCCCACATCACTTCCTTCTTTTAGACAAGCGCACACCTCGCACACCTCACACTCCTCACACACCTCACACTCCTCACACACCTCACACTCCTCACACACCTCACACTCCTCACACTCCTCACACTCCTCACACTCCTCACACTCCTCACACTCCTCACACTCCTCACACTCCTCACACACCACACACTCCTCACACTCCTCACACTCCTCACACACCTCACACTCCTCACACTCCTCACACTCCTCACACACCTCACACTCCTCACACTCCTCACACACCTCACACTCCTCACACTCCTCACACTCCTCACACTCCTCACACACCTCACACTCCTCACACTCCTCACACTCCTCACACTCCTCACACTCCTCACACACCTCACACACCTCACACTCCTCACACTCCTCACACTCCTCACACTCCTCACACTCCTCACACTCCTCACACACCTCACACTCCTCACACACCTCACACACCTCACACTCCTCACACACCTCACACACCTCACACTCCTCACACACCTCACACTCCTCACACTCCTCACACTCCTCACACACCTCACACTCCTCACACTCCTCACACTCCTCACACACCTCACACACCTCACACTCCTCACACTCCTCACACACTCCTCACACACTCCTCACACTCCTCACACACCTCACACACCTCACACTCCTCACACTCCTCACACACTCCTCACACTCCTCACACTCCTCACACTCCTCACACTCCTCACACACCTCACACACCTCACACTCCTCACACTCCTCACACACTCCTCACACTCCTCACACTCCTCACACTCCTCACACACCTCACACTCCTCACACTCCTCACACACCTCACACACCTCACACTCCTCACACTCCTCACACACTCCTCACACTCCTCACACTCCTCACACTCCTCACACTCCTCACACACCTCACACTCCTCACACTCCTCACACACCTCACACTCCTCACACACCTCACACTCCTCACACTCCTCACACACACCTCACACACCTCACACACCTCACACACACCTCACACTCCTCACACTCCTCACACACCTCACACTCCTCACACACACCTCACACTCCTCACACACCTCACACTCCTCACACTCCTCACACTCCTCACACTCCTCACACACACTCCTCACACACCTCACACACCTCACACTCCTCACACACACCTCACACTCCTCACACACCTCACACACCTCACACTCCTCACACTCCTCACACACCTCACACTCCTCACACTCCTCACACTCCTCACACTCCTCACACTCCTCACACACCTCACACTCCTCACACACCTCACACTCCTCACACACCTCACACTCCTCACACTCCTCACACTCCTCACACTCCTCACACACACTCCTCACACACACCTCACACACCTCACACTCCTCACACACACCTCACACACCTCACACACCTCACACTCCTCACACTCCTCACACTCCTCACACACCTCACACTCCTCACACACCTCACACTCCTCACACACCTCACACTCCTCACACTCCTCACACTCCTCACACTCCTCACACTCCTCACACTCCTCACACACACTCCTCACACACTCCTCACACTCCTCACACTCCTCACACACCTCACACACTCCTGTGGGTTCAGAGTAAAAGCAAGCAAACTGTGGGTGGATGTGCGTAAATCTTTAAAAAAAGAAAAAGGTAAAGACATGTTTTTACTCCACAGTTACACTTATCTTCAAGGAATAATAATAGTAATAATTCAAAAAATACTATTCTGAAATCCATCTGCTTCAGCCTCTTTCTCCCTCTATCGTCCCCCACTTTTTTAAATTTCTTTTTTTAAAGCACCTGACACCCCCCCCCCCCCCCCAACTGTCGAGTCCCGTCCATCAGACCTCCACTACCACCCCCCCCCCTCCTGCTTTTACAAGTCACCCCTCCCCCTCTAACCAGCATGTCAAACAGAAGTACATTTACACACACACTGTAGAATTAATACAACAGACTCCCACCACACCGGCCCCATGAAACGCTTGTGAGAAAGGGCGGGAACGTGGGGGGGGGGGGGGCTCTCTCTGATAGACCTGCAGAAGGTAGTAGCAGTAGTAGTAATAATAGTGGTACTAGCAGTACTAGCAGTACTAGCAGTACTAGCAGGTAGAAGACCTCAAGCTGACCGACCGGCCCGGGAAACAGAAATAATGAAGGAAAATAATAATAAAATCTGTCCCATCTCAGCCTGATGAGCACCAAGGAAACACAGAGGGGGAAGCAACAGCAGTTCACCCCCCCTCCCCTTTTTCTTAAATTCACATTTAGTATATTTCTACTTTCATTCATATGTTAATAAATCATCCCTTCAGGCTGCAAAGTTTTAAAGGCGACGTCATCGCTGTGGACCGCTTCGGTCCGGTCCTTGGTTTTGTTCTCTCTCTCTTTTTTTTCTTTTCTTTTGGTGATGATGACATCAACGGGGGGGGGGGGGTTCTGAGATCCAGTGTAAGCGAAGGGTGGAGGATGAAGAAGAGGAGGAGGAAGAAAGAGGGGCGTGGCCTCTGATCTACCAGCTGAGCAGGTTGCTCCGGCCCAGAGTCATGAAGTAGACCTGGCTGGAGCCTCCGGACCGAACGGAGGCGAAGAACACCTGAAGAGAGACAGACAGGTGAGGGTCACTACCAGGTACCGTCTCACTCTCCATCCAGCTGAGTCCCATCCAAGATGCTTTCATTCATCTTTATACATAACTCACTCAATCAGTCAAATAATACAGGATATGTAACGATACAAACACAACACTGTCATCAAACAGAATAATTACTGTTAGAATATTCCCATACAGCATTCAACCAACCAATCAGAATCATTAGAGCATTCAACCAACCAACCACAATCATTAGAGCGTTCAACCAACCAATCACAATCATTAGAGCGTTCAACCAACCAACCACAATCATTAGAGCGTCCAACCAACCAATCACAATCATTAGAGCGTCCAACCAACCAACCACAATCATTAGAGCGTTCAACCAACCAATCACAATCATTAGAGCATTCAACCAACCAATCACAATCATTAGAGCGTTCAACCAACCAACCACAATCATTAGAGCGTTCAACCAACCAATCACAATCATTAGAGCATTCAACCAACCAATCACAATCATTAGAGCGTTCAACCAACCAACCACAATCATTAGAGCGTTCAACCAACCAATCACAATCATTAGAGCATTCAACCAACCAATCACAATCATTAGAGCGTTCAACCAACCAACCACAATCATTTGAGCGTTCAACCAACCAACCACAATCATTAGAGCGTTCAACCAACCAATCACAATCATTAGAGCGTCCAACCAACCAACCACAATCATTTGAGCGTTCAACCAACCAATCACAATCATTAGAGCGTCCAACCAACCAACCACAATCATTTGAGCGTTCAACCAACCAATCACAATCATTAGAGCGTTCAACCAACCAATCACAATCATTAGAGCGTTCAACCAACCAATCACAATCATTAGAGCGTTCAACCAACCAACCACAATCATTTGAGCGTTCAACCAACCAATCACAATCATTAGAGCAGAGGTCTTCAAATGAGTTCTGTACTGATAAATGAATGCAGTCATGTAGAAGTTGGGTTTTTTCATATTACATTTCCCAAAGATGTATTGACTGAAATTGACAAAAATAATCAGTCAAACATATTGACTAATGTGGGACATCCTTCAAAATGTTTCCAGAAAGAAACGCTGCAGAGCTGTAAAGCTCACATCATTTATCATTTCCCGCTCAAACACAGAGAGTGAAGGGAAGAGAAACTAGAGCGGTTCAACCGGCACAGAGAGTTACAGAGAGTCACAGAGTTACAGAGAGTTACAGAGATTCACAGAGAGTCACAGAGAGCTACAGAGAGCTACAGAGAGTTACAGAGAGTTAAAGAGAGTTACAGAGTTACAGAGAGTCACAGAGTTACAGAGAGCTACAGAGAGTTACAGAGTTACAGAGAGTCACAGAGAGTCACAGAGAGCTACAGAGAGTTACAGAGAGTTAAAGAGAGTTACAGAGTTACAGAGAGTCACAGAGTTACAGAGAGCTACAGAGAGTTACAGAGTTACAGAGAGTCACAGAGAGTCACAGAGAGCTACAGAGAGCTACAGAGAGTTACAGAGAGTTAAAGAGAGTTACAGAGAGTTACAGAGATTCACAGAGAGTCACAGAGAGCTACAGAGAGCTACAGAGAGTTAAAGAGAGTTAAAGAGAGTTACAGAGAGTCACAGAGTTACAGAGAGCTACAGAGAGTTACAGAGTTACAGAGAGTTACAGAGAGTTACAGAGAGTTACAGAGTCACAGAGTTACAGAGAGTCACAGAGAGTCACAGAGAGCTACAGAGAGCTACAGAGAGTTACAGAGAGTTAAAGAGAGTTACAGAGAGTTACAGAGAGTTACAGAAAGTCAGAGTTACAGAGAGTTACAGAGAGTCACAGAGTTACAGAGAGTTACAGAGAGTCACAGAGAGTCACAGAGAGTTACAGAGAGTTACAGAGAGTCACAGAGTTACAGAGAGTTACAGAGAGTTACAGAGAGTTACAGAGAGTCACAGAGTTACAGAGAGTTACAGAGAGTCACAGAGAGTTACAGAGAGTCACAGAGAGTCACAGAGAGTTACAGAGAGTCACAGAGAGTCACAGAGTTACAGAGAGTCACAGAGAGTTACAGAGAGTTACAGAGAGTCACAGAGAGTCAGAGAGTTACAGAGAGTTACAGAGAGTTACAGAGAGTCACAGAGTTACAGAGAGTTACAGAGAGTCACAGAGAGTTACAGAGTTACAGAGAGTCACAGAGAGTTACAGAGAGTCACAGAGTTACAGAGAGTTACAGAGAGTCACAGAGAGTTACAGAGTTACAGAGAGTCACAGAGAGTTACAGAGAGTCACAGAGAGTTACAGAGAGTCACAGAGTTACAGAGAGTTACAGAGAGTTACAGAGAGTCACAGAGAGTTACAGAGAGTCACAGAGAGTTACAGAGTTACAGAGAGTCACAGAGAGTCACAGAGAGTCACAGAGAGTCACAGAGTTACAGAGTTACAGAGAGTCACAGAGAGTCAGAGTTACAGAGAGTTACAGAGAGTTACAGAGAGTTAAAGAGAGTTACAGAGAGTTACAGAGTCACAGAGAGTCACAGAGAGTTACAGAGAGTTACAGAGTTACAGAGAGTTACAGAGAGTTAAAGAGTTACAGAGAGTTACAGAGTTATAGAGAGTCACAGAGAGTCACAGAGAGTTACAGAGAGTTACAGAGAGTCACAGAGAGTTACAGAGAGTTAAAGAGTTACAGAGAGTTACAGAGAGTTACAGAGTCACAGAGAGTTACAGAGAGTTAAAGAGAGTTACAGAGAGTTACAGAGAGTCACAGAGAGTTAGAGTTATAGAGAGTCACAGAGAGTTACAGAGAGTTACAGAGTTATAGAGTCACAGAGAGTTACAGAGAGTTACAGAGTTACAGAGAGTTAAAGAGAGTTACAGAGTTACAGAGTCACAGAGAGTCACAGAGAGTTACAGAGAGTTACAGAGAGTTACAGAGAGTTACAGAGTTATAGAGAGTTACAGAGAGTTACAGAGAGTCACAGAGTTACAGAGAGTTACAGAGAGTCACAGAGAGTCACAGAGAGTTACAGAGAGTCACAGAGTTACAGAGAGTTACAGAGTTACAGAGAGTCACAGAGAGTTACAGAGAGTCACAGAGAGTTACAGAGTTACAGAGAGTCACAGAGTTACAGAGAGTTACAGAGTTACAGAGTTACAGAGTCACAGAGTTACACCCGACACGTTCGAGGCTCTGGAGTCAGTGAGTGTGTTTCTATGTGGTTTGCATGTCGATGGTTTAAACATTCAACATGTTGTGTCTTTAGCATGAAATCGTATAAATATATGTATATAAACCATACAACGATATTTTGAGTGTTGATGGAGCTGCTACAATGTTAGCTTAGCATAGCACCAATAGATCCAGACTCCATTCAGAAAACAAGCGTTTTAAAAGTTGTTTGCCCATTTGTTACAATTAAATCACAACTAAATCGTTTATTTTGTGCTCGTACAGCTGCAGAAACCAGCCGACGTGTGAATATTCCTCCAGATGATGTGATGAAGCAGAGAGGACGGAGTTCAGTTTCCAGATATCCTGGACATCCACAACATGATCAAAGCAGCTATCGAGGTTATTTACGTCTGTGAGTAATGCCGTTGAGCGTCGCTCACCTTGTCATTTCTTTCACAGAGGAACTTGAGTCTCTGGGCTCTCTTGTGCATGAAGACGCCGTCCAGGTGTCCGGTCTCCACCGAGCGGATCTCGATGGCCTTCTCTCCCCAACCCATGATCTGGTTAGAGCGAATGTAGGCTGCAGAGAGGGATTCAAGTTAATGCACTGATTGTGTGTGTGTGTGTGTGTGCAGCTGCAGGGCAAAATGATCAATGCAAGTGGCTCGTGTAGGCGGAATAAGAGAGCTGTGTTAGTGTGTGTTAGCGTGTGTTAGCATGTGTTAGCTAATGATTCATCAATCATCAGACACTTGGATCAGGAACACATTGCAAAGACAACACATTGTTCTCATCTTTGCTTTTATTCTTTTAGATGAGTAACTATTATTCAAACGTACCAACGTCATTGATACGGATCATGCAAAGTGTGAAGAGGAATTAGGAATTAGATGATCTGGATTATTGTTGTGAAGGAAGCGTTTCCCCCCCGACTCACCCACGGAGGTGGGCATCTCCCCCCACTGCAGCACCACGTCCTTGGTGATGCGTCCGTACGTGTTGACGTAGACGCCCTCGTCCTCGTAGCACACCAGCAGCTCGATGCCGTCGGTGTTGGGCAGGATGATGATGGCGTGAGACTGGATGTGGGTCTGGATCTGCAGGGTCAGATCATCACGTTGTGAGAGGCCAGTTGTAGAAAAATCATTTCACCATTTCATCTTTTGGCATCTATGATCAACTCGAGGAATTGAGAAAGAACTGATCGAAAAGATATCGGAATGCATGAATCCATGCAGATCGTCATCCTCGCTCGCTTGGTGCTGTTGGAACTACGTCGAACAGACTGATAGTAAAAAGCAACGGGATGCTCGTCTATCATACGACGGTTCGGTTGTTAGAGTCGTGATTTGTTTGTCATAGAAACCTTTTAAAATGAAACTGGGATGAAGCTCAGAAGGAGACTCGATGGGGCCACAGACCCTCAGACGCCATCAAATCATGAATGTCACAGAAATGTCACGCGAGTTCTTACGTGTGTCGGCAGGTAGATGTCGTAGACGGCCCCGGAGTCCACATCCACGGCGTGGAAGCCCGAAGCGGAGCCGTAGATCACCTTTAACCTCTGACCCTCCTCCACGGTCAGGTCCACCAGCAGGGGCTTGTGCACCAGGTCCCCGAAAGACTGAAGAGCACGGGTCAGAATACAGGTTATCAATATTGATAACAATCTGAACAAACACACTTATATCTGCGAACAAGCTACGCTAGTGGATCGACTCACCTTGAAGGCCATGAACTTGTGGTAGGGTTTGGGGGCCCAGGCGTAGACCTCCACCGAGTTCTTCAGAGCCAGAACCAAGAACTTGATCCTCTCGTATTTCACTGGGCAACAAAAACCAAAACATCAAGCCAGAACCAAGAACTTGATCCTCTCGTATTTCACTGGGCAACAAAAACCAAAACATCAGAAGTCAAAGAGCAGAACTGGACGTGGGTGGACTCTGATAGAACTCAGTCTCCTCATCTGATCGTTGCATCGATTGTTTGGAGTTTGTTTCGTACTTTTATTGCTGCTTTTATGTTCTTTGTTTGCTACGTGCAACAGTAAATTCTCAACCTATAGAATGCTTCTATTATATTTGGTTTCTGTATAATCTGGTTTTCATTGCCGTTGTTTTATACTCTTATGAAAACATATTCATTCCGGCCACATAATCTCTTAAAACACAGCTTGTCCGTGGCCGTTTCGTCACTGTGTTCATTGAACACTGTAAGTATGAGAAGATTTAACGAACAGACATTTAGAGTTTTAAAACCTTTCGTCCCTTCATTTCTCCTGTTTGATCAAACATCAGTCCAAGAGGACTTCTGATCATTCGCAGTTATAGCTGCAGAGTTTTATCTCGTGTATAATATTTGTATTTAGTATTTCTAATGTGCAGTAAAACTCAGTCACGATCCACCAGCAGGTGACGGTCGCTTTGATCGTTTTCTTTGGAAAAGCCCTGAACTGTACTTTCCACAAGTGCTCAAACTCTTTAAACTCAGCCGTGATTCAAGAGATCAAATCTGATTTCACGCCCGGCAGCTCCGATCATTACAGAGGAGTTTCCAACAGGAAGTGCTCGCCCATAACGCAGGACATTCTGCGTGTTAGACAGGTCAGCGTAGTTACATGTCCACTTCATTACTTCATGAAGGGCTTTCCTGCCATCATCGACCCTCAGAGTCCGCTGTTCATCCAGATGTGACCGAGTTCATAACAAAGCTGCTAACCACATCCCATTGATCTCCAGCTGAAGATGGAATATTGTACATACTGTATATGTAATACTGTATATGTTTGCCTTCATTTGATGGGGAGCAGCAGAGACAGACGAAGGAAACATGACTCGCAACAAAGGATCCCACCAACCAACCAGCTGGCTGCAGAAACACGGTTTACGTCTCAGACCAGTGAGCCACAGGGATCTCCAACAGCCTTCTGAATCTCAGGCCTGCATCCAATCCACCGTTTGCAGAATCTGTGCGCATTAATGTGTTGACGTCCTGACCGTTGCTGTCTGGAGGCCGTGAGGCTGTGACCTACCGACGTTGTAGTGGACGCAGCCCTCCAGGTCTCCCACGGTGGTCCAACCCTGCTTCTTCTCCACCTCGGGGTCGTTGTGCAGGATCTTGTTCCTCAGCCAGGACAGGTAGTACACACGCAGCTTGTTCTTCTTCCCTGTCGGGGATCAGGAGAAAAATATTGATATGAAATGTGTATTCTGTCATCGTATAATGTGTAACAAAGAAGTGGTAGTACAGTGTGATATCGTGCTGATTGAAAACATGTTGGAAAGCATCGTGTCTGTTTGTCACAGCTCTTCATTCACAGGAGACAGATGTTCAGACCTTCTCTCTGTGAAGCAGCACAACAGGAAGAACCGGTCCACTCGTGTACCGCTGACCACCAACGCCTCATGTGGTGCACTGACACCCTCCTCGTACATATTAATAACCATTAAATATGCTATCAGAGCAACTGAAGGTGGACATGTTCTGAGAATTACAAACTGTGACTGTTTTCTCCAACATCACGGACGTCTTCTAGCATCTGGACTTTTATTTTGATAGATTGGAATGCAGCGAATATGTGGAGCAGGAGACTGCTTCCTACGGAGCGCAGTGTGCTGAGCGCTGTTCCTACGTACCAGATAATAACACGAGCGTCTGATATTATCACACATATTAAACAATCAGTGTAATTATAACGTCTGATCACTGCGCGCTGCTGTCTGGATGTGTTCTTACACATCTACTCTAGCAGGGAGCGGATACAACTTTCCGTGACGCGTACGTCTACATGTCGTCACCGCAAAAAACACGATTATCAGGAAAAGTCAAACGGACGCGCGTGAGGCGCTCTGTGGCGTTAGATTCCATCACAGGCGTGTGTCAGCGTTACATATCATACACACACGTGATGCTGAGATGTACTCAACATCCGTCTCAAAATATCTGTTGTGACACACTGACTGCACCGCTTCCGTGTGTGTGTGTGTGTGTGTGTGTGTGTGTGTGTGTGTGCGTGTGTGTGTGTGTGTGTGGGGGGGGACATTGAGAAAGAGAAGTAAGGACGTGGTGGAACTTTCAATCTGAGAAATCTTGGAACTTAAAACCGTGTGTGTGTGTGTTTCCTCTGCAGCAACAGACGCAGACACGCACAATTCTGTCTGAGAGTACGTAGGATGAAGCAGCTTTTAGTGTGTGTGTGTGTGTGTGTGTGTGTGTGTGTGTGTGTGTGTGTGTGTGTGTGTGTGTGTGTGTGTGTGTGTGTGTGTGTGTGTGTGTGTGTGTGTGTGTGTGTGTGTGTGTGTGTGTGTGTGTGTGTGTGTGTGTGTGTGTGTGTGTGTGTGTGTGTGTGTGTGTGTGTGCGTGTGTGTGTGTGTGTGTACCTGATATGGTGACCAGGACGTTGAGTCCCTCCAGGACGTCCATCTGCTGGAAGCGCCGTCGGCTGATCAGAGGGTAAACTTTCCCCTGACCGCTGCGATCCAACAGCATCAGACCGCTCTCTGTTCCCACCAACAGGTTCACGCCTGCACACACGCACGCACACGCGTACGCACGCACACACACACACACACACACACACACACACACGCACGCACACACGCACACGCACACACTTAGAAGAACACTGACAAACACTGACCAGCTGGTCAGACAGATGTGTGCAGCTCCATCAGGACTTTGCTGCCACCAGGTGGTGAAGACTTTTATAAGTGTAACATACAAAAGAACAGCAGTTTCACTTTTAATGAACGCTGAATATAGATAGCGTGTGTTAGAATCCTCAGATAGCGTGTGTTAGAATCCTCAGATAGCGTGTGTTAGAATCCTCAGATAGCGTGTGTTAGAATCCTCAGATAGCGTGTGTTAGAAGCCTCAGATAGCGTGTGTTAGAAGCCTCAGATAGCGTGTGTTAGAATCCTCAGATAGCGTGTGTTAGAAGCCTCAGATAGCGTGTGTTAGAATCCTCAGATAGCGTGTGTTAGAATCCTCAGATAGCGTGTGTTAGAATCCTCAGATAGCGTGTGTTAGAAGCCTCAGATAGCGTGTGTTAGAATCCTCAGATAGCGTGTGTTAGAATCCTCAGATAGCGTGTGTTAGAATCCTCAGATAGCGTGTGTTAGAATCCTCAGATAGCGTGTGTTAGAATCCTCAGATAGCGTGTGTTAGAATCCTCAGATAGCGTGTGTTAGAATCCTCAGATAGCGTGTGTTAGAAGCCTCAGATAGCGTGTGTTAGAATCCTCAGATAGCGTGTGTTAGAATCCTCAGATAGCGTGTGTTAGAATCCTCAGATAGCGTGTGTTAGAATCCTCAGATAGCGTGTGTTAGAATCCTCAGATAGCGTGTGTTAGAATCCTCAGATAGCGTGTGTTAGAAGCCTCAGATAGCGTGTGTTAGAAGCCTCAGATAGCGTGTTAGAATCCTCAGATAGCGTGTGTTAGAATCCTCAGATAGCGTGTGTTAGAAGCCTCAGATAGCGTGTGTTAGAAGCCTCAGATAGCGTGTGTTAGAATCATCAGATAGCGTGTGTTAGAATCCTCAGATAGCGTGTGTTAGAATCATCAGATAGCGTGTGTTAGAATCCTCAGATAGCGTGTGTTAGAATCCTCAGATAGCGTGTGTTAGAATCCTCAGATAGCGTGTGTTAGAAGCCTCAGATAGCGTGTGTTAGAATCCTCAGATAGCGTGTGTTAGAAGCCTCAGATAGCGTGTGTTAGAATCCTCAGATAGCGTGTGTTAGAATCCTCAGATAGCGTGTGTTAGAATCCTCAGATAGCGTGTGTTAGAATCCTCAGATAGCGTGTGTTAGAAGCCTCAGATAGCGTGTGTTAGAATCATCAGATAGCGTGTGTTAGAATCCTCAGATAGCGTGTGTTAGAATCCTCAGATAGCGTGTGTTAGAATCATCAGATAGCGTGTGTTAGAATCCTCAGATAGCGTGTGTTAGAATCATCAGATAGCGTGTGTTAGAATCCTCAGATAGCGTGTGTTAGAATCCTCAGATAGCGTGTGTTAGAATCCTCAGATAGCGTGTGTTAGAAGCCTCAGATAGCGTGTGTTAGAATCCTCAGATAGCGTGTGTTAGAATCCTCAGATAGCGTGTGTTAGAATCCTCAGATAGCGTGTGTTAGAATCCTCAGATAGCGTGTGTTAGAAGCCTCAGATAGCGTGTGTTAGAATCCTCAGATAGCGTGTGTTAGAATCCTCAGATAGCGTGTGTTAGAAGCCCCAGATAGCGTGTGTTAGAATCCTCAGATAGCGTGTGTTAGAAGCCTCAGATAGCGTGTGTTAGAATCCTCAGATAGCGTGTGTTAGAAGCCTCAGATAGCGTGTGTTAGAAGCCTCAGATAGCGTGTGTTAGAATCCTCAGATAGCGTGTGTTAGAATCCTCAGATAGCGTGTGTTAGAATCCTCAGATAGCGTGTGTTAGAATCCTCAGATAGCGTGTGTTAGAATCCTCAGATAGCGTGTGTTAGAATCCTCAGATAGCGTGTGTTAGAATCCTCAGATAGCGTGTGTTAGAAGCCTCAGATAGCGTGTGTTAGAATCCTCAGATAGCGTGTGTTAGAATCCTCAGATAGCGTGTGTTAGAATCCTCAGATAGCGTGTGTTAGAATCCTCAGATAGCGTGTGTTAGAAGCCCCAGATAGCGTGTGTTAGAATCCTCAGATAGCGTGTGTTAGAAGCCTCAGATAGCGTGTGTTAGAAGCCCCAGATAGCGTGTGTTAGAATCCTCAGATAGCGTGTGTTAGAAGCCTCAGATAGCGTGTGTTAGAAGCCCCAGATAGCGTGTGTTAGAATCCTCAGATAGCGTGTGTTAGAATCCTCAGATAGCGTGTGTTAGAATCATCAGATAGCGTGTGTTAGAATCCTCAGATAGCGTGTGTTAGAATCATCAGATAGCGTGTGTTAGAATCCTCAGATAGCGTGTGTTAGAATCCTCAGATAGCGTGTGTTAGAATCCTCAGATAGCGTGTGTTAGAATCCTCAGATAGCGTGTGTTAGAATCCTCAGATAGCGTGTGTTAGAAGCCTCAGATAGCGTGTGTTAGAATCATCAGATAGCGTGTGTTAGAATCCTCAGATAGCGTGTGTTAGAATCCTCAGATAGCGTGTGTTAGAATCCTCAGATAGCGTGTGTTAGAAGCCTCAGATAGCGTGTGTTAGAAGCCTCAGATAGCGTGTGTTAGAAGCCTCAGATAGCGTGTGTTAGAAGCCTCAGATAGCGTGTGTTAGAAGCCTCAGATAGCGTGTGTTAGAAGCCTCAGATAGCGTGTGTTAGAAGCCTCAGATAGCGTGTGTTAGAATCCTCAGATAGCGTGTGTTAGAAGCCTCAGATAGCGTGTGTTAGAAGCCTCAGATAGCGTGTGTTAGAAGCCTCAGATAGCGTGTGTTAGAAGCCTCAGATAGCGTGTGTTAGAAGCCTCAGATAGCGTGTGTTAGAAGCCTCAGATAGCGTGTGTTAGAAGCCTCAGATAGCGTGTGTTAGAAGCCTCAGATAGCGTGTGTTAGAATCCTCAGATAGCGTGTGTTAGAATCCTCAGATAGCGTGTGTTAGAAGCCTCAGATAGCGTGTGTTAGAATCCTCAGATAGCGTGTGTTAGAATCCTCAGATAGCGTGTGTTAGAAGCCTCAGATAGCGTGTGTTAGAATCCTCAGATAGCGTGTGTTAGAAGCCTCAGATAGCGTGTGTTAGAAGCCTCAGATAGCGTGTGTTAGAATCCTCAGATAGCGTGTGTTAGAAGCCTCAGATAGCGTGTGTTAGAATCCTCAGATAGCGTGTGTTAGAATCCTCAGATAGCGTGTGTTAGAATCCTCAGATAGCGTGTGTTAGAAGCCTCAGATAGCGTGTGTTAGAATCCTCAGATAGCGTGTGTTAGAATCCTCAGATAGCGTGTGTTAGAAGCCTCAGATAGCGTGTGTTAGAATCCTCAGATAGCGTGTGTTAGAAGCCTCAGATAGCGTGTGTTAGAAGCCTCAGATAGCGTGTGTTAGAAGCCTCAGATAGCGTGTGTTAGAATCCTCAGATAGCGTGTGTTAGAATCCTCAGATAGCGTGTGTTAGAAGCCTCAGATAGCGTGTGTTAGAATCCTCAGATAGCGTGTGTTAGAAGCCTCAGATAGCGTGTGTTAGAAGCCTCAGATAGCGTGTGTTAGAAGCCTCAGATAGCGTGTGTTAGAATCCTCAGATAGCGTGTGTTAGAATCCTCAGATAGCGTGTGTTAGAAGCCTCAGATAGCGTGTGTTAGAATCCTCAGATAGCGTGTGTTAGAATCCTCAGATAGCGTGTGTTAGAAGCCTCAGATAGCGTGTGTTAGAATCCTCAGATAGCGTGTGTTAGAATCCTCAGATAGCGTGTGTTAGAAGCCTCAGATAGCGTGTGTTAGAATCCTCAGATAGCGTGTGTTAGAATCCTCGGATAGCGTGTGTTAGAAGCCTCAGATAGCGTGTGTTAGAATCCTCAGATAGCGTGTGTTAGAAGCCTCAGATAGCGTGTGTTAGAAGCCTCAGATAGCGTGTGTTAGAAGCCTCAGATAGCGTGTGTTAGAATCCTCAGATAGCGTGTGTTAGAATCCTCAGATAGCGTGTGTTAGAAGCCTCAGATAGCGTGTGTTAGAATCCTCAGATAGCGTGTGTTAGAATCCTCAGATAGCGTGTGTTAGAAGCCTCAGATAGCGTGTGTTAGAATCCTCAGATAGCGTGTGTTAGAATCCTCAGATAGCGTGTGTTAGAATCCTCAGATAGCGTGTGTTAGAAGCCTCAGATAGCGTGTGTTAGAATCCTCAGATAGCGTGTGTTAGAATCCTCAGATAGCGTGTGTTAGAAGCCCCAGATAGCGTGTGTTAGAATCCTCAGATAGCGTGTGTTAGAAGCCTCAGATAGCGTGTGTTAGAATCCTCAGATAGCGTGTGTTAGAAGCCTCAGATAGCGTGTGTTAGAATCCTCAGATAGCGTGTGTTAGAAGCCTCAGATAGCGTGTGTTAGAATCCTCAGATAGCGTGTGTTAGAATCCTCAGATAGCGTGTGTTAGAATCCTCAGATAGCGTGTGTTAGAAGCCTCAGATAGCGTGTGTTAGAATCCTCAGATAGCGTGTGTTAGAATCCTCAGATAGCGTGTGTTAGAAGCCCCAGATAGCGTGTGTTAGAATCCTCAGATAGCGTGTGTTAGAATCCTCAGATAGCGTGTGTTAGAATCCTCAGATAGCGTGTGTTAGAAGCCCCAGATAGCGTGTGTTAGAATCCTCAGATAGCGTGTGTTAGAAGCCTCAGATAGCGTGTGTTAGAATCCTCAGATAGCGTGTGTTAGAAGCCTCAGATAGCGTGTGTTAGAAGCCTCAGATAGCGTGTGTTAGAATCCTCAGATAGCGTGTGTTAGAATCCTCAGATAGCGTGTGTTAGAAGCCTCAGATAGCGTGTGTTAGAATCCTCAGATAGCGTGTGTTAGAAGCCCCAGATAGCGTGTGTTAGAATCCTCAGATAGCGTGTGTTAGAAGCCTCAGATAGCGTGTGTTAGAAGCCTCAGAAAGCGTGTGTTAGAAGCCTCAGATAGCGTGTGTTAGAATCCTCAGATAGCGTGTGTTAGAAGCCTCAGATAGCGTGTGTTAGAAGCCTCAGATAGCGTGTGTTAGAAGCCCCAGATAGCGTGTGTTAGAATCCTCAGATAGCGTGTGTTAGAATCCTCAGATAGCGTGTGTTAGAAGCCTCAGATAGCGTGTGTTAGAATCCTCAGATAGCGTGTGTTAGAATCCTCAGATAGCGTGTGTTAGAAGCCTCAGATAGCGTGTGTTAGAAGCCTCAGATAGCGTGTGTTAGAATCCTCAGATAGCGTGTGTTAGAAGCCTCAGATAGCGTGTGTTAGAATCCTCAGATAGCGTGTGTTAGAATCCTCAGATAGCGTGTGTTAGAATCCTCAGATAGCGTGTGTTAGAATCCTCAGATAGCGTGTGTTAGAATCCTCAGATAGCGTGTGTTAGAAGCCTCAGATAGCGTGTGTTAGAAGCCTCAGATAGCGTGTGTTAGAATCCTCAGATAGCGTGTGTTAGAATCCTCAGATAGCGTGTGTTAGAAGCCTCAGATAGCGTGTGTTAGAAGCCTCAGATAGCGTGTGTTAGAATCCTCAGATAGCGTGTGTTAGAATCCTCAGATAGCGTGTGTTAGAAGCCTCAGATAGCGTGTGTTAGAATCCTCAGATAGCGTGTGTTAGAAGCCTCAGATAGCGTGTGTTAGAATCCTCAGATAGCGTGTGTTAGAATCCTCAGATAGCGTGTGTTAGAATCCTCAGATAGCGTGTGTTAGAAGCCTCAGATAGCGTGTGTTAGAATCCTCAGATAGCGTGTGTTAGAATCCTCAGATAGCGTGTGTTAGAATCCTCAGATAGCGTGTGTTAGAATCCTCAGATAGCGTGTGTTAGAAGCCCCAGATAGCGTGTGTTAGAATCCTCAGATAGCGTGTGTTAGAAGCCTCAGATAGCGTGTGTTAGAAGCCCCAGATAGCGTGTGTTAGAATCCTCAGATAGCGTGTGTTAGAAGCCTCAGATAGCGTGTGTTAGAAGCCTCAGATAGCGTGTGTTAGAATCCTCAGATAGCGTGTGTTAGAATCCTCAGATAGCGTGTGTTAGAAGCCTCAGATAGCGTGTGTTAGAATCCTCAGATAGCGTGTGTTAGAAGCCCCAGATAGCGTGTGTTAGAATCCTCAGATAGCGTGTGTTAGAAGCCTCAGATAGCGTGTGTTAGAAGCCCCAGATAGCGTGTGTTAGAATCCTCAGATAGCGTGTGTTAGAAGCCTCAGATAGCGTGTGTTAGAATCCTCAGATAGCGTGTGTTAGAATCCTCAGATAGCGTGTGTTAGAAGCCTCAGATAGCGTGTGTTAGAAGCCTCAGATAGCGTGTGTTAGAATCCTCAGATAGCGTGTGTTAGAATCCTCAGATAGCGTGTGTTAGAAGCCTCAGATAGCGTGTGTTAGAAGCCTCAGATAGCGTGTGTTAGAAGCCCCAGATAGCGTGTGTTAGAATCCTCAGATAGCGTGTGTTAGAAGCCTCAGATAGCGTGTGTTAGAATCCTCAGATAGCGTGTGTTAGAATCCTCAGATAGCGTGTGTTAGAAGCCTCAGATAGCGTGTGTTAGAAGCCTCAGATAGCGTGTGTTAGAATCCTCAGATAGCGTGTGTTAGAATCCTCAGATAGCGTGTGTTAGAAGCCTCAGATAGCGTGTGTTAGAATCCTCAGATAGCGTGTGTTAGAATCCTCAGATAGCGTGTGTTAGAAGCCTCAGATAGCGTGTGTTAGAAGCCTCAGATAGCGTGTGTTAGAAGCCTCAGATAGCGTGTGTTAGAATCCTCAGATAGCGTGTTAGAAGCCTCAGATAGCGTGTTAGAATCCTCAGATAGCGTGTTCTCTGGCTCATTCTTACCCCAGAGAGCAGCGCACAGGATCTCAGAGTTGAACCTCTTCTTGTACTTGCGGATCTCCGGCGTGTCGCTCTGCGGGCGAGTGTTGACCGGGTTCACGTTGACCACGGAGCCCTTCCGAGACGGGTCGGCCCGCAGCGCCTCGGCCAGCCGGGCGTCGTTCCCGTAGCCTAGAAAGGTCAAAGGTCGGTCACATGGTCAACAACAGTAAAGAGGTGGATGGAGAGACGGAGCGATCGTCATGAGAATAGACGGAGAGGATTCATTGAGAACAGTCTGGAAACTAACGAGCAGAAAGACTTCAACTGAACGGCTCAGGAAGTGGAGAAGCGAGCGTCCGTCAGCCGGCTCTTCATGCTGCTCATTTGTTACAGAACAAGGATCAGAAGGCCTCTGGCATCACATCATCATTTCATGGTATCTGTGTGAGAAAGCGGAGCGTCCTCCTCCTCTCCGTCTCACTGAGCCTCATCATCAGTCCTAATCAGTGGCTGTGAGCAGACTGAACCACCTCGTGCTCTCAGGAGGTCACCAGCTGCATCAGCTGAGGTCACGGATCAGCACAGTCCTGCTGAAGGCCGGTCCTCTGAAGGGATGATGGGGAGCAGATTGATAAGAAAACCTTGTTTATGACCTGCAGCAGCTAACGAGCTCCACGACCTCGGAGAGGAGGAGAGTCCACGCCAACCAACGGCTTTCTCTTCGGTTTGGAACCTTTCCCTCAACGTTCTAAAAGATCAAAAGCCCCGAAGTGTGATTTAAAGGGATGGTTTGTCAGCGTTTACTCCAGTAGATGGAGCACAGTAATGTTCTGCTGTGGACGTATGTTAGACTCCTTAAAGAATCAGGTTCAGTGAACGCTATATTTAGAGTACGTTCACCTCTTTAGCTTCATGACGAGGAGCTGAAGCTGTTATCTACGCTCTCCACTAACACACCAGACTCACAACAATGAGCACTGCTGACTGGTCAGATGAGGAACAATGAATGTCGTTTGAGAACTCAATTAAAGACAAAGTAAGAAAAGACAAAGTGTCGCTGAATCAGCTGAATGCTGGTATTGCTGTAGGTAACTGTGAACCTCTGGATGAGGATGAGGTGTGTTTGAAGGAGCCTTTGTAGTTGCTGAACTCCAGCTCCTGTGTCCTGTGATGTAAACACCTACAGCATGGAGGCCTAGAAGTCACACTGAGGACCTAAAAGTCTTTGTGGTTGAAAACCTCTCGGCATCTGATTCCTCGTTACCCAGCAGCCAACGGGACACGTGACTTACCGATGTTGTTGAGGGCGCTGCCGGTGGACGGAGACACCTGGAGGAGGCGCGGGTCGATGAACGGAGTGAAGGAGGAGGAGGACTTGTGTTTCTGCATGTTGTTACTGGACTGGCTCTACAGTCAGAGGAAATCCAGGTTCAGTGCAGGCAGAACATCACGACGGTGAATGTGCTGCTTTTAAAATATGAAAAACACGTTTAATGGAAACAACTAAGGAGACGCTGCAGTCAAACAAGCAGGCAGACGGAGGTTCTTCTGTGTGTGTCTCATGCATATACACGACGGGCATTCAACCGGAGGGTAAAAGCATAAATACGGCAAAAAGCAACGGTGGAGGGTAAAAACATATGCTGACAAAAAGAACAAAAAGGGGAAACAAATATAAAAAGGTATTCCGGGTGAGACATACTTGCCGTTGTGCTGCTAACTGCCCTGTTGGCTATGACTGACTGTCTGCAGAACGTGAGAATATGACTGGAAATAGGCAACATAAAGGAATAAGATGAGATTTAGATGTTTGTGGGGAACGATTGTGAAACCACGACGAGCCTCGGAGGAAACTAAAAGAGCTGTGAACCAGAGCGAACACGTGCGTGATCCTACTGCTGCAAGTCCGAGAAACATGAAGAAATTAGCTTCGTCTTCCAGTCGTATCTTCCCTCCTCGTTTTGTAAGATGACTCAAGAAATAGCACTCTCTAAAGGAGTCCCGTGTCGGGGCTGAGGGGGACATACCTCGATGAGCAGGCTGAGCTTGTCCAGCGGACTCTGGGGGGACATGGTGGAGGAGCCGGCGAGGCTGGAGGAGGAAGGGGAGTTGGATGCGGAGGAGGAGGAGGGGGAGGAACGGTGGCTCTGCTGGATCAGGTCTGGGAGGTGGTGGATGCGGCCGGCGAAGCCGTTTCTGTCCGAGTTCTGTGTGGGGTGATGGTGGTGGTGGTTGCGGTGGTGGTGGTGATGATGGGGGCTGGGGGTGTGGTGGCCGAGGCCCGGGCCGGAGGGTGGTGGGGGGGGGGTCTGAGCTTGGCCCTGGACGGGGCTCGGACGCTTTCTGCCGTCACCTGCACTCTGGAAGTAGAAAGAGGGGCAGACGGCTGAGGGTCTGGTGGTGAGTTCAGGGGACGGGGGGGCGTTAGCTACAGCGAAGGACACACTACAGCGGCTACGCTACAGGCGGAAGTCTCGTTAGCAGACAATTACACCGCCAGACAAACTCATCATTTAGCAACGTTTAGATGTGTTCACTGCTCTAAGTGTAACAAAAGCTCTTTAATATGAGTAAATCTCTCGTCTTCTTTATGTGAGCACCAAACTATTCCGAACGTCTGCTCTCTGGGACGCGGAGCTGCTCTCCACCGGACAAGAAGTGAACAAGAACAGAACATGATCAGCACAAACACAATGGAAAAAACAAATGAAGAAAATATGCACCAGGACAACTGAAAGCATGTTGTGAATGATTGCTGGTCTCGTTGGTGTTCAGGCCGGTACCTGTCTGACGATCAGCGTGCTGTCTTTACACGGCGTCGAGCCGGCGTCGCTCTCACCTTCGTCGTGGACGATCATAGTTTTCACCGACTCCGTCTCTCCGTTACTGAGTCTGGAAGAACTGCAGGGCAGAAGAAGTAACCAAAGAATGATTCATAGAACATATACGACGCCGCGCTAACACCACCATGGGCAAATTAAATCATAATAATATGGAGCTGGAGATAGCGGGGTAACAGTACGAGAGAAAACTCAGAATTTCTGATATTAAAGTCGAATATTTGCAAGAAAAAAAGTACAAAATCTACAAGAAAAAATGGATAAAGTTAAATAAATAAAAAGGTATTGTCTGAGAAGAAAATCCAAAAATATAAAAGTTATTAAGTTGTAAAAAAAACCTGACCTTATCACACCACAGATGCTTTCATTGCATATCGCCTTCAAATGAGCCGGCTAAACGCTAAAGTGTTGATTTTTCTTGACAATGTTCCACTTTAATCTCAGACAATATAATATTTTTTTCTTGTGAATTTGTATGTTTTTCTGGTAAATCTATTACTCTCAGAGAACATCTGAGTTTCTGTCTCATAAATTTGTTTAATCCCCTCCCCCTGCTCCATAATTAATTCACTTTCTTTTACCTGCAACGGCGCTAATAAGCCACCGTATAAATCTCTATATTCATATTTTAAACAAGGTGCTGTTATAAAGTGATAATAACTCGGCTTCACGTCACAGCGACATCAGACACATACACAGCTTTGGAGTCCTCGGGGCCAGAAGTCGACTCTTCGCCTCCGTCCTGGTCCACCTCTTCATCGTCATCGTCATCAGTGGTGTCTGAGTCATCGCTGGAGGAGGAGTAGTCCGTCACCTTGTTGGGGGGGCGGACGTCATCCACGGCTCGCAGCTCTTTGGCCAAAGCCGTCAGGTCCTAAAGGTCACGAGGTGAGAGAAGAAGAAAACAAACCGGTCACTTTATCTCATTGATTTTTTTTTCTCCCTCTCTGTTGGAACGCTGCCCATTCTTCATCATCTGGGCTTTTTTTTTTAATACGAGCCGTTAGTTCAGACGTTCAGTTAGCAGGAAACAGAAAAGCTGCAGAAAAGGAGGAGTGGTTACAGAGGAACGCCAGCCAATGAGAAGCCAGCGTGAGAGCAGCAAAGCCAAGAGATGAAGGGACGAGATGCTCCTCAAGCTGCTGGAGGTCAGGTTAGTGGATGAATGAGAACAGTGTAGAAGAACAAAAGTAATTTCTTTATTGCGGTTAGAGAAGGCGAGAGTTAAGATGGCCACCGTCGGAGAGAAAGCAAGCAGTCAGTGCAGAAAACCCTTCAGCCAGCGAGCTCAATCCAAAGTCAGAGTCTCGTCACCAAATGAGCCAGCTCATCATCTTTCACACAAAATCTCCCATCAGGCCACAGCAAACCATCAAACACACACACACCCCAAAGCGGTGACACACTCCTCGATCTAGATCCATCCCAGCGAGCTACACAACCGGCTAGTCGGGCTTTTGAGTCTCACCGCTGGTCTGTTCGGCTTGACCAAGTCCCGCCTCTCCTCGGGTTTTTTCCCGGCATTCTCTGGCCGCTGGAGGGGCGAGCCCTCTGATTTGGAGGAGGCTGAAGGAGGTGGAGGTGAAAAGATCAGTTCATTCTGAATAGCGGTAAAAGATGCACGTCTTCATGTTTGTGGAATTGACTGTATTCTAAGGTGGCGTTTCAGTTCTATTGTCCACCTCCTGCCTGTTTCTGAGTGCTGATTGGTTGGAAGTGTGGACTCACAGCGGGCCCTGAATCTCTCTCCAGAGCCGCAGTGAGAACCGGGCTGAGAGCTGGAGTTACTGGAGCTGCTGGAGGAACTGGAGCCTCCGCTGCCGGTGTTACTGGTCGGCCTGGGAACCAGTTTCTCCACTCGCTCCCACAGCAGCCGAGGCTCCGCCGCACTGTGGGGCCAACAAACACCGAGAGAGTCAGAGGTGAAGGCAGGGTAGAAGACTGTTGTCTGTACTTTGTGATTTAATTTCGATTGGTTCTTTATTCTGACATAGAAACAGATAATTTCAGATTAATGATGTTCAAAGATAATATTGTAGGCTGCCATTAAACGCTCTGGTGCCTCAGAATGTGCCAGAATTATCTGGAAGTGAAGCAAAAAGTAAATGAATAATAATATTTGACTATATTCAAACAAATGTGCTAAATAGGTATTAGTACAGTAAGAACAGACCATATGTTGTTTTTGAGATTAAATAAAATACCTCATGAGTATCTCATGAGAAGTTTTGTGGTTTGGAAAAACTGTGCGAAACAAACGCATTCACATTCAAGAAAAAAGGTATCACAAGGTTAGACAGCTATAGCACTGTTACATAAACCCTCCCACACACAACCCCATAAAAACCAAGACAACAGCCACACAGACAGACAGGGAAGTCACTGAGTGCACTGGTTGTACAGACACAATCCTGAGTGTGTGTGTGTGTTTGATCCATCTCCAAACAATGCAAGTGTTTGTTTTGAGAAAGTCATTCTTTTTCATGTCTTTTTAATGACACCGTTGAAAGCAGCAGCCTGGTTTCACTCTGACTCACAGCACTCACACTTTTCCCCTGAAGGCTGGAAAATGACTTCGACACACTGACATTGTGGAGCTTTAGTTCATTAAGATCTCATTTGTGTCAGAGTCCTAAAACGTCCACAGTAGCTGAACATTTATATTCTCCTCTAAAGATACGACCAGCGGAGTTCCACAAGGCAGTATTCTGGGCCCAGTTATATTCCAATAAACTTGTTTTTCTTTTGTAATTTGATGCAAATACACTGTATTGTATGTAAATACTGCATTTCTGCTTTTCAAGTTGTTGCGAAGACAAATTTCCACCCTGGTGGACAATAAATAATAAATTCTATTCCAGATTTAATAATCAGAACTACCAATAAATTCATGTACAAGCTAAAAACTGGCGATTTGTTTTGTATCTCTTACAGTTTTTTTCAATTACGACGATGACTGCTATGCCAAACTATGCTGATTTTCTTTTTATCGATACAAATCATACATCATCATTATACAGATCAGAGGGGTCGTGTCAGTTTACCTGGCAACGGGGCGGTGCACGGCATGGCTGCCGTGATGATGAGGCGAGTCTCGCCTTGACAACACCGGGGACCTTGATGTAGTCCTTACGGGAACCTTTTGTGATAAAGACAGTGACCCGCTCACACGTGAACACTCTGTGAGCATGAATGTGTGTTTGAAAGTGCAACGAATTCATAAAATACACTAAAACATACAGAAACCTTCAATCATAAAACTATTAGCGGCATCAAAACAACCCTGGTTGACCATCTTGCTCAAAGCCTCTCAAGTAGTGTTAGAGGCTAGCTCTTTAAGCTAAATTAGCAAACAATGCTTATTAAAAAGAGAAACATTAACTTTCAAACCCAAATTTTAAAAACACATTCACAAGCAGCTCTTCCACTCCCGTAAAACACAAACAGTGTGTCGCTACTCGCGTAGCAAAACACAGCCTTATAGTCAGATAACGTCAGCTAATTCATCCAGACTGTCTGGGCTAATCTGATTGGTAAATCAGCTAGCTTGCCGTTTGCAAATTTATTTATCAGCTAAAGTTACAAAGCAACTAACAAACAGATCCATGCAGTGTAGCTAAGTCAAAGCTAGCTGGCTAATCTAAGCGTGCTCGCTTAAATTGTAAAAAACGATGTTGATTTTAGCCAAGAATAAAGGATGTAACGGCACAAAGCAAAATTATGTAACTATTTATCGCTTTTTGCTAGCTAAGCGCGAAGCCAGGCAGGGCTGCCGACTATTCAACAGGAAGCTAAGCTAAGGTTAGCCAGCTAGCTGTAACTTAGCTTCGCGGCGTGGATCTGGCGCTGGTTGCTTTGTTACATTAGCTGCTGAAGTAATTTGCAAACACCAAGCTAGTTAGAATCATGGGAGCCAATGAACATGAGAGATAGTACCGTTATCATATAAATGTAATGTAATTGTAGTTTTGGCCGAGGCCCAGGAAGCCAACTGCAGTTCACTTAACGGACACCGGTGTCCTTAACAACGAGGACCTTTAAGATTTGACATCTTTAAAAACAGTTATCCCAATCAAATTCACAAAAATCAATTGTGTATGTTAATTGTTATCACTGCTACTTATGAGCTGTGTATTTTTAATATAGCTGCACTTTCACCTTAAAACGTGCGGAGTGAAACTTCAGACCAAGAGAACGCAATTCATGTCAAACATGTTGTATCAGATAAATCCTCCTCCTCTAACTAACCTGCTCAAATTGGCCCAAAGAAAATGAAAAACTATCACACCCAGAGTCACAGATCACACCCAGAGTCAAAGCTTTTCCCTTTTCCAGACTTCTATGGAATGTAATAAAGCCGAAACATAACCTTTAATAACATCCAAAGCTCGACACAACACAGCTGTGCAAAACAGAACTTCCAGCATCATTGAACACAAACAGCCATTATTTTAGTTTCGTTGAGAAGTGTAAGTCAGGGGCAAAATGAAAGAAAGATATGCATTGATGTTAATGAACATACTCTTAAGTTTAAGTCGTATTGAGACTCTGTTCTCCGTAGTTACAGTAAGTCTTGTGGTTCGACTTGGCAGCAGTTCTGTTTATAACTCAGGGTTCAATTTACTAACTTTGGCTCTGTGGACTGAATTTAGACGTCTCTTCTTTTGGATTCTGACTCCCCACATCTGTGGCTTTTACCACACAGCGTTCCTGTCTGTCCTATACTTAGCCAAGACGTCCAGCACGCGATACATTCAGGTGGAAAATGTTTCTAAATGTAAACCTCTCTCTCCTCTCTGCATATGTTTCTCTCCCTCTGCAGTTATTGTTTTATGTCATTTCATGGTTGTTCAGGAAAAGCAACATGAGACAGATTGTCTCAATTTGTAGATTATGAACTTGGAAGTCACTGGTTGCCTCCACAAACAGACAATCAGATTCTTACATTCGATTTTTGGATCATTACATAAAATAATCTGTGTCAAACAAACAGTTGTGATTCTTCCAGGTTTAGTTCATCAAGATAATCGTCACTAATGAACCTATAAAGGAACTCAGTTCACTGACCTATCTTAAATCAGAGAACTAAACGTTACAATCTATTCAGCTTGTGTTAAACACAGACCTGATTTCAGACATCTAAACGACATCACATTGACTTCTAGACAAGGTAACAGGAAGTGTAACAATGCTGACTCATGTCTGGGTTTCAGGATAACAAGCAAGTCTCTTTGTGTCAACACTGATTCACACCGAGTGACGCCAACTTCCTCTTTCTCTGGATATTCTGTGTATCAGGGAGAATAGATTCAGAATATGGGATTTTGTCAGACCTGCTTATTTAAAAAATAAATACATTTTTGTTATGTTAATTCAATGTGGATTTAATTAAATCTATAATTCCCAGACATGAGTTATTTCAAGCAGAGTGTGGGAAGCTGTTAAAGTATTAAATTAAACTCCTGCTGCCAGACTAGGTTTGGGGGTCTTTCTCCCTGTCCTTACCCGGGGCGGGACCTCCTCTGACGGCCTATGCTGGGGGTGGGGCTGTGGGTCAGTGCGTGCAGGCGATGATGATGAAGAGGATGGTGATGAAGGTGGAGGGTGATGGTGTTCCTGGCTGCTGCGAAGGTGCAGATTTTCAAAGCTAGGGGCGAGCGGCTCGCTGAAGGAATGCGGCCGCGACACGGCGGGCGGCGTGGCGGCGGCGGAGGATGATTTTGGCGAGGCCACGCTGCCGCTGCTCTTTAAAGCAGCCAGATGGGAACGGACCTTTACAGACAACAGAAACACAATGGGCGGGAGGGGGAGGGGTCAGTCTGCATGCAGTGCACTCTGAAAAGGACAGGGGACTCTGGGTATCTTTAGGGGTTTGTCAGATGGGAGCCTCGTGCTGTTCCCTGAGGAACCCCTTTTGCAAAACCTTCAGGGACACCGACATGCAGCTTTTATTTGATGCCTTTCAGACTTTCAGACATCACTGACCTCACCCAGCTGATAATGTGAGGACATTTTGTCAAAATAAGGTCTTTGTTGTGGCTTCCTTCAAACATGACAGCACCGTTACAGAAACAGCCAAAATACACGCAATATTATTATTTTAATTTCCTAATGCTCCTCCAATTTCGCTTGGTTTCCACAGCTGTTTGAGCAGAACGTCTCCTTTAACTGAACTACCTCCTTTAGCTCCCTTATTGCAGTTAGTCGTTGCAAAAAAATAGGATTTAAGCTCCTGTGTTGGTGTTCCTGTGCTTCAGTCTGGAGCAATACATCTGTTTCTGTAACTGATGGTCTGAAAGTTCCTTCATATCGTTTGAGGACTTCTAAACTAAGTACTTTTGTCTCAACCTAACTAAGTTGTTTTGTTGTGTAAACCTAACTAAGCTGTGTTGTTGTGTAAACCTAACTAAGTAGTTTTATTGTCTCAACCTAACTAAGTTGTTTTATTGTCTCAACCTAACTAAGTTGTTTTATTGTCTCAACCTAACTAAGTTGTTTTATTGTCTCAACCTAACTAAGTTGTTTTATTGTCTCAACCTAACTAAGTTGTTTTATTGTGTAAACCTAACTAGCTGTGTTGTTGTGTAAACCTAACTAAGTTGTTTTATTGTGTAAACCTAACTAAGTTGTTTTATTGTGTAAACCTAACTAAGTTGTTTCCTGTGAAGACAGAAGTTTACATTGAAAAGACTATTCATGTAACAAGCGTAAGTGACACTTTGTTGCTGAACTTTTCATAGAAAAACGCCTGAAAGATGCTCTTTAGATATATGAGCCGTTGTTTGCGTAGTAATCATACGACTGGATTATACTGCTGAGAGTTTGTAAACAGATGTTTTGATGTAGTTTTGCTGTTGTGTTAAACGCGTCCTCCATTCACTTCAATTCATCAAGACTTCTCTCTATTTTTTGACAGCACCAACAACCCAGCATGAAGATGAATAATGTCAACAAAAGCATGAAGATGAATAATGTCAACAACAGCATGAAGATGAATAATGTTAACAACAGCATGAACACGAGCCGGCAGGGAAACACACACGAGCAGAATACAGCATGCACACATTTCATGTCTGAGGGAGAAGAAGCTGTGACTTTCACACTCTGATCCTCTGACACGTCCAGTCTGAGTCGTTCAGACTTCATTCAATTAGCGCTGATCAAGACCTCAAACATGAACCCGTCCAACTTTAATCCAGCGCACAGTGAAGAAGAGTTTGTGTGTAACAACGCTAACACACAACAACACAACTCCCCCCCCCATCGTTCTTACAACAGTTACAGCATCGTCTTTAATAATTTAATCTGTGTGACATATTCAAAGCAGATTGACTTCAATGAACTGAGATTATGCACGCGTAGTGGCTTGAATCCGTCGCTGGGAAGATGACTAATAACGTCCGAGTCACCCGGCTGAAAATCTGTCTGCACATGAATTATACATGATTTCAATCAACAGCACACAATGAGGAGGTGCAGCAGAGACACCAAGCAAACACCCATGGTCACACACACACACACACGCAAAAAGTGACTCTGTAATAATTACACATTTGGAGAAAGTGCTTTTGTTTGCGTTGACGAGTGGGAGGACAACCTGTCAATCAAAGGGTTAATCACGGGAAGTTTTCTTTCACAGAAAAAAAAGGAAAAACAAACGTCTGAAAACGAGCGTTCTGTCGTTAACGTGGAGATTTAATGAAAGTTTCACATTAAAATGTCTGAATTGAAATAGAATTGAAAAGACTTCAACAACATCCAGCAAGGAGGACGTGGCACAACGAGAGGACACTCTCACACATTATAAAACCCGTTCACACCACAGAGCACAGACTCAAGCAGAGAGGACCTTCATTATGAAGAGAATAAAAACACACAAAGCAACATCCAGTCAGTGGAGATGGGAGGAACGTCTCTCCTCTCTGCAGTGACTGACAGCACATCACTGGTCCTGAGAGGAAATGAGCAGCGACAGCGTCCTCCAGATGAGGCCGACTCACATTGGACAAACGGCAGCTCCACAACCAAAGAGAGAGGAGTCTGCCGAGCTTTAGTGTCACGAGAGCTTTACTGTCATCGTCTCCGTCAAGAGAAGATACAGTTGCTCCTCCAATCAAGTGAGTCATGAACACAGACTGTAGATAAGAAGTGGACGTAGTCGTCATGACGCCTCTCATCGGTTTGTGGACGTTTTGAAGCCTCGAGTTCGGCGATTTTTACCGTCACCATCTTGTTTTTTTTGCAACCAGTGAACAGGAAGTGACCATATCTGGACTGAGGAGGAGACGTAGAGACGCAGTATAGTCTCTGGTAGAGACCTGTCAATCACTGTGTAGCCCCGCCCTAAAGCATCCCCTGCTTTATGGTCTGTGTGACTCTAAATGGACCATAATGTACTAAATGAACATCATGCTGTATTGAAGAAGACTTGAAACTAGAGATTGAGACATAAACTCATGTTTACAATGTTTACTGAGATAACAGTCCATGTTTTAGTCTTTTATGAAAGTTAATTGTAACATTTTTGGTCGCCTAGAATTGTCTTACTCAGCGTTCAGTTCCCTCTCGTGACACCTTCTGGTTGCAAAAAAAACAAGATGGTGACGACCAAAATGCCAAACTGGAGGCTTCAAAACGTCGCGGTGACTACGTCCACTTCTTACACAGTCTCTGAGGTACACACACCCAAACCAGCCTGCAGCTGATTGGTCCAAACCACGACGCATTCGTCAACATTTCACTTTTCTGTTTGGAGCCCATGAAGCGTGCACAATGAAGCCAACTTCCAACACCTTCACGTCTACATGACTCTTGTCACGGTATGAACTGATCCACTGAGAAAAACTGAAAAACAACACGTTACATCATCGCTTTAGATTCAACCAGCCAGTGGAAAGCTTTTCATTTGAAGCCACGACAGGAAGTCTTGAGTTTGAAATGAAAACACGAGCGCCATTGCAGTGAGAATCGTGTAGAAAAGGGACAGTTGAGAAGACAGCGAGACAACTTGTTTGTCGGATCAAAGCATGAACAGGAAGTCAGGCATCACATGATAAACAAGCATGTCATGTGTGTTTACTCTGTGGTCTGAGGGGTCATGCCTCCCACTGAGACTCTCTGTGTGGACACGATTAAACAAACCAGCCTCAGCCCATTGAGCTCCGACAAAATCCTGCAAGAGAAAGAAGCAGCAGGGAGACCGAACACTGAGCGGTGGAAGTGAAGAAGAAGAGGACGGGGTTTGCAGACGTCATGGTTACCTGTGGTTCCACAGGCCGGTGCATGGCGGCGGGCGCCGCCTCGGATGCCGGGTTCCCGTTGGGGTGGGAGGACTCGGAGCGCGGTGGCACCGGCGGCTGCGGCGGTTTGGTCGGCGCTGCCTGAGGAGAACCCTGGATGTTCTTCCGGTAACGCTCGTCCGCCTGAAAGGACACACGGCGGCATTAGAGAGTACAGGTCACGTGAGTGTGCAGGACGTGAACACAGACGAGTGGACAGAAGCCATTAGGGGAGCCACGGTTTGTTAGTTTCCCCGCCGCAGAGCAGACAGCTTGTTGTTTTGGGAAAACAAAGCACTTCCTCGAGGGCTGCAGTGTTATTGTTGCCACAATATTCCCACACCAGAACCACAACCAGCAGAGAGGCATGCATATTTCATGTGGAGAAACATTCACTGACAGAAAGGTTAGGACACACACCGAGGTCCAGGACACCGCTTCACGTGGACGAAAACCCGAAGAAATGACCTAATTCATCCTGCAAAACCTGATCATCAAGTCTTAATGTGAACATTCTGCTGTTAAAAGGAGCTTTCACTCTCCAGATGAACCTCTTCTGCTAGAAGTCCTCCTGCAGCAGGCCGACTGACAACAGTCCAGTCTGGACGTGCATCAGTTTACAGCCGCTGACGAGTTAATACGCAGAGCTGCAGAATCAGAGTCAAGAGGCGGTTAAATGAATAATCACGTGATCAGCACGTTCACTGCAAGTCAGACAGAGAAGCTCAGTGAGAACAGTTCAGACGGATCATACACTTCATGTGGAGGGAAACGTAAAGTCTGTCATTCCTCCTTGAACACTAAATCGATGGCGAGGACTGTAGAACCGTACAGGACAGTTACAACAGGAATCATTATAGTTATAAACATTTAAATCAATGGACCTACAGGAATCTTTCAGCATTTTTTTGTGCAACCCTGTTTTTGTATGATGACAATAAATGATCCTTGAATTCCTGAACTTGGTGAATACATACATTATGACAGTGGGAACCTTTCTGTAGGGATCACGTGTCTCCGGGTCAAAACAACGGATGATTATTTCAACCAGGTTTTTAGCACGCTAGTCCATTTGGCTCCGAGTTAGCGTGCCGTTTCCACCACGCTATCATGCTACATAGGCTGTAGAAAATGAGCCGAACAGCGGGCTGCTGGCACCCGAGCCCAGGTTTGTGTTTTGCATCACCTGAAAGAGCCGAAGAACTAAACGAAACAGCATTTAGTCACTCAGGTGATTTGGAGCTTGTGTGTCTCGCTCCTTTTCCTCCCCCACCAGGTGATGAATGGCAACAGCAGGATGCTAAAAAGAGAGAGACTCATGAGGTGGCTCGTTGTATTATGGTGGCAAAGACAACAGGGAGGCTGATGAGAGGAGCAGCAGTGAGGAGGAAGAGGAGGAGGAGGAGCTGTTCAGGTGGTTTTGCATTAACGACTAAAACGAGTCGTAACGTTATGAATGCTTCATCCACACACTCTTGTCACATAAAGAAAGCACATCGCTATCGTCAGATGAGTCACAAACTTGTTCGGCACATTTTCTGTAACCAGTGTAGCATTAAAGCATGGTGGCGTTAGCAAGCTAGCGAGCTAAATAGTATGCTAGTCCGTTAGCTTGTTAATTCCACCACGCTTTCTTTTTATAGAAAAAGAGCCGAACAGTGGACCTTGGTGGCCGCTGGGTCTCATGGTTCCCCCAGTCTTACTCCACACAGACAAGCTAACGAGCTAGCTAGCCAGCGAACAGTCTCCGGAGCTAGTGATGAATCCCACTGCTCTTCTTTGGCAAGACCCGCCCCGTGTAGCATTCGAGCGCTGGGATTGGCCAGGCGTCCCTTGCTCACCGAGCTACCGGTAACCAGATGTTTGTTTGTTAGCGCTACGCACTGGCACTTTAAGTTCATTTCATTGTTCATCAACAGTTCGTAGAGCTATGGAAGGCCATTTCGGACAGCCAAAAAAATAAAAAAGTAACTAAAAAAATAAAATAAAATGAATCCACCCCCCGAAAAAAAGATTTACATTTTTTTGCTGCCAAAAAAGAAGAAAATTATTTTGATTTTAAACTTTTTTTCTGCCAGCAAAAAAAAAAAGTTCCAGTTGCTGTTTATTGAAGGTCGTCACCTCAGCCACATTGGTTTTATTCCTCATACTCCAGAGCTGCTTCTTGCGAAACATCAAGCTGTTGAAGTATTTAAGTTAAATCTGGTTTTTTTTCTTGTTTTTTTTTCTTTCGCCAGCAAAAAAAAGGAAATAATTAGAATTTTTTTATTTTTGTGGAATTTTTTGTAACCTTTTGCTGGCAGAAATGGTCTTCCATATAGAGCTATACGGACTGAGCATATCAACTGGTGTGTTGCTGCTGCACAAGTAGTTTTAAAAGGTCTTTAATCTTCGTGATGGTTTTTAATTTGGGTGTAGATTAGTTAACTCGCTGGAGCTGTTAAGTTATTAGACATTGAGCCACACGTCCCACACCAGCAGCTAGAGAGTGAGTACACACAAGCAGAGGAAACATTCTGCAGCACGTCAGCGGTGCGGCGATGCTGCAAAAGCGGGGTTCACCTCTCTGATTGGCTCAGAGTCAGGGGCGGGGCCTCGGGGGGCGGAGCCTCGGAGGTCAGCATCGGGTCGTTTGGATTCTGTGGTTTTCTCCGGCCTGAGTTTCTGACCTGCAGAGTCCGAGCTCTGCGGCGGTTCTTCGGGCCTTATGTCCCGTGGAGCGCTCTGGGGGGGTTTGGTGCTCTGCTGCTGGGCTGCTTTACTACCCGGGCTCTGGTTTTGCTGGAGGGACAGCAGGTAGGCCTGCTCCTGCTGCAGCTGTATCTGGAGCTTCTGGGCTTGGCGCTGCTCCTCAAGCTCCCGCCATTTATTCTCCTGAGTACAGGGAGGGGCAAGTTGAACCAAAGAAACCCTCTGAGGGAAGTCGTGTCGTCTCCACAGCTGCTTTTTAAATCTTTGATTCTGTTTAGAAGACAGCAACCTGAATGTATTCTGGGATCCACAAACATTCAAACATTCATTAAGGAAACATGTTCTCTGTAAGGTCTCAGGAGCAACGCTGTTCAACATTACAACTCATTCTCCAAACCTGTGACGTGGGCAGCGCATCACCGTGAGCCTCCTGGAGGAGCGACTCGGTTAGATAACGATTAGAGGGGGGGGGGGGTCTTTACGGTCTTTTACGTCTCAGATTTGTAATTCATTTCATCCTTTTCTTGCCAGATTTACGATAACAAAATATAGAATAGCTGCATCTAAATAGTTCAGTCAAAAAGCTTTTCGTATGGAAGAGTATTAGGGCCGAACATGAGAGGAGGAAGATGGTTTGTGTGTTTTTGAAAACTAAGTTGAAAGTTTCAACATGTGGGCTACCTCTGATTTATTCTCAAAAGTTCAACGTTTATTTTTAACATTTTGACTTTATTCTCAAAATGCAAAATAAGAATAAACTTCCTCTGATTTAGATTTTTTTTTAAATTTTTTTTTTTATGCCTCGCTCTGAAAACCTTATTTTCAACATTTTGACTTCATTCTTGAAATGCAAAAATAACAAATAAACTCATTTTCCCCTCATGTCGTAATACTCAGTATCACAGCTTCATCTTTTGTCGAATCAACATGTCGGCTTTGAGGAACAGATGTGGATCTTTATTGTTTGGGAGAAATTGAACATTATCTCTGACTGAAGAGCCACACCAACAGCCAACAGCCGCTAAAGTTCAAATGCATTATAAAGAGTTCAATTATAATACAGGTTCGACTAACTAACTGAGCTTGAAATCAGAGGTGAGAAATTAGAGGAAGAGGTGTTTTATATTTAATATTTATAACTTCAGGATGGTGTTTTTAAAACACCAAAAATAAGGTTTGACCTCCGAAAACAAACAAAAGTGAAGAAACAGCTTGTGGGACGAATGTGCACATCTGTTTTCAGCATTTAACCGCTGGTCAAAGTTAAACCTCTGAACTATTAAAACACTGATGTTTTTTATGAGCTGTGATTCTTGTGCACGTTGCCAGAGGCCACATCTGAACGAGCGAGAGAGAGCCTGTCAAACGAGGTACAAGTACACCATGTATTCTAGTAGCCTCTGGTGTTCGAGTACTTTCGATCAGATTTCACAGAATGAAGTTCATCAGTGATGGAGGAGCCGATGATGAAGAGACCTGTGAGGATATGAGCCTCATTTCCTTTCATTATGTCAGTGTCCTCCGTAACCCCAGAGGAGCACGATCCTTTAAATATGAAACACATCTGGAGTGTGAAACAGGGGAAGCCCTCTTCCAGCTGGATGACCGGTTTCCTGGTGACGACATCGCCGTCACGACGAGCCGCGTAAACATCCCGACTTCCTCTGCAAAAGAAACCCTGAGAACACCGATACAGTTCTGACCTCAACCGTTAACGGCTCCCCTCGGGTCTACAAAAGTCCCGAGTCAGTCCCGAAGAAAACTCGATTAAGTTCAGATCGGAAACTCAATCAGGAAGGTTTGTGTAAACGGAGGAATAATAAGAACCTGCGTTATAAAGCTTAACAACCTGAGAGCTGTGGAAACAAAATGAACCTCCTGGGACACAAACTGATGGAAATGTCAGAACGAGAGGAAACTTTTTGAAAGAAAGAGAGAGGGAATAATCATCAAATAGGAAGAGACTAGAATAAGGGTGTGATGCTTCAGACACCCACCAGCAGCATGGCCTGTTCGTGGAGCAGCTGCTGCTGCAGGATCTCCAGCTGCCTCTGCTCCTCCTCCAGCTGGCGGCGGATGTAGTCCTGTCGATCAAAACACAGACCAGCCCCGCCCCCTTCAGCTCAGCGTCCTCAACAAATAATATCTTTAATTTGCACAAACAGCATCCTCACCACGAGGACGGTGTGCAAAACGTGGTGCAGACACGGAAATGTGGCAACAACAAGCAGGACTTCGGGATCTTGTTATTGCAAGAAGAAAGTCCCAACGTTTTTGTGTGTTGGGGGGTTGTTTTGCAAAAAGAAATGCAATGTTCCACATAGAAAAAAATCATATTCACAACCGCGTTATGAGCCAAAGTCACACAGGAAAAAAGTAATTTAATTAGGTGATAAAAACAACAATAACTGAGATGCAAAGGGGCTCAAAAAGAGCAAATACAGAAATGGTTGCATCACAAAAACCATCACCAATCACACTCAAAGCATCTCTTTCCTTCTGATTCACATCCACATGAATAAGATATAAACGCTCGTGTACCTGTTCTCGGTCGGCCCTCCTCTTCTCCTCCTCGGTCCTCCTGCGCTCCTCCTCCTCTTTGCGGCGTCGCTCCAGCTCCTCCACGCGTCTCTTCTCCTCTTGCTCGCGCCGGCGCTGCTCGCGCTCCTGCTGCCTCCTCATCTCGCGCTCACGCCGTTGTTGCTGCGAGGAAAAAGGGCTTCACGTCATGTGTGGCACGGAGATCCCGCAGCAAATTTAAGTTATATATTGTTTCTATAAATGTGTATATATGAATTAAAACATATAATATATATATATAATCACAGTGCATCAGTTTCCCAGAGCACAAGGTTACAATTCTAATAGCTTGTTGTGTCCGTCCAACACCACAGAATATGTCCAGTGTGATGATTTCAGTTCCTCATGTCATTCAATTCACAGTCACATAGAAATATATAATCCAAAGAGAAGCTCGAACCAATTCAAATCATTTATGAATTGAATTGTATGAATGTATTTGGGTATAGTATGATAATCCCTGACACTTTTATTTATTGTTATTAACTACATGACTGTGTTTTGTTTTTCGAGGCACTGAAGTCAGATTTACAGCCGAGCCTGAAAACGAGCTGCTGCACGTCTAACAAACAGAGCAGCAGATCCACAGCATGCAGATCCACAGCGTGCAGAGCCACCGCATGCAGAGCCACCGCGTGCAGAGCCACCGCGTGCAGATCCACAGCGTGCAGATCCACAGCGTGCAGATCCACAGCATGCAGAGCCACCGCATGCAGAGCCACCGCATGCAGAGCCACCGCGTGCAGATCCACAGCGTGCAGATCCACAGCGTGCAGATCCACAGCATGCAGATCCCCAGCATGCAGATCCACAGCATGCAGATCCCCAGCATGCAGATCCACCGCATGCAGATCCACAGCATGCCGATCCCCAGCGTGCAGATCCACAGCGTGCAGATCCCCAGCGTGCAGATCCGCAGCGTGCAGATCCGCAGCGTGCAGATCCGCAGCGTGCAGATCCGCAGCGTGCAGATCCCCAGCGTGCAGATCCCCAGCGTGCAGATCCCCAGCGTGCAGATCCGCAGCGTGCAGATCCGCAGCGTGCAGATCCGCAGCGTGCAGATCCGCCGCGTGCAGATCCGCAGCGTGCAGATCCGCAGCGTGCAGATCCGCAGCGTGCAGATCCGCAGCGTGCAGATCCGCAGCGTGCAGATCCGCAGCGTGCAGATCCGCAGCGTGCAGATCCACAGCATGCAGATCCACAGCATGCAGAGCGAGCTCATCCTCCCTGTTTATCTTCAGCATCGATCCTTTAACTCAGTGCTCAACCTGCGATGAACGAACTCCCATGAACGCAACATATCCAGGTTCACCTCCTGCGGCTCTGTTGAGGATGCTTCATGAATAACTCTCTCTTTCTAGTCCGATTCCAACGACGCTTCACACATAAATCATCTCGACTTCAGATTTGGGTTTGAATTAAACAGGCAGACTTTTACAACCTGGGTTTTGCTTTAGCAGCTCTGACTGACCTTTGTGCTTTGACTTGTTTAATTACCAGGGACACGAGAGGAATAACAGTCCTGTACCATCATGCATTGCAGCGTAGCCCGGTGGACTTCTCCAGTCTTTCTTTACACGAACAGGACGGTGTGAAGCGGCGCGCTCACCTCCTCCAGCCGCCTCCGCTGCTCCTTCTGCTGCTCGATGCGTTTCTGCCGCTCGGCCAGCAGCTGCCTCTTGTACTCCTCCTGCTCGCGGAGCTGCTGCTCCTGGAGGTGCTGCTGGCGCCGCAGCACCTCCGATCGCTCCTTGTTCTCCTGCTGCAGCCGGATGAAGTCGCGGCGCAGCGTCGACTCGCCCGGCTGGTTGACGATGGAGCTGCACGGAGGACGCGGTTTAAAAACTTTAGCTGCTTTCATTTGGCTCGTCAGGAGAAAGTTTTAACAACTTTAGGATGCTGAGGATTTTGAGTGTTAAAAGACATTGATGGAGAATTAGAACGGAACATATCATTGGAAACCTGCTGTTGCACTCCGTCTGCCAAACACACTTCTAACCACGAAGAACGACAAAAAGGAACTCTGAGTGTTTATTTGATGGAGAGTGTGACCCACAGTGACATGCTGCTGCTTCACCATCACGTTCAGACAGACGCTAGATTCATGTTGTGTTTGCTGGTTTGCATGCACACACACAGAAAGAGGCAAACAAAGCACCAGCAAGTTCTTCTTCATGTGCGATGATGTATACTGACCTCGGCTCTCCTTCCTGCTCAGACGCCTCCTCCTCCTCTTCTTCACTTCCACTGTATTCATACTCCGTCTCATCTGAGGAACAACCAAACAACAGCTGTCAAGTCATGATTGATTCATCTCAGGCCAACAGTCATGTGACAACAAGGAGGAGATACTTTGAGGAGAGAGGAGAGGAGAGAGGAGAGAGGAGGAGAGGAAAGAAGAGGAGCGAGGAGAGGAGAGAGGAGGAGAGGAGGGGGGAGAGAGGAGGAGAGGAGGGGGGAGGAGAGAGGAGAGAGGAAAGAAGAGGAGAGAGGAGAGGAGAGAGGAGAGAGGAAAGAAGAGGGGGGAGGAGAGAGGAGAGAGGAAAGAAGAGGAGAGAGGAGAGGAGAGAGGAGGGGAGAGGAAGAGAGGAGAGGAGAGAGGAGAGAGGAGGAGAGGAAAGAAGAGGAGCGAGGAGAGGAGAGAGGAGGAGAGGAGGGGGGAGAGAGGAGGAGAGGAGGGGGGAGGAGAGAGGAGAGAGGAAAGAAGAGGAGAGAGGAGAGGAGAGAGGAGAGAGGAAAGAAGAGGGGGGAGGAGAGAGGAGAGAGGAAAGAAGAGGAGAGAGGAGAGGAGAGAGGAGGGGAGAGGAAGAGAGGAGAGGAGAGAGGAGAGAGGAGGGGAGAGGAGGGGAGAGGAGGAGAGGAGAGGAGGAGAGAGGAAGAGAGGAGAGGAGAGGAGGGGAGAGGAGAGGAGAGAGGAGGAGAGGAGGAGAGGAGAGAGGAAGAGAGGAGAGAAGAGGAGGGGAGAGGAGAGGAGAGAGGAGGAGAGGAGAGGAGGAGAGGAGAGAGCAAGAGAGGAGAGGAGAGGAGGGGAGAGGAGAGGAGAGAGGAGAGAGGAGAGAGGAGAGGAGGAGAGGAGAGAGGAAGAGAGGAGAGGGGCTGTTTTTTCCAATTTTTGTGAAATAAATGATCACAGAAATTCAACTTGCATGTTATCTTTTCCATGATGTATGTCATCATAACTGTTATTCTGCACTAAAGACATGTTCTCGTTCTCTCTTCTTCTAGTCATGATGGTTCTGTTCCATAGAGGATCAGGACTTCATGTTCCAGAGAAAGACCACGGTGAGTAGAATAGGAGCAAAGAAACGCCCTAAAGGCTCAACACACCCTGAACATTAGAACATGAGAACATTAGAACATGAGAACATGAGAACATGAGAACATTAGAACATGAGAACATTAGAAGCCGGAAGTCTTCTCCCGGTCAAACAGTACGGACGTGTATCTGGTGAGCTCACCCTTCTCGCCCCTCTTCTTCTTGGTCCGGTCGATGTGGTCTTTGAGCTGAATGCGGACCTGCCTCTCGTTGGGCTGGTCCCGGATGTAGGGGTGTTTGAGCAGCTGCTCGGTGGGCGGACGCTGCGTGTAGTTCTTCACCAGGCAGCCCTCGATGAAGCTGAAGAACTTCTTCGACCTGTCGGTGAAATGAGATGTTTGGAGTCCGGACGAATCGTCCGTTCGGTTAATGCCGGAGATACTTTCTGATAAAAAGGATTTTATAAAACTGAAAGCTCGAACCATTTTTTGGACTTGAGTCGAGGAGGAGGGTTTCTGGGGATGAGGAAGAGGGCTCTCATTGGATGCATGTCACACAGAGCTGCAAACAAGAGGAGACACGAACACGTCAAACACACGCGTGTCATTCTGTACTAATGATGAAACCCAAACCCTGATCGAACAGCAGAATACAAACCGATCGATACGATGAGAACAGACTGAGGAATACAATAAATAACTCACGGGGAGCTCCCTCCGCCATCTCGATGGCCGTGATTCCACAGGACCAGAGGTCACTCTGCAGGAAAGACAGGACAATCTCTCATTCATACACATCATATTCACATTCTCACAAAGGGTGGACGTGTCATGACTCTTTAAAGCATGCGACGATGTGGGAACTGAAGCTGTGATTTCTGAAACTCTTCAGGATATTCTACAGCAACAGACGAGTGACCTGTTCCTGTGGATGACCCTCAGGTGTTATCTGACCTCAGGTGATATCTGACCTCAGGTGCTATCTGACCTCAGGTGATATCTGACCTCAGGTGTTATCTGACCTCAGGTGCTATCTGACCTCAGGTGCTATCTGACCTCAGGTGCTATCTGACCTCAGGTGCTATCTGACCTCAGGTGTTATCTGACCTCAGGTGTTATCTGACCTCAGGTGCTATCTGACCTCAGGTGCTATCTGACCTCAGGTGTTATCTGACCTCAGGTGTTATCTGACCTCAGGTGCTATCTGACCTCAGGTGCTATCTGACCTCAGGTGCTATCTGACCTCAGGTGATATCTGACCTCAGGTGTTATCTGACCTCAGGTGCTATCTGACCTCAGGTGCTATCTGACCTCAGGTGATATCTGACCTCAGGTGTTATCTGACCTCAGGTGCTATCTGACCTCAGGTGCTATCTGACCTCAGGTGCTATCTGACCTCAGGTGATATCTGACCCTCAGGTGATATCTGACCCTCAGGTGCTATCTGACCTCAGGTGTTATCTGACCTCAGGTGATATCTGACCTCAGGTGCTATCTGACCTCAGGTGTTATCTGACCTCAGGTGATATCTGACCTCAGGTGATATCTGACCTCAGGTGATATCTGACCTCAGGTGATATCTGACCTCAGGTGTTATCTGACCCTCAGGTGCTATCTGACCTCAGGTGCTATCTGACCCTCAGGTGCTATCTGACCTCAGGTGTTATCTGACCTCAGGTGATATCTGACCTCAGGTGTTATCTGACCTCAGGTGATATCTGACCTCAGGTGCTATCTGACCCTCAGGTGTTATCTGACCTCAGGTGCTATCTGACCTCAGGTGCTATCTGACCCTCAGGTGATATCTGACCTCAGGTGTTATCTGACCTCAGGTGTTATCTGACCTCAGGTGATATCTGACCTCAGGTGTTATCTGACCTCAGGTGTTATCTGACCTCAGGTGTTATCTGACCTCAGGTGATATCTGACCCTCAGGTGCTATCTGACCTCAGGTGTTATCTGACCTCAGGTGTTATCTGACCCTCAGGTGATATCTGACCTCAGGTGATATCTGACCTCAGGTGATATCTGACCTCAGGTGATATCTGACCTCAGGTGTTATCTGACCTCAGGTGATATCTGACCTCAGGTGATATCTGACCTCAGGTGTTATCTGCTACAGCTTCAGGATTCAGAAGGTAGGAGAAAGCTGGAGCGGCAAATTATTGCATGAAAGAAAAGTAAAGTGTGTCGAAGAGTTCTTTATATTTTAAAAGTATATCAACTGATTGCAAAACACTGAACACACAAATGCAAAAGGAACATTTGTTTCTGTTAAACTTTCACGAATAAACTTTTTACTCAAAGTTTCTCAGTGACTTCAAGATAAATTGTTCACAAACACTAAAAGTGGTATTTTGTGTGATTTTTTGCTTCAAAACATGAACTGACTTGGTAACCGTCCATCAGAAGCAACATCTCGGTACTTTTGTAAAAAAAAAAAAAAAGAATCCTAATAATGACAAGAATAATGTCCACCACTAACCAAAGACTGTTCACCTCCTTTGTACTGCGTGTCAGCCAGTGAACCCTTAACCTCTGTGAACCACAGTCAACACGCCCAGAACTGTCTGAGTGGATCCTGATGAACTGGCTTTGAGGACGTGTGGGATTTCGATTCTGACTCTTTTCTTCCTGCGAATCCTGTCAAATGGTCTGAAGCTCGACTCAATCGCTCCCTGATATTGTAGAAGCAGCAGATCCAGTTCCTGCTGGATCCGGTTCAGACCCTCACCCTGTAGTCGTAGGTAGCGTCCGGGTTCTCGTCACAGGCGATGACCTCTGGAGCCATCCAGTACGGCGTCCCGATGAAGGTGTTCCTCCGGCCCACCGTCCGGTCCAGCTGAGCGCTCACACCGAAGTCCACTAGCAGGAACAGGAAGTCAGCGTCAGTTATCAATGTTTCAAAGCATTCCCACTGAGTAAAGTACACAAAGAAAGGTAGCGGTGCCATCTGGAACCGAAAATGGTTCTTTAGAGTGAAGCCATAGAAGAACCCTTTCTAGTTCCACAAAGAACCTTTCAGACCAAGGTTCTCTGAAGAACCATTTTCTTAAACGCTTCTTTAAAAAAGACGTTTAAGGAAGTTCAAAGAGAACTTCAAAGAAAGGTGCCTCAAAGAGCCATCAGAAAAGTATATCACAATAATTCCCACTTATCTATATATATGTATAGATACACACACCGGTAAGTAGGAATCAAAAAGAGCCAATAAGAGTATTGATGAGAGGACTAATATTGATCATAATCACCCCTACTTGATTCAGTACTCGTTCAGGTATCAGAAGTCAGCATGCTGTGAGAACATCTGTTTTCCCTTTGCTGTTGTGTGAGAGGTCTGTTCACAACATGAAGATCAGAAGATAACAGCAGCAACACAAACACAGAACTGACCCAGTTTTACTTCAGCGTTCTCCGTCAGCAGCACGTTCTGACCCTTGATGTCTCGGTGGATGACGTGGTGAGCGTGCAGGTGAGCCAAACCCTGCAGGAGAACACGAAGAGTGTCAAACCGGTTCTGGTTTTCAAAACTAGGGTGAAGATGTGGTGACGAGACGGGGAACCGACCCTGAGGATCTCTCTGGAGATGTAGGCGATCCAGTCCTCCTTCAGCGTGTTGCCTTTGGTGTTCTTCACCAGATCCGTGATGGAACCGGCGCCGCAGAACTCCATCACCAGCTGGAGGACGGAGGAGATTCACACACACATCATTATAACACCAACACCACCACTGTTATCTTGTAGTACACCTTCAACACGCTTTTTACTCTTTTGGTTCAAATCTGGATTGAAATGTCGGAGTATCATCGGAAAACTGTGGCAGCAGATCAATCGGCTGTGATTTGTGAACGTTAACGGCTAAATAATTCATAATCATTAATATCATTAAGCGTGCCGAAAACTGCAGTTCATCAAACGGCCACTTTAGACTCTAAAAGAGAGTCACTCCCACAAACTGTTTATCAGAAGTGGACGAAGTCGTCGTGATGTCACTCATCGGTTTGTGGACGTTTTGAAGCCTCGAGTTCGCAGATTTCGCCGTCGCCATCTTGGTTTTTTGCAACCAGTGAACAGGAAGTGATCATATCTGGACTGAGGAGTGACGTAGAGACGCCGTATGTCCCTGGTGGAGACCTGTCAATCAGCCTGTAGCCCCGCCCTAAAGCATCCCCTGCTTTATGGTCTGTGTGACTCTAAATGGACCATAATGTACTAAATGAACATCATGCTGTATTGAAGAAGACTTGAAACTAGAGACTGAGACCATGAACTCATGTTTACAATGTTTACTGAGGTAATAAATCAAGAGAGAAGTAGAGTCATTTTCTATAGACTTCTATACAACCAGAGGAGTCGCCCCCTGGTGGACACTAGAGAGAATGCAGCTTTAACACATGGATGCATGTACAACCTTCAGCAGACGGTGTTTCGTGATGTTCAGTGAACACAAAGAGCAGCTGGAGAAAGAAACATGGAGCCCATTTGTTGTTGTTGAGGGCCGCGAGTCGATCTCTGGATCATAAACAGGTCATCCTGCAGCTATAAACCTCTCCTGCTGTGTGTTCTCTGCCCCTCCCTGTTGTTTCATTGTTTCTCTGTGATGAGTTGTGTTTTTGCATTGTTCTCTCTCATGCCTCTTTCTGTTTCTCTTCCCATATTCATGTTTGTTATACTTTATACTTGATTGTTTATCGTTCTTTGAATGTGCAATAAATCTGTTTCTGATTTGACTTGTTTGGAAGCAGAATGTGAGCAGACATATTAACGTTTGGGTGACGTGTTCATTTCTATTGTTTGTTTTTTATAGAATTCAACAAATCAGTTCGTCACAGTAATCTAAACATCCAGACATCTATTGTGACGTAAATCAATTCTCAAGTATTCAACAGGTTCTAAAAATGTTCACTCAAGAATCTGGACGTGTTGCTGTCCATTTTAAAAAGCTAATGACAATAATGACTTTAAAAACAGAATCACTGTCAAGGATTTATTCTCCAAATGAAATGTCATTCTGTTCCAGTTTCCTCTGTTTCTGTTGCTCTGCAGCAGCTTTCTCTTGTGTCTGTCTGTCTGTCTGTCAGGATTACTGCAAATCTACCGGCCGGATTCTCATGAAACTTGGTGGAAGATTGTAAAACAGGAAAAGGAGGAAACCATTACATGTTGGAGCTGATCCAAACCACGGGGAGGACGCAAAAAAGGATTTACCACTTTTATATTAACATCACGAGAGAGGGCGGGCCTTGATGGAGGTCTGCGTGATTGGTCAGGAGGTTGTGATTGGTCGTGATTGGTCAGGAGGTCGTGATTGGTCGTGATTGGTCAGGAGGTCGTGATTGGTCGTGATTGGTCAGGAGGTCGTGATTGGTCGTGATTGGTCAGGAGGTCGTGATTGGTCAGGAGGTTGTGATTGGTCGTGATTGGTCAGGAGGTCGTGATTGGTCGTGATTGGTCAGGAGGTTGTGATTGGTCAGGAGGTCGTGATTGGTCGTGATTGGTCAGGAGGTTGTGATTGGTCGTGATTGGTCACGAGGTCGTGATTGGTCGTGATTGGTCGTGATTGGTCAGGAGGTCGTGATTGGTCGTGATTGGTCAGGAGGTCGTGATTGGTCGTGATTGGTCAGGAGGTTGTGATTGGTCGTGATTGGTCAGGAGGTCGTGATTGGTCGTGATTGGTCAGGAGGTCGTGATTGGTCAGGAGGTCGTGATTGGTCGTGATTGGTCAGGAGGTCGTGATTGGTCGTGATTGGTCGTGATTGGTCAGGAGGTCGTGATTGGTCGTGATTGGTCAGGAGGTCGTGATTGGTCAGGAGGTCGTGATTGGTCGTGATTGGTCGTGATTGGTCAGGAGGTCGTGATTGGTCGTGATTGGTCAGGAGGTCGTGATTGGTCAGGAGGTCGTGATTGGTCAGGAGGTCGTGATTGGTCGTGATTGGTCAGGAGGTCGTGATTGGTCGTGATTGGTCGTGATTGGTCAGGAGGTCGTGATTGGTCGTGATTGGTCAGGAGGTCGTGATTGGTCAGGAGGTCGTGATTGGTCGTGATTGGTCGTGATTGGTCGTGATTGGTCAGGAGGTCGTGATTGGTCGTGATTGGTCAGGAGGTCGTGATTGGTCAGTAGTTTAAGCAGGTTGAACGTCATACACGTTGCTGTCAGGACATCCCGTCGTTGTTATCAGTAGAAGTGAAACTCACCCATAGCTGGTCGTCGTGGCCCGGTGGACTCTTCTTGATGAAGGCTCCGTAGTAGGTGGCTATGTTTCTGTGGTGGGAGTACTTCTTCAGCATGTTGATTTCCATCTTAATCTCCTCCTCTTCGTCCTATCAGAGAGAGAGAGACTCGTTAATACGCTCTTACTACCTGCGAGATGACGAGGAAGCAATAAAACTAATGAATGAAGTCTGTTTCTTCCTGCTCGGGTTGTTTAAACTGGAGACGCAGGATGTAAAACCGAGCCGCTGAGAGTGACACCTTGTTTCTTTTCCTGAAAGGAACCGGGGCTGACATGACACAACGCGTTCACGGTTATTACGGCGGCTCGGTAAGCAGCGGCAGCCTCGTGTGTCCACAGACGGAGAGCTGAGAGGAGCTCAGAGGGGAACCGGTGGCTTTTCATTCTGAAGCTCTTAACCGTCTGACACTTTGAGAAGCGGCTTCATCGTTCACACTTGTTTTACTCTTGTTTTATGTTTTAACCTGTTGGTGGCGCTACAACAAGAGTCAGAGGAACACCAACTAAATTCATTCTGAGGGGGGATTTTTATTTAATTGCTGGATGCCAATTCACCCAACAAACATTTCACTCAAAACTACTATGAATGCTCCTTCAGAAGAAACTCTGGAGAACACCATAAAACCGAAAAGAGCATCAGCGGTGGGTCGATACTCGTGGAAAACATTCACCAACACAAACACACCTGAAACATCCAATGAAGAGGGACACCAGCAATTAGACCGATCCCTCTGGAACGAGCAGCAACGGCCTCAAGGAAAACCAACAGACTGAAGCAGTTCTGCTGCATTTCTACTTCTTTATTTATTTGTCATTTTAAATGTAAAATGTTCTCCAGTTTTTATTCATCTGTTGAAATGTTTTAATTACACTTAACATGTAGTGCAGACAGCATGCTCTGTAGAAAGGTTTTCTGTTTTTATATATATTTTTAAATGTACAGCACTTTGAGCTGCAGTCTGTATGAAATGTGCCGTATAAATGAAGATTATTATAATATTATAATTATTATGACGTAAAAAGCTGACTCCTCCTTCTCCTCCTCATCTAAAAGATGTGTTTGTGAATATTTCTCCTGTTGTCTCAGCGACTTACTCATTTAATGATGAGCAATAAAAAGCACAGTGAGACGTGGCTTCAGTTTAAAAGACATGTCTGCGTGTTCTCACACACACACACACAGTCTGTCTGACGATTGGCCGACACCTCCCTCAGGAAGTTTAAAATGTGTTGAGCCTCAAACACAAACCCAGATTCATCCAGAGAAGAAAGAAGAGAGTTAGAAGTTCAGTGATTAGAGAACAATGAAGACTATTTCTGGAGAGAAAACGCTGACTGAACACTTAGGGAGCAGAGAGGGGAGGAGGGGGGGGAAGAGAGAGGAGAGAGGAGAGAGAGAGGGGAGAGAGGAGAGAGAGAGGAGAGGGAGAGAGAGAGGAGGAGGGGGGGGAAGAGAGAGGGGAGAGCGGAGGAGAGGGGAGGAGGGGGGGAAGAGAGAGGGGAGGAGAGAGAGGAGGAGAGAGGAGAGGAGAGAGAGGAGAGAGAGAGGGGAGAGGAGAGGAGAAAGAGGAGGAGAGAGGAGAGAGAGGAGGAGAGGGGGGAGGAGAGGAGGAGAGAGGAGAGAGAGAGGGGAGAGGAGAGGAGAGAGAGGAGGAGAGAGGAGAGAGAGGAGGAGAGGGGGGAGAGAGGGGAGGAGTCAGTTTGTTTTGGTGTTCACTGTTGTAAAGAATCAGAAGTGATTTAAAGCAACAGATGTAATGAAACTACTTTGGGATCAGTTGTCGTTGTGTCTGTAAAGGTTTGTCTGTAACTGCTGCTGTTTCAGTTTCTGTGCATCTGTCAGCTGTTCTCTTTAAAGATATATTTATAGATATCATAACAGAGAGAATGCAGGCTGCTGGAGATTCCAACAGAAACGTGCAGCAGCAGTTTAACCTGCATGCAGCTATAAAGAGATCGTCTACGACGACAACGTTCAATGATCATCCATCCACCGGGTCAATGCTCAAGAAGCTGAACGGAGATTTGGGAAGCTGGTGAATCGAACAGACGAATAAATCGAACAGACGAATAAATCGAACAGACGAATAAATCGAACAGACGAATAAATCGAACAGACGAATAAATCGAACAGACGAATAAATCGAACTTCTGTGTGCAAACAAACATCAATGACTAGTTTTCAACCTCGTTTTCCACCGTTTTTCAGTTTGGACTGAATCTCTTTTCCGGTAATTCTCTCCTTCTGTAATGTTCTAACAGCATCAACCATCATCAGCATCATCATCAGCTGCTGAGGACTGAAACCTTCTGTATTCACTGACCTCTGTGACGTCCATGACCTTGATGGCGGCCAGTTGTCCGGTCTTGACGTGTCGGCCCTGCAGAGAGAACAGAGGAGAGGACGCATGAGTCAGCGCTGGGACCAATCATCAACCAGACAGCACACGCGCGCGCGCGCACGCACGCACGCACGCACGCACACACACACACACACACACACACACACACACACACACACACACACACACACACACACACACACACACACACACACACACACACACACACACACACACACACACACACGCACGCACACACGCACGCACGCACAGGCACGCACAGGCACGCACACACACACACACACACGCACACGCACAGGCACGCACACACACGCACAGGCACGCGCACACACACACACACGCACAGGCACGCAC
>NC_136643.1:25954968-25969968 GCF_949748355.1 Melanostigma gelatinosum
AGGGAACTTCTCAGGGTTTCAGTTTGAGTCCAGTGTGGCATCGAGTCTCAGCGGTACTTTTAGCAAACGTTAGCATGCTAACGTGCTAAACTAAGATGGTGAACGTAACCCCAGCTAAATGTAAATGTTACTATTAGCATTGTGAGCACGTTAGCATGCAGACAACAGTCTTTAGCTCAAAGCACTGCAAGGCTGTAGACCTTTTAGTCATGTTTGGGTCTTTTAGATGTAAAACATCTTATTTTCCCCGTTGGACACGGATCCTTTCGTATTTACATGTTACATGTCAATTGTAGCATTTGTTCAAAAATAAAAAACTTGATTAGTCTCTGAGATTGAAGTCGGAAATTTGCAAGAAAAAAAACGTGGATATTTTCTGAGGTTAAAGTTGGAAATCAACGAGAAAAAACTCAACATTTTTTGCTAAAAACCTAGATTTCGTAATCCGTCAAAACAGTTTTGAGCTACTCTCGGTATACTCTTACCACGGGTAAAGTCTGCAAAGTATCTGTGAATCCTCTTCTACACTAATATTTAATCTCTTTATTTGAAAAGCTGTCTGACAACAGCGTCCTTCCTTGGTTACCACTGAGAGGAACAATGGAGGAAGAGAGGAAAGATGGCGTCCTATAGACCGAAGTGTTGAGCATCTGCTTCATCCTCTCGGTTGGCTCGCTGCCCTCCGTGGCCCACACACTCGGGTCTTATCTCCCGCCTGGCTTAACAAAACCTCCACATCAGACCAGAGACTGCTTACTTCCTGCTTGTAAACAGGAGTTCATCCACAGGACGCCCAACCCGACTGATTCTTTAAAGTACCTTCATTTAGCAGTTAATGAGGAAGAAATTGACGGATGACAATCTGATTTATCATGACTCATTAATACTAATAACTGATCTCCACAGATTCTGTATCTACGGGTTGCCGACTATCAAACCTTCTAATTCAGTGGCTTTGCGTCAGCGTCAGCAGCTTAAACTATTCATTTCTTGAGCGTAGTGTGGGGATTTAAATCCTACCCACTGAGGACTTGCAGCCTCATTTCTTTTTTAAAAACACTTCTTCCAAGATGTAAGTGATGTCAGTCGGAGCCTTGAAGCACGGCTGACTAATCTACGGGGGCCTCAAGCGGCTTACATTCAACCTGCAAACCAATGGTGGGCTTAATTAGAGCCGGGCTAAAGGGCTAAATTAATTAGCTTGTTAGCCGCGGCTGACTTGTGTTTTTAGCCTCCCTGCTCTCTGAATTGAGCGGGGAGCGCTAACGGCTAAGCTACCGTCCAATTCTTCACGTATTACAGATCGGCAATGTAGTCAGATGAAACGATACCGTCGTGCTCTCAGTGGCAGGAGGATATTCTTCCTCTTGGGGATTAGAATATATAATGACGAAGTCTAATCATGAGGAGGAGATTAAAACAAGTGAGAAGCCTCGGTGCTGGAAGAGTCGCTCAGAATATGTTAGAGATTCAAGAGTCATCATCTTCAGTTCAATTCAAGAATATCCGTTGAAGGAATTCAAAACAAAGAATTAAGCACATATTGAACCGCCACAGTAAAAGCTATTGAAAGCAATGGACCGAGACACGAGGCGAAGACAAACCACAGCTGAGCAGAGCGCTGGGATTACGAGGACTAAAGAGTCGTTCATCTGAAGCCTAAAGTCGACAGTAGCTGCACAGGTCAGTGCTGCGTGAGCTCTGCTGGAGGCTCAGATCAGCTGCTGGGCCAACGCACGAGTGTGTGCTGCTGAAACTACACATCCTCTTCTGGGTTTTTACATTTCAGTGTAAAAAGCAACACGTGCTGGAGTTGGAATACAGTGGAAAAATATGGAAAAGTTGCCCGATAAGAAATATTACGATCATAGACTGAATATAAAGTGGACGTTGTCATGGTGACGTCACACATTGGTTTGCGTGAAGCCTCGAGTTCTGCTATTTCGCAGTCACCATGTTGTTGTTTTTCTGCAACCAGTGAGCAGGAAGTGACCATATATGGACCGAGTGCCTTTGTTTCCAGCTGATTAATAAGTGGCTGTGCTAATAATAGCGCACGGCCCGCTGACCTGGATTCACCTCCACCACACCTTTTCCTCCCGTCATCATCTGCGCACAGCTAGTCATTGATTATACAGAACACTGATAATAAAGAGGAACACGTTCTCCTAAAAGACTCTTCTTCTCACTATAATGGCTTCTGCACGTCGTGATGTGCCGCGCAGCAGCAGCTCTTCCTCCCTCTCAACATACTGACCCACAATTCAGCTCTGCTGCTGCTGCGCGCTATAAATAGACGGGGATTTAACCTACAGCGAGGCGGAGGGTAAAAAGGCAGCGCGGGGATCAAGAGGGACGAGGGCGGAGCCAAATATGAGGTCTTCAAGCTGCACTCTTTACGAGATGTTGACGGTCACACGTCTGATATTGTTCCTGTAGACCTGGGCGTGATGAGCAGACACAGGAAGTCACATCCATCTGTCCTCCAGACAAATGAGTTACAGAGCAGCTTCTGCTTTTTTGTGGCCTCCACGCTTCACTAGACGGGAGACAAGAATTATGGGCGACAAAGTCTGGTCCACAGATCAGGGAACGTCCTCGGTGTTGTGAAACGGACAGTAAGGAGTCGAGTGATGAGCCTGCAGTGACGTCCACATCAAGGTTAACTGATGCAGCAGTTACATCGTTTATATGTCTCGGGCTTTTATTGTGAAAGGTAAGAACGAAAGGAGTGGATCTGGTCTGTGCTGCCTTTGTCAAGAATGGAAGGAGTAATTGGTTTCATTCCTGGGCGTCAACCTCCAGTTATTTAAGTGAAGTCAGAGCTTCATGTGTTAAAGCTGCATTCTCTCTAGTGTCCACCAGGGGGCGACTCCTCTGGTTGTATAGAAGTCTATAGAAAATGACTCTACTTCTCTCTTGATTTATTACCTCAGTAAACATTGTAAACATGAGTTTATGTCTCAATCTCTAGTTTCAAGTCTTCTTCAATACAGCATGATGTTCATTTAGTACATTATGGTCCATTTAAAGTCACACAGACCATAAAGCAGGGGATGCTTTAGGGCGGGGCTACACGCTGATTGACAGGTCTCAATTGTCCGTGTTTCCGTCTTACAACTAACTCGTTCACAGTGTATTTACACTTCATCAAAGTTAAATGTAATATTTTAGGAGCCCATAAATGTCGTAGTCAGCTCGACCCTTTCGTGTAACTTGCTAATAAACAAAGATGGCGACGACAAAAAACTCCAAACTCGAGGCTTCAAAAAGGTCTTCCACGAACCGACGAATGACGTCGCGGTCACTCCGTCCACTTCTTACAGTCTACAGTTCAGACTACGACGCCTGTCTGCTGTTGTGCACGACAGCCAAACAACAAGTTGTTAAAATATAATGACAAACTTGCATTAAAAAAAAGAAATCGAACAAGTCTAAATCGTTCTTTCCAAAGAAGGATAGTTTTCATTTGATGCCCTTTCCCACGAACAGGAAACATCCATCACTGTGAAGAGGAATCACAGGTTTAGGAGCTGCAGTGTGAACAAGACAGAGAAGAAGAAGAACGGTCCGTTCTGCTCGCACCGATACGAGATCCTCGTGCGATCGATTTAACCGTTGAGAGCAGAGGACAGTCTGGTATTAAACCCTCCTCGTGGTCTGCAGGCGTCCACTCAGGCGGGCCTGCAGCAGGCTGGCCGGTACATCATCCTCCAGACATGTAACCTCAGGAGTGATGTCACCTCTTTGCTCTCCGCTCAGCTGCCAGCGAGGACGGCCGTCCTTCAACAACAGACGTCCTCCTTCATCCAGACAGTGAACCCCAGACTGGCTGCAGTCTTCATCATAAAGAAAGACACCAAGACCGTCCTCTCGCTGTGTCCTCGTCTCTCTCTGTCTGTCTGTGTCTCTGTCTGTCTGTCTGTGTCTCTCTGTCTGTGTCTCTCCATCTGTGTCTCTCTCTCTGTCTGTCTGTGTCTCTGTCTTTGTCTCTCTCTCTCTGTCTGTCTGTGTCTCTCTGTGTCCTCGTCTCTCTCTGTCTGTCTGTCTGTGTCTCCATCTTTGTCTCTCTGTCTCTCAGTACAGCGTGAGACTCACATCATGATCAGAGAGAAGAAAACATTGGAGAACCGAACCAATAAGCAGAATTGATAAGAGTAGTCTGGATAAAATGCTGACGATGCACTTCCCTACTCCCAGCATGCCTCACAAGTTATGTTGATAAATCACCTTTCAAAAGAGATGCAAAAGTCAAAAAGCTTTTCAAATGATGAGAACGAAGAGAAAGAGACGAAAGAAATGGTTCAAAATAAACCAAAACAATACACCAGAGAACAACTTGATGATGTAAAACAGTGAAACATTAATCACGTAAAACTAGAGCAGAATAAAATGAGATGTAACATAAATATGAATACTGAAATAAAACACATGAGACCCTTCATAGAAACAGACTAAATAATGAAATCATAAAACACTACATTAAAGCCACGTGACGTCACCAGAGCTTTGTTTTAGTCACATGGTGGAGGAAGAGGAAGAGGAAGAGGCGTGATTACAGAATGATTTCACTGCAGAGCAACGCAATGAACAACCAGCCCTGTGGCTGAATGACTTACAGTGCGTGTGTTTTATTACTCTGCAGATCTTCTGTTCATCCAGGTTCTTGATTTTGCATATTACAATGCTGACAAATTGCCAGACTTTCAGAGAGACTTTCGCTGCTTGTAAATATGCAAACAAACACAGAGACAGAGACTCACTCACACAGAGACAGAGACAGACACTCACTCACACAGAGACACACACTCACAAGTCGTGTCTATTTGTCTCGTTAGGACGTTATCAGTGTGTGAAGGAGACCAGCCGGCGTTCAGAAGGAGGATCCTCCTCCTCCTCCTCCTCCTCCTCCTCCTCCTCCTCCTCCTCCTCCTCCTCCTCCTCCTCCTCCTCCTCCTCCTCCTCCTCCTCCTCCTCCTCCTCCTCCTCCTCCTCCTCAACTCGTTGAAATGTGTGAAACGTCAAAAACAAAGCTAATCCACGACAGACTGTGTTCACTTGAAGCATAATCCAGAAGTCATGTGTGTCTTCTGTGTTATTTATTCTTTAGTCAGAAACATAAACTTTATGCACTAAATATGTTGTGATGTGTTTTTCAGCCAAATCTTTAACGGAGTGATTTCAACTTCATCACAGATTCTCATCTTCTGATCTGAAAGTTACAAACGTCAGAGAATCGTGATAAAATAAAGACGTATTGTTTTTATTCCACAACGTCCAGTGTTCCTGTGTTTATCTTCCTGATGTCTGTAAACGTAAAGTCATCGATGCATCTCAGTGCAGCAGAGAAGAAACCAGCGTTTCACAGCAACTAACGGTCAAAATATGTGAACCTGAAACTAAAGAAACTCCCAGAAGAGTAATCCATCAGTCAGGAGGGTCAACGACATGTCCAGAGGACAGTGAGCAGAATAAAGACACACACAGAGAGACACACACAGAGACACACACACACACACACAGAGAGACACACAGAGACAGACACACACACACACACACTCACACACAGAGACAGACACACACACACACACACACACACACACACACACACACACACACAGAGACAGACACACACAGACACACACACACACACAGAGACAGACACACACACACACAGACAGAGACACACACACACCCACACACACAGAGACACACCCACACACACACATACACACCCACACAGAGACAGAGACACACACACACCCACACACACAGAGACACACCCACACACACAGAGACACACCCACACACACACATACACACCCACACAGAGACACACACACACACACACACACACACACACACACACACACACACACACACACACACACACACACACACACACACACACACACACACACACACACACACACACACACACACACACACACACACACACACACACACACACACACACACACACACACACACACACACACAGAGAGAGAGAACGTGTCCAGGCTTGTTCTTGTGTGTCGGGAGGTTTGAGGAGAAGAGTTCGTTCTGGATCAAGTGTTTCGAGGTGAACTGAAGCCGACTCGTTCCGGTTCACTGAACATCCAAACGTTTGGTTTTATTCAAAGAAGCGTCGCTTCACCTGCAGACACACACCGCTGATGAAGCTACCGGTATCCATGTTAGCGCCTAAAGGCTGCTGACCAAAACGCCCCGAGGAGGAGATGAATGTAATGATTGAAAACACAGGATCCACACTGTGTTTAATCAAGTTCACCACAAAGAGGAGGCTATCGATCAGACGTAAGCAGAAGCTCTAAAGGAGCCTGAATTGTTTCACGTCTATCGGTGCAGTTATGGTTCAAAACTGACATTTTAGCCTGAATATTTTCTTCACTCTGACATTAAAGATAAGCTGTTAAAGTCCTGTGGACACAACAGTCCACTCTGCTTAAATGATAAATAAATATACTGGGGAACAACATAGAAAATACTATATATATATATATATATATATATATATATATATATATGAAGTCAGTCCTTCGAGTGTTAAAGCTGCATTCTCTCTAGTGTCCACCAGGGGGCGACTCCTCTGGTTGTATAGAAGTCTATAGAAAATGACTCTACTTCTCTCTTGATTTATTACCTCAGTAAACATGAGTTCATATGAATATGTTCTTTATGAAGTTATTTTGACATTAAAGAATACGCACAGACGAAGTATTCAGATAACAACCTGACAGTTTCCAAACGAAATGCATCAAACACCTTGTGGTTGTCGCTGTGTTGAGGACTGATAATCAGCTCTGTGGTTCCTTGCTCCTGATATGAGGATCAATCAATCCGTCAGGAAACCTTTTGAAAGGTAAGGACAGTGCAACCTCCAGTATCTCTGTCCCTGAGCAGCTCCTCTGCTCCGGCTTTGAGGCCAAAGCAGGACCTGAAAACACGACTCTTCCTTTAACTACTCAAACTGCTCCGGCAGCGTCTCCTCTCTGCACGAGCATCTTCACAGACGGATGTCTTTAGGTTTCTGCTTGGTAACACCGGACCAGGCCGGCTCCATTCGTGACCTTTATTTCCCCACAGCGAGATGAAAACATTCACTTTTCAGGTTCTTGAGTTCAGCTGAAGGACTTTGTGTCTCATCGGCTCAGAGCTCGTCCATTTTTATTAAAGCCTTTAAACATCATGTAAACATCAAGGAGAGCAGTGATCAATAAAGCAGCTGGATGTGTGGTATTCATATTTATCGATCAATGCATTCATGTGCGGAGGATTCTCTCTCTGCTGACTACATGCGTTTTCAACCCTCTGGAGTTTGCACAGAGTCTGCCCGGCTACAGGAGGAAGTGCCTTTCAGAAACTCCAGAACCAATCAGAGCGCCGGCTTCTGGTCAGCTGGCTGAGAGCTCATCGCTGCGGTCCAATCAGGCGGCGGGGTTCGCGATCAGGTGACCCGGCTCAGACCGACTCACGGTGTGTTTTTGAAGCGGATGAAAAACAAAAGCTAATGAGGCCGCCGGGCGTCTCTGCCAGCTGCCTCTGTGAGAGGAGAGAGTGTGTGTGTGTGTGTGTGTGTGTGTGTGTGTGTGTGTGTGTGTGTGTGTGTGTGTGTGTGTGTGTGTGTGTGTGTGTGTGTGTGTGCACAATGAATGAAAAGGTAGAACAGCTGGTGGAGAAATAAAAAGGACTGAAAGTTCAGATTTATACTTTTATTTAGTATTTATATTTCTTTAGCCGACATCAACAAACTACAACGAACTAAATATAAATACACCGTGTACAACCATACTATTCATGTTTTTATACTGCTACTGCTGTTTGGGGCAGAAACAATCTCATTTAGGTTGTTTATAAAGTAAAGAAACATTTTAAGAAGTCATTTTGGGATTTTGTGAATTTTAATGTGGATTTTCACAACAGACAACGAACAATTAATGTCTACTGTGCAATATTAACATTTCATATTCTATATGTGCAGTAATGTGAACTCAACATTCAGTCCGATTATATCTTCTATTCGTTTGTTAGCTTTACATACTGTTGATCGTTTCACTGATGCCTCTTGTCGTCTCATATCTCTGATGCTGGAATACTAATAAAGGATTATTAGTTATCTTAATTCGTTAATCAGGGAAATAATCACCAGATTAATCAACACTGAAAATAATTACTGCAGCCAAACACTATATAACAAGTGGACGCAATCAACACATTGCTTTGTTGACTACGCCATCTTAGTTTTTTGTAACAGGAAGTGATGCGAGAGGGCGGAGCTAAGTACAACGCTGAATAAAACCTTTTTACGACAAACATTTTACAATTAACTTTGATGAAGTGAAAACAGGCTGTGAAAGAGTTAAAGACGAAAACACGGACAACGTCGTGATGAAGACCTGTCAATCACCGTGTAGCCCCGCCCTAAGGCATTCTACCTTATTTAGTCCTCTCTATTCTGGTGCGATGCAAACGTTGCATGAGATGGTTTTCTGGTCCGACTTTCTTACGAGCTCTTGTGTTTTAGTTTGTTTGGAGTCGGAGAAACAGAACGTAAAGCGGCGTCCAGCTGACGGAAATATTAACAAAAGCAGTGTTCATGAAGTAAAGATAGAGCCGCCATGCGTTTCCTCAGCATAGAAAGGACGGGTGCAGGTGTGTCACAGGATAACTGCACACACACACACACACACACACACACACACACACACACACACACACACACACACACACACACACACACACACACACACACACACACACACACACACACACACACACACACACACACACACACACACACACACACACACACACACTTCCTCAAAAGACAACAAGTTTCATATTTGAACTAAAACTTCAGTCCATCAATCTGATCTCCAAGACGTCTCCTGAACTCGTACTCAGGACAGACAGCCAACCCACCCAATAGCAGCTCTGTTTACACACACAGTAATCCCCCCCCCCCCACACACACACACACATTGAATACAAACACACACCATGTCCAACCATTTAAACCAAAGAAGCTCAGACAGAACAACTGTATTTAGAGCCTCAACCAGACGCTGAGAGTTAGCTGGTGTGTGTGTGTGTGTGTGTGTGTGTGTGTGTGTGTGTGTGTGTGTTGGGGCGGGGGGGGGGGCTATAATAAGCCAACCCGAGGGATGCTGCTGGGTTGTGCCTTTATCTGAGTTTACTCTCGACTAGATTCTGGCATGCTCATAAACAACAAGGACAGGATGAGGGAGGACACATTCCACTGAAAGACGTCCATCTTTGATTGCATTAGATTATACTCCACCTTCCTGATGGATAAAGAGCCTCAGACATGAACAAAGACGTGGAAACATCACAGCCGATGTTCTGATATCTAGATGACTTTTAGTTTCGGTTTAAAGCAAGCAGGTCTAGTTTTAAAGCCACAGTTCACACCAGTAGATGGTTGTAGGACACTACGAGTCAGAGGAAAGTTTGGTTTGATTTTAAACAGCGAGCAAGCACACCACCTCTCCGATCATGGCGCCCATTTTGGCTCCAAACAAAGGGTCTTTCACTGCGTTTATCAGCCAGGAGCAGGTCACAGATAACAGAATGAAGGAGCCGTTGTACAAGAGGACAGCTAGTGCTGCGGAAAATCAATAAGGGTGGAGTCCTGAGAGAGAGAGAGAGAGAGAGAGAGAGCGAGAGAGAGCGAGAGAGAGCGAGAGAGAGAGAGCAAACCCATCTAGAAACACTGGACGCGTGACTGACGACCCTGGAAACACTGTGAGCTCATGACTCATGACCGTTGAATCCAAGGACGAGGGGAAGTCTGATTCACTGTCATGAAGATAAAACATATGAAAATGATCTGAAAATAGAAAAATACATTTCCAATTGTCTCGTGACATCACTATTGTTAATAACTGGTGATCGCTTCTCCTTTGAGATATCTCAATATCTGCTGGATGGATTGGTTAAACATTTGGTGCAGACGTTCATGATCCCCAGAGGATTAATCCTACCGACTTTGGTGATCGCTTCTCCTTTGAGATATCTCAATATCTAATCAGCATGTTGGCCATTTAAGCATGCTGCCATTAGCATTAGCCGCTAGCATGGCTGTAGATACTTGTCTTGTTTGCCGATCTTCTGCTGCATTATTTTTGCATTATTATGTACTCTGTGGTTCATGATTGACCCGGACATAATTTAATCTAATGTCAAACCTCTCGAACAACAAAAGAATGTGACGTGGTGCCAGCTCTTTAAACTTCAGATAGATCTGTTATTTTTCTTCTTTTACTTTTCCTGCTTCTCCATCTGGACATTAGTTTTGGTCACATGGACGCCGAGTATTTTCAGTTGTGTGGCTCGTCAGCAGTTATTGAAGTATGATTGATTTACCACACGGGAAATATCAAGCAAACCGACACTAAAACAAACATTTCTGTCTGTCGAGAAACGCTCCGAACCAACACTTAACGGTGCGTAAACACGAAGCCGCAGTTAAAAATCTAAACCAGAAGAAGAAGAGCAACACAAAGGGACGTCTGTCCAAAACAGGACACGTAATAAACCTAATAAACTACAAATCGCTGTCACACAACAGCCTCTTCATGAGAAACAAACCCAGCTTCTGCTTCCAAGTTACATTTCAGCCGTTTAGCATTTAGACACTCTTATCCACAAGAGATTTACAACGAAAGACAGAGTTTAAATCCAGACACCACCAAGACTAACATAACACAGAGCAGGCCAAGAGCAGTGGAAGTAAATCCACGGGATGTTTTTAAAGCAGAGCTTTACTCGTGCATATAAACCAGAGTTAAATTTGACTCATCCTAAATACTGTGGTCCGTGGGCTCTTTTGATTTGACACCTTACCCTAGTAGGGCTAGTCTATAGCAGGGATGGTGCTAGTAGGGTTAGTCTATAGCAGGGATGGTGGTAGTAGGGTTAGTCTATAGCAGGGATGGTGGTAGTAGGGCTAGTCTATAGCAGGGATGGTGGTAGTAGGGCTAGTCTATAGCAGGGATGGTGCTAGCAGGGTTAGTCTATAGCAGGGATGGTGGTAGTAGGGCTAGTCTATAGCAGGGATGGTGCTAGTAGGGCTAGTCTATAGCAGGGATGGTGCTAGTAGGGCTAGTCTATAGCAGGGATGGTGGTGGTAGGGCTAGTCTATAGCAGGGATGGTGCTAGTAGGGTTAGTCTATAGCAGGGATGGTGCTAGTAGGGTTAGTCTATAGCAGGGATGGTGCTAGTAGGGCTAGTCTATAGCAGGGATGGTGCTAGCAGGGTTAGTCTATAGCAGGGATGGTGCTAGTAGGGTTAGTCTATAGCAGGGATGGTGCTAGTAGGGCTAGTCTATAGCAGGGATGGTGGTAGTAGGGCTAGTCTATAGCAGGGATGGTGCTAGTAGGGCTAGTCTATAGCAGGGATGGTGCTAGTAGGGTTAGTCTATAGCAGGGATGGTGGTAGTAGGGCTAGTCTATAGCAGGGATGGTGCTAGTAGGGTTAGTCTATAGCAGGGATGGTGCTAGTAGGGCTAGTCTATAGCAGGGATGGTGGTGGTAGGGCTAGTCTATAGCAGGGATGGTGCTAGTAGGGTTAGTCTATAGCAGGGATGGTGCTAGTAGGGCTAGTCTATAGCAGGGATGGTGCTAGTAGGGTTAGTCTATAGCAGGGATGGTGCTAGTAGGGTTAGTCTATAGCAGGGATGGTGCTAGTAGGGCTAGTCTATAGCAGGGATGGTGCTAGTAGGGTTAGTCTATAGCAGGGATGGTGCTAGTAGGGCTAGTCTATAGCAGGGATGGTGCTAGTAGGGCTAGTCTATAGCAGGGATGGTGCTAGTAGGGCTAGTCTATAGCAGGGATGGTGCTAGTAGGGTTAGTCTATAGCAGGGATGGTGCTAGTAGGGCTAGTCTATAGCAGGGATGGTGCTAGTAGGGCTAGTCTATAGCAGGGATGGTGCTAGTAGGGTTAGTCTATAGCAGGGATGGTGCTAGTAGGGCTAGTCTAAAGCAGGGATGGTGCTAGTAGGGTTAGTCTATAGCAGGGATGGTGCTAGCAGGGTTAGTCTATAGCAGGGATGGTGCTAGCAGGGTTAGTCTATAGCAGGGATGGTGCTAGTAGGGCTAGTCTATAGCAGGGATGGTGCTAGTAGGGTTAGTCTATAGCAGGGATGGTGCTAGTAGGGTTAGTCTATAGCAGGGATGGTGCTAGCAGGGTTAGTCTATAGCAGGGATAGTTTGTAGCAGGGCTAGTCTATATCAGGGCTGTTGCTAGAGAGGCTGGCGCTAGCAGGGCTAGCTCTAGAAGGGCTAGTGTATATCAGGGCTAGTGCTAGCAGGGCTAATGCTAGCGGGGCTAGTGTATATCAGGGCTAGTGTATATCATGGCGAGTGTATATCAGGGCTAATGCTAGCAGGGCTAGTGCTAGTTGGGCTGGTGGTAGCAAGGGTGATGCTGGACTGGTGCTAGTTGGGCTGGGGCAAACCAGGAGGGTTGGTGCTAGCAGGGCTGGTGCTAGCATCTCCATCATGACGTAGCACTGCTGGATGTTTTGAAAACTATTTTCTCGATTAATATTGCAGTTGGTAGTTTTCGATACTCGTTTTTGGTCAACATCAAAAGGTTGCGATAACCAGCTCTGGCAGTTAGTTTTACAAAAATCAAAGCTGAAGTAATTTCTGCCTCCTGCTCCTCAGAGAAAATGCACCGGCTCCCCTTTGACACCACAGACAGTGAGACACGGTTAATACTCTCAGAGTCTCTTCAGCATCGCTGGCTCGCCGCTACAACAACGAGCCATCTGTCTGCGTGCATCCAGCGCTCCAGCCAACAGCGCGTCGACACATACTGGAGCTGCCTTACATAACAGCCGTACAGGAGCCAAACCACAACAAGAAGACGGGTCACTTGTTAATTATGATGACTCTTTTATAAGAGTGTCAGTGGGACAAACACACAGCTGATGATTTACATTTTCATTTTAGGCACTTAGCTGAGAGACAACATTATAATATAATATAATTAAAGTGCTAGAACGCTAATTTTGAACATTATATGATGCGACTACAAGGTAGGAAGTGATGCATCATCAACAAGTGTATAATAATATGTTTAAAGTAATTAAACTGTACATCTCAGCACCAAACACCAAAGTCACAACAACATAAACACACTAACATGGAGGCAGCAGTAGAGCAACAACTCCTGTGTTCTGAGAGGTTTTTATCAAAGGAGTCTGGAGGCACCTAAAACTAAATCAATATAAGTTTACGGATACATTGTTTTGTGCGAAGAAGAAGAAGACGAAGACGAAGACGAAGACGAAGACGAACTCTGTTTCACTCAGACCCTCCTGAACCTGGATGAAGATGGAAAAAGCTTCTTAGAGCCCAACCTCAGTGTGGAACGTGAGCGTCAGGGTGAATCCACTGGAGGAGAGATGTTGGGATTAAAGGGAGTTTGGCTGCTAATATCAGATCATCCATTTACAAACTCACACAATTCATTCAGCACAATCTGAGTCTCACAAGCATCTTCACGGAAACATTTCTATTTAAAACATGTCTGTGTAAACAGGCTCGCACTGCTTTGCTGTTGTTAAACAGCCCTCATCTACTTCACTCCATCACCACTTTCCTCTGGTTTTTAATTCTACGGTGAAAGGTACCGCGAGGCGAGCGATTCATATAAAGATGCTCATTTTATGGGTGAAGTATTCCTTCAAACTGATCTCTGGAAGTACAAACCCCGGCAGGGTTGGTAGGTTCATTCTCTCTTGTTCTTCTGGCTGCAAATATGAAACAGAAGCGCGAGAATCCTCAGAGTCTGCATCAGCCCACACGGTGAGGACCAGAGGCCGTGAGCCAGAGACCGCCTCGGGTCTTATTTGTAGCCGTAGCTTAGCTGCTCACAGCCAACACTCATTAACGACGGCGTGAAGAACCTCACCCGAGTGTCAAACGACAAGACTTAGTCCACTTATGTACGTGTATGAACCATACGGCACAAGCAATAACCACGCTGCTGTATTGACGCCTATGTGACGCTATTTTGAGTGTTGATGGAGCTGCTACAATGTTAGCTTAGCATAGCACCAATAGATCCAAACTCCATTCACAAAACAAGTATTTTAAAAGTTAACGAAACATGAATTCAGACTTTTTACTAATCGGCATCATTCCGTAGTTATTTCAGCATCTTTTTATCCGTTTATTGTGATTAAATCACAGCAACATTGGTGTATTTTGTGTTCATACAGCTGCAGTAAACAGCCGACGTGTGGCTCACTAGACACAGAATACGCTGCTGGAAACCCATTACTCTGTCTCGACTTCGTTTAGTCACAGAGGATTACCGCTGAACTACAACAACTTCTTCTTCATCATCGTCGTCGTCATCACGAGCACGCAGGTTCAGATTGCAACACGTGAGTCAAACTTTTCCCCGAACAGTCAAAAGGTAAACGCACCAACGCAGCGTCCTCTGCTTCTGCTTCTTACACATAAGAAGTATTTATTCCACGATGCTGGTTTGTTTTTATGTCATATATCATATATGAATATCTCAAAGTGGCAACCCTCACCCTGGATCTTAAACGAAAGCGTCCTCAGAGTATCAAGATTATTAAATGGGATTAATAATCATCCAAAAATGAGCACTCGATCTTTTATTGTGCATTTGCACTTCTAGGGTTTAATCTTCTGAGTGAAACAAAGTTTCAGAGAGAGTGACGTGAGCGTGTGAAGACTTCAGGTCCTCTCGTTGGGACCTTTGACACCGAAACACTCGGCATCTGTCCGTCAACACGAGAACAATGAGAAGCAGGTCGGGAACAAAAGGCAGCGCGACTTCTCCAATCGTGACAACGTCGAGTTCCCCGTCGCTGCTCTCAGCAGCAGAGCTTCTTCTTCTCGTGATTGGAAAGGTGGCGGCGGCTAACGGCGGCTAACGGTAGCTCTGACTTTGCAGTTCTTGTAAAAGCCAGAA
>NC_136643.1:25979968-26004968 GCF_949748355.1 Melanostigma gelatinosum
GATGGTGGGGAACGCCATGGTGCACACGAAGATGGGAACTTCCTGGTTCAAGCTGCGAGAGACACAGTGAGGAGGCTGTTGAGACGCGTTGGTGGAAAGTTTAGAAATCAGAAAATAGAGCTTCTGTGCTGTGATGTTTGATTTTAGAGCGGTGTAGTGTTACACGAGGGGTTTAAATGATACCTTGTGCATTCAGATTATTCAGAGTGTGTGTGTGTGTATGAAATTAACTTGGACAGCTCCTTCATCTCCTCTTCGTGGATCTTCTTCCTCTCCGCCAGCTCGTCTCCTAGATAACGCTGCAGCACTGCCTCCATCAGCAGGGTCTTGCTGTAGCCCCTAGTGGCCAGATACTGCAATGACAGCACACACACACACACACACACACACACACACACACACGTTAGTGACAGACGAGATCTTCATTACCATGGTCTGAAAACAGAGAAAAATTGTGATCTTTAAAACGTCTGTTTTGTCAGACCAACAGTCCAATGATTACATTTCTAAATGTATAAAACTGAGAACAAATCTCACATTAAATACAGAAGAACCAGAAGCTTTTAGTTTCACTGACTTTAGACATCAATGAATAATAGAAAGTGAAGTCTCTGAACATACTAAGTGGACAAACGATGCATTGATTCTACTCCAACACGAACGATGTTATGAGCTTTGTGACGGAGCGGTAAAACGAGGTGTTCCTGCACCTCAGACAGGTTCTCTTTGCACAGAGGACAGTTGGAGTTGTGGTCGAGGCAGCGCTCCAGACACTTCAGGCAGAAGGTGTGTCCGCAGGGGGTGGCCACCGGCTCGTAGAACAATCTGGAGAACAGACGCAACAAATGACACAAAGCACTCTGAGGAACCTGAAAATGCTGCGGCTCCATTCCGTGAATAACATTCTGCAGCATCGTGTGTTATTATCGTGTATCAGTGTCTTGAGAAAGTGCAGTTCTTGTGTGTGTACTACAACTGTGTTTCTCACAGATTTTACGTTAACTTAAAAAATATCAGTCGTGCATTATTAAAAATAATGAAACTATGATAAGTTCAAATGTGAGTTTGATAAATCACATTTTATGTTCAATATTCCTATTTTCGATAAAAAACGTCGGCTGCTTGAAACAAATATCTTGCGGGGAGACGAGATCAGAGGAAGGTTTGAGGACTTTGTTGTGCGAGTGGTCACCTCATGCAGAGCGAACACTCCATGTCTCCGCTGTCCAACAGCTCCGCAGGGAACGAGCGTCCAACGAACAGCGACTGAACGCTGCTCTCGTCTGCACGGAGACATCAACACATGGTCATAGAGTTTAATCAGGACAACAACCACACTGTGAACATGCCATCATGCCACCCTACAAACACACATTAATCATTGTAAAAGCACAAATGATCGTAGTAGTAGTATTTTTAACTCAGTAAATTATTTAGAATTTATGGCAAGTAGGGACAAAATAATATTTCGTTCTTCATATGAAGTAATTCTCTCAGAATGAACTCGGATTGTCCTACTAGGTCGGGGCAGTTTGGAGGGAGTGTTGAAGATGTCAGAGGGTCCGTCCCCGCTGTGTTTCCTCTTGAGGCCACCAGGGGGCGCCGGCAGAGCAGCCAGGATGCCGGCCACACTCTTGGTGTTGCTCTCCACCGCAGAGAGAGACCCAGAGGAGAGTCTGCAGGACGACTTGTCCACCGGCGGACTCTTAGTCACGCTGAACTCTGAGTCCTGGACACAGACACACACACACACACCCACACACACACACACACACACACACACACACAAAGAAGGATGCGAGACGATTATGAAGGGATGATCATTTTGACGTCAGTGGAGAAAACATAGTCAGCAGAATGTGCTCACTGATTTCATGCCTTAACCCTCTGAACCCTAAAGCAGCTTTGGGGCGTTTTGCTCCCGTCACATTTTATTCTCTGTGGACTTGATTTTCACTTCAATGTAAAAGTTCTATGGAAACAGAACCATCATGACTAGAAGAAGAGAACTCGAACACGTCACAGAGAAACTCAAACACGTCACAGATAAACTCGAACACGTCACAGAGAAACTCAAACACGTCACAGAGAAACTCAAAAGAGAAAAACGCAAGTTGAATAACTTTTTAAACCAAAATTAGAAAACAATGGAATCTATGTACCCAACTTTTATCTAAGTGTCCCCAAGTGTTCATAATGTTGGGAAAAAAATAAAGGCTCGACGCGTTATATAAATATAAACTATTTACATGTTTACATTCTCCCCTCCCCTCCTCTCTCTGTTTCCGGTTGCGTGTGAGTGTGACTGTGAGTGTGACTGTGAGTGTGACTGTGACTGTGACTGTTACTGCGAGTGTGACTGTGAGTGCGACTGCGAGTGCGACTGCGAGTGTGACTGCGAGGTGCTGCTGGCTGTCGGAGAACAGGTGGGACATGACAAACTTTCTTTGGATGAATAAAGCCGTGGTTGTGTTTGTGACGAGCGAGGCGTATGTCCACAGCCTGATAGAGAGCTGCGTGTTTATCAGAGACAGCTTTGTGCAGGTATCTCCGCTAGCTCGGGACAGATCGAATGCTTTGAGTGTGGAGATGTAGGACACAGACGCTTCGCGTGTCCGCACAAGCAGCAGAGAAGCGTGGAAGCCCTTGCTGCGGACACGGCTGTTGTCGTGGCTTGCGAGGTCGCTGCTGGGACCGTAGCTGCTCTTTAGCGGCCGCGGCCGCGGGCGCTCTCGCGGCGAGTCCTGCTGCTGTAGCGGTGCTTCTTCATCTTCGTCCGATAACAATAATGACGATAAGGAGGATCAGGGCCAGTCTTACAACCAGCAGGCTTCTGTGGTGGCGCAGACCCTCACTACATCTGGCACCGAAGCACCACCACAGTCTGTAGAAGTTTGTGAAGAGGCAGCTACAGGTTCTGCAGGTGGAGATCTCACCATAGCCTTAGATGAAGCACAGAGTGTAGGGTCTGTGTCTAACAGTCTTGTGAAGGAGAGGACATGGAGTATGAGAGTGAATCAGATGTTGCATCTAATTCTGAAACGTGCATTAAAAGCACTGATCTGTATTCATTCGAGAAAATAAGCTCGTTTTTGGATGTAACTTACAAAAGATCTGCAAAAGTGAGTGATTATTTCAGTTCATACGATCTGTTGGGGCAGTGCAGAGACGGGTAGGTTTGGACCTTTTAGATGAACGAAAGCGCTTCCGTCTAAAGAAACGCATCACAACCCTGAGGAAAGTAAGGAAAGGTAAAAGGGTTACAAAAACTAAGACAGGTTAACATGATCATGTGTCACACGGCTTATTTCTGGTCTTGTCTCCTTCCATCCGCTGACCTTTCTATGCAGAGTCTTTAAACATCAATGGTGGGAGGGACAGGCAGATAACAGCATTAATACAGGAAGTTGTAAATCCTCTTTTTGCAAGAAACTCACACCATTCCATCAGATGAAGTAGACTGGGGTTTATGGTGGGAGGGCTCATGCACCCTGAGTCTTAGTGCCGGGGCAGCCGTGCTGTTTAGAACAGCAGCTAATGCAACCGTCCTGTCGGTCACTGAGGTGGTGAAGGGTCGTTTGCTGATGGTGAGGGCAGATAGAGAGCTCGCTTTACTGCTTCGTCAACATATATGCACCCAATCAGGGGCCAGAGAGAGCACGCTTCTTCACTACGCTGCAAAACGAACTGCAGAGCTGCCTTCAGGAGCAGCTGATCATCGGAGGGGATTTCAACTGCACTCTAGACTTCACTGGGGTTGGGTATCGTTTGGGTTTTGTCCGATACCGGTGCCTAAACGGTGCCTGAACCGATACTTTTTTCTTCAAATTGAACAATATATTAAGTGTTTAAAGTATACTATAAATATAAATAAATACAAAACACTTGGCTTCAAACTACAGCTTCAAACTTTTGAACTTCAAACTATGAACAATAGTCGTTTGCCAACCGCCACTACCCCTCAAAGAAGAAGAAAGTTTGGCGTGCCTGTGGATGTTGTGCTTATGAGCGCCAGCTGTTGTAAATTGTTTGATCGCATCTTTACTTTTATTGTGAAGAGCATGAAAACGGAAGTGATTTCACTGTGAAGAGACAGGAAGTAGCATGATACGTGCTTCTTCACGACAACAACGATGATGGTAAGTGAAAGCCTAACGTTAAATGTCGGGTGCAAGAGCGCGCTCTGTTCTCTGTAACAGTTGTTATACTGCACTTCCAGACAGAAAAGTATTCCGTTCAAAATCAGACGTGTGTTGGTCGTCAATTAGAAGCTCCACTTCAGCGCCAGCACAGATCTCCTTCCCTTTTTCTTTTTTTTATAAATCATGGCCGAAGCTTCGCCAGAATGATGGAGTGGTTTGTTTCTAAGCGCGCACAGCTCGTCCAGTGGTAATAATACTATGAGTGGCATGAATCCCATATTGGCACAGATTTTCGGTACCCAACTCTAGACTTCACCATAGACAGAAATAATGAGGAACCACACCCACAGTCAGCTCAGAGTCATCACACATTTAGATCTGTTGGACACATGGAGAATAAAACACCCACTAAACAGACAGTGCACCTGGTTAGAGTCAGTTCCAGGCTGAAGAGCAGCACAATCAGTCCAGTTGGGTTCAGCGATCACCACCTCGTCAGTTTAGGCTTGATAACCTCACCGGGTGAAAGGGTTAACTCCTTCTGGCATTTTAAACATAAACTTCTACAGGACACCACTTTTTGTTAGTTGTTATTCATCACACATGATGTGTTCAAAGACCGTCGGAAAGATGAAAATATGACGATATTGACGTTTATTTACAGCTTCCTTGCAGCTGTGATAAACGGTGTCGTTTTGGCGACTTTAAAGAAAACATGCTTTTCCATTCTGGTGTTCAGAGGGTTGTGTGGTCAAAGACAAAACGTCCTCACATGTCAGATGTCTCCTTGTGTCTCAGTGGGGTGTGTTAGTGTGTGTGTACTAACCTGCGAGGAGGAGCTGGGTTTCTGTGCGAGCGGCCTCAGGGTCCTGAGCAGGGCCGGAGGTTTGATGAGGCGGGTGGCCACCCCCCCCTGCAGCGGGTGCAGCGGCGTCGGCAGGTCCTGGTTCTCAAAGACCGAGGAGAACACCTCGCTGAGGACCTGCAGGAAGGAAACCAGACAACGTCAACAACAACACACACACACACACACACACACAGATAGGGGGGAATTCTCAGTTCGGTTCAATACGATACAGTGGTGTCACGGTTCAATGCAGCAAAAAAGCTTAAATGCCAAATTTGTTCTTACGTGGTGGGCTACAGAGAAGCCGCCTAAGCCCCGCCTCTTCACGTTTAGAATGCCACATATAGATAGTGACATATCTGCTGTATGTTATCCTTCCACATTTAATTCTCGATCACTACAGCCTTTTATGTAGATATTTATTTATTGTATTTTTTTTATTCATCATATTACTATTATTTTATTTTGGGGGGGGATTAGTAATGTAATACCGATCAGCAGCATTAACTACGGTACCACACTTTTATCTTATTGCTCTCTTGAGTGAAGCGGACTAAGAGTTTGGACTTCCACGCTTCAGGCGACATCCTGCCAGCAACGAGAGGTTTTCTTTCATTTCATTTTTCCAACTTGTGTGTGTTGCGTTTGTTGTAAACTAAATTAAAGGTAACCTGAATACAGTTAGATTGTATCGTTTCCTGTTAAAGGGAATTATTACGGTAACCCTCAAGTCACTAAAGGGAAATAGAAACAGCCCCACCTAGAACATGTGCACCAGCGCCACTGCGTATAACCATCTGACATAGCCCAGAGTTCAGCATCTTCATCTAGCACACGATAACTACCTTGGAGTGTTACAATAGCCAGTGTCATTTTATTCAATGTGTCCATCCGGGCAAATTGGTGGATCCAAATGTTATAAAAAAAACATATATGATGCAATTTCTTTGTAATCATCCAAAATAATGTTAAGTGTATGGTATTTGTCCAAGTAGGCCACTGACACGTTACGTGCGATGCATTGAGTGGGCAACGCGCCGTGTATTGAGTGGGCCGGTCTGACAGGAACTCCCGGGACACTTTTCCCCCCGTCCGCTCCTGTCTAACACACGGGTCACCACGTATGAGCGGTCAACCGCGCGAGCTACTGCAAAACTCCGGCGAGCTAATTATTTAGCCTTCCAATTTATTGCTATAAGAAGCTAAAGCTGCAGCGCCATGATTTGGGGAACTTCCAAAACCTGGCGTCAGAGCTGGAGACTCAATGAAGGCGTGTGCGTAACGTGACAGTGCGCGCTACACAGAGCAGGTTGACAAGTGTCTGTCAGAGTTTGACAAACGCGTTCCAGTCTTTGCTTTACTCGAGCCAGTCGCTACACTTACGTGCTGCACATTTGGGGAAGATATTGAGGTTGATTCACTTGCATCAAAAATGTCAACGCTGGTTCACCTGAACTCGTCTGGAGTGGAGGATGAGATTCTGACACTGAAGCTGACCTTCAGCTGAAGTCCAGGGCTCATGGACAGTTTCCTCACAGAGGAAAAGTCCCCAAACATGAGGACATGTGATACCTTAGACTGCATTATTCGGCTCTACTTATTCATGTGAGTCAGCCTTTTCCCACATGAAGAACATGAAGTCCAAACACCGTTCCACCACGACTGATGATCATATGAAGTCTGCTTGAGGCGGATACCAGCAGCTACTGTGCAACCCTGCTGATTCCATTCAGTGCAGTCATCAGAGTAAGGTGATGACCAACAATGTGCAGAATTATATTGTGCCATAAGGGTTCATGCAGTTATGCAAGGTACGCCAACATATATTGTAAATATAAAGTATACTATATACATATATATAAATAGATATTCAGCATTTTTAATGTAGATAGATCATTTTGACTTGGTCATTTTAAAAGTCGAAAAAGTGTGGGCACCCCTGCTCCAGTATTATTGAAACGTATAGTTGGGTTCGTAATGCGTACCGAACCGTGAGCCTCGTACCGAACGGTTCATTACGAATACGTGTGTTGTTCTACTTCTACAAAGAGATCTTCTCCTTGTTCAGAAGACGGAAGAAGAATAAGTGATTTACCTTCTGAGCCTCCAGTTTGACTTTGGTCCAGTTGGGTTTCAGCGCCACACACAACAAGTACTCCTGCAGGGCCTCGTCGTTCTGGCCCGCCTCGCTCAGCGCCGTCGCTTTAAGACAGTGAGCCTGAGATAAGCAACGCATTGTGTGATTAAAACATTCCTCAGTGAACAAACTCAAAAACGAATATTAAACATTTTAGTCGTGTTGTGTAGTTATTTAGACACATGTGGTTCTCTGGTCTAAACACTGATTTTATTTCAGTGTAACTGGTTTAAAACTACACATTCATTATTGTTATATTTGGTCAACAATGAAAAAAGGTTTTAAAGATTTAAAATTCTCATGCAAAATGTGTAAAAATCTAAAAAAACAGTTAGTTGCAGCACAGACATTATGTAATGTTAATTATTAATTTAGACACATGAATGCTGATCTGCACCATAAACAGCCGTTCCCTTTATTTTGAGTAGTATGTTGTGAACTCTCCTGGTCGAACAACTCTCTGATGCTTATGAACAGAACATCTGGGTGAGAACGAGCCGTAGAACAAAAACATCTGGTTTATCTCTGCGTCTCACCTTCGTCCACAGAGGTTTCATCCTGCACAGGATGTTGCCGTCCTGCACGGCCTGACTGAAGTTCCTCATCTCCATGTGCAACTCAGCCCGCTGACACAGCAGTCTGCCTGAAGAGGGCGCTGTAGACCCCACACACACACACACACACACACACACACACACACACACACACACAGGTCAGTGGACAGACCTCCATGTTTTCTAGGTCCATCAGAAGTAGGGCAACGATGTAACATGTAGCTAGAGACCTGTTTGAGTGTGAGAATGCTGTGAAGCTTATGTAGTGATAAGTGGCAGTGTTCAATTACCTGTATATATATATATAAATATATATATATGTATGTATATATATATATGATCTTGTTATACAACAGGCAGTGCATGGTCAGGTTTATGTGCCACCTTAATAAACTGGCACACACGGCATTATTTCCACCAGAGACTTTGATTACATGGGACTAGTGAAAGGTAATATACTGCATGTACTATTGTGTGTATTAAATACACACATCTGTGGAAAACTAGCAAAGCAACAGCAGGACAGTTGTGCAGAGGTTTGGATGCTCACTTCCCCTCACAGATATGTTTGAGTCGGAGCTGTTGGCCTCGTTTCCTCGTGTTCCTGGGTTTGCCCGTCCACTCCAGTAAACAAGCGTAAACCAGTTTGATCTCATGAAAACTGTCTGAACCAGTATTCGTGAGTGGAGGTTTGTTTTCTACAAAGTGCATGTGTTTTTAGCATAGCCTGTATGAACTGTGGACCAAGTCTCCGTGGAGTCACACACCGGTTCCTGAGGAACCGCCGTGAGGCTCAAAGAGTCTCCGGACGTCTCCGTCTTTGGCAGAAACGACACGTTCCAACTCTAAAAACGGTCCAAGAGGTGGATCGACCGCACGTTGGTACATAGAGAGTGAGAAGAAGCTGTACATGGAGGGGCTTAGGACCCAGGGGAATGTAGGTGAAGGAAAGAGGAAGTGACGGAACGGAAGACACGCCACACAAACAGCTGTTCACCGCTCGCTGGCCGGTCGGCCGGCTGGTTCTTTTGGCCGTTAATTAATTCTGCTTTAACGCGGAAAGAAAATACCGTGATATGCATTTCTGGTCATACCGCCCAGCCCTACAGGTCCCTACGTCACTTCCTGCTGTAAAACATACTGCAGTCTCTCCCTCAGTGTCCATCACTCCACCATTATATCACTTCCTTTGTGTAAGAGCAGCCATAAGACACGTGGCAGGGTTAACCACTGGGGGGGGGGGGGGTATTTAGGTTGGATAACAGCCGTAGTTGTGTTGACATCGTGAGCTCATTGCACTCATCCTACATCACAGACACACCACATGGCCTCCTGCTGCGTTTGTTTGGAAAACACTGACTGGCGGTGACGCAGCTGTGAAGACACTCTGTCCTCATTTCACCCTGAGTCCTCAAGACAGAAGGCATGACTCAATATTCATCTGGGGGGGGGGGGTGCATATGGTAACGTTCAAAATGAGTAGAAACATGAGACTGGAATGTATTTCTTTCAACACTTGCATCTCCACTTGATACATGCACGAACACCTCGGACCATCATTCTGATAATGTGGTGCAGCACCAGTTACCGTTGGCCGCCGTCACTTTTCACTGTTATCCAACACTTCACAAAGCTGCTTATAAAACACCAAAACTAAGGGGGAGGAGTCTATGCTCAACTCAGCCATTCACAGCTCAAGAATGGACACCATGCATGATGTAAGCATTTAAATAAGAGCTTTTTATGGAAATAATGGGGACCCCCAAATAACAACCAGAGCTAGACCCCTTCTCTCACAGCTGCTCTGTGCAGAAGCACTGCCGCACTGGAATAGAAAGAAGGGTATGTGAATGTGCCACTGCAGAGCAGCAGATCAGTGTGTGTGCTGCTTAGGTAAGCGGCACAGGAGTCTGGTGCAGTCTCTGACCTCAGTGCAATGCTAAAATAGGTGGCCCCCTATGGGCGACACCAGGGAACTACACTGAAAAGTAGGTCACGTGTGCAAAACAAAACTTTAGTTTGGGATGAAAACACACAGAAAAGGTGAATAAATAAAACTGTTTTTTGTTGTTGTTGCATACATGAAGTGTGTGTCTTCTTACCCAGATCCACGGCAGCGTTGTACTTCTCCAAAGCATCCGAGAGGTGCTGGTTTTTCCACAGAACCTCTCCCTCGATCCAGAACTTCCTGGCTCTGCTCTCAGTGGCGAACAGTTTGTCCAGCAGGCCGCTGAGAACCACGTCTAGTCTCCGTCCGTGTGGCAGTCCTCTGTCCTTTTGGTTCAACATCTGCTTGCATTGCGAGCAATCGTTCACGGACGAGTTGGAGTCGGAGTTGTCGTCCAAGCAGCTTTTGCAGAAAGTGTGTCCGCACTCCACGGTCGTGGGCTCGTGGAGGAGACGTTTGCAGAGGCGACAGGAAAACAAGTCCAACGCGTCGTCCTCTCCACATTCTCCGTCACTTTCGACCCCATCTTCTCCGCCACTGCTGATGCTGCTGCTGCTTTTACCGTACCCGTTGGAGGTCCCGAGCTCTTTCTCGCGGAGAGTCCGGGCGATGGTTTCCACCAAGATCGGAAGCTCCTCCGGGAGCAGTTTTCCAAGGCTTGCCGCCGTGCAGTACGAGTCCAGCGCCTCGGAGATCCGCCCAGCTCTGGTCAGAGAGTCGGCCTTCCTCAGAGACAACCTCCTGTCCGGCTGCTGGAGGTCTGCGAGCTGCGAGCTGTAGATCTCCACAGCCAGGTCAAAGTCTCCAGCACGGTTGGCCTCCTCTGCCACCTCCAGCATGTCGCTGCAGACCTCCAGGACTCCAGGGCTGCTGGACAGCGGGTGGACGGACAGCTCGTCCCGGTGAGACCTTACTTCGGTCTCCGTCTTCTTCTTTGTAAGGGGGGGGGGGGGAAGATCTAGATACCTAACCGGAGACGAGGCTCACTCAAAGTCTGGCTCTCACTGCTAGCCATTTCAGAAGTAGGTCATTCCGAGTCAGACGACCCAAACCCGGATAAAATGGTACGTCTTCCTGCTGCTGTCAGGCTGCACAACCAGCTGAAGACTACAAATCTGTGCAATATAAATACACTGAGCAATACGACAAGTATTCTGTCTGTATATATAATATTTGTTCCTATTTTATGACTTACTTATAATTGTTTTGATCTTGTTTTTTTACTATGTCTCTTGTTTGCACTACCCACTATGCTGCTGTAATACTGTCAATTTAATAATCTTTAATAATAAAGGAATATCTTATCTAAAGCCCCACAAACAGCCACCCTTTTACCTGTAAACAACGTCTCTCTGAGGAAGCAGGTCGGTGTTACATACTAAACGTTCCGCCTCGTCAGCCACGCCCTCTCTTTCACCTTTTTAACAGCACAGACCCGATAACGTCTCTCGGCTATAGAAACCAGATAATATCACTTATTACGAGAGCACAATAAACATATACATTTCCTACAGCAACGTTTCCGGTCAGCCGAAGAGGTGCGGTGGTTAAAGTCCTCCGTCAGTAATAAGAAGCTTATCATTTTCCATTTGGTCCAACGTGTTTACTCGGGTCTTTTGGCTTTTAGGCTTTAATATATCCACAAATATCTAAAATGTAAGATCCACAAACTCTCTCCAAAAACCGATGTCCCCTAAAAAAAGAAAACCGTATATTATAACGACTCCATTCGCCATTGCTTCTCCTTCAACGACGAGCAGCGCCCGACGAAAATAAAGCATTCGCACTGGAGCTCTCCATCTTGGTCCTCTTGCCTGTTCGCTTCAGGAGGCTAAAAGGTTCCGCGTGCGTCGTTCGGAATTGGGCGTCACTTGACGCGCGAGGCGGGCTCCCATTGGCCCGTTAACTGGCTCGCTTACATAACGCTATAAAATATATTGTATAACTTCTCAGAAGGCAACAGTGGTGGACTAGTCGTCTCCGAGTTAAAACAAGCTCAAACTTGTTATTTTTTAAATAATACGTGATAATAAGTAATATCATGTATATATATATATGTATATATATATAAATAATATTATAATAATATAATAAATAATACGTGATAACACATGATATCATATATATAAATAATACATAATAATAAAAATTATAATAATATAATAAATAATACGTGATAACACATGACATCATATATATAAATAATACATAATAATAATAAATAATACGTGACATCACAGTAAAAAGTGTTCTCTTTGAGTGTAATTATCACTGTAAGTTTTCACCAATGAATTCAGACTTTGAGGCTGTTTTTCCAGGACGATCTCTGGCGTCTTTATTGAGGTCAACACACATGTTGTCTTACAGTACGTCGTCTCTGAATTATCATTCTTTCAGCACCCTGATTCTAACATAAGTTTCATAATTGACTGTTTTAAAATGCTCCACATATCACCAGTAAGCTTCATGAAACTGCATCTCCTACACGAACCTCCCTCTTGGTCATTTTCCTAATTGAACAACGGTTGTATAAATGCTGTCAGAGCTTCTGAAGTATCATAAAACCGCTGCTGTGCTGCAGTTCAACAGTCTCTGCAGGAAGTGTGTGTGTGTGTGTGATGAATGTCCTGATAAGGTATCGTGTAATGATATAACCTGCCATCTTACACAGGTGCAGACATGTGCAGGCCACCCATGTACAGCCCATGTGCACAGCTGCACTGATGTACAAACGCCTTGTGCAACGACAGCGAGCGTTACAGTCTCTACCTTATGAAAGCGGCCCGACTGACCCACATGTCAAGGGTATTATTCTTTCAGCTTTCTGTCAATTCTCCACACAAATTTCATATTTTAAATAGAAATGCCAAAGCCTTGTCAGGGAGATGAGTCAGAACATGAGGTGACAATAATGAATCATTTTCCCTTTATTGCAGCAGCCAAGAACGAGAGGAAATTACACCCCCACGTTCTTAATTTAATTAGACCTCAGCTTTCCAGTAATGAATCAGACGGAAGAAGATTATTCTCCGTGTGCCTCACATCAGAATGCGAAGGTGGAAGTTACACGGACTTCTCTGCAGTATTCTTATATTCATATTTATATTTACATTTTTATATTTACATTTACATTTATATTTACATTTACATTTACATTTATATTTATATTTACATTTTTATATTTACATTTACATTTACATTTATATTTATATTTATATTTATATTTATATTTATATTTACATTTATATTTACATTTACATTTATATTTACATTTTTATATTTATATTTATATTTACATTTATATTTATATTTATATTTATATATTTATATTTATATTTATATTTATATTTATATTTATATTTATATTTACATTTATATTTACATTTATATTTATATTTATATTTATATTTATATTTACATTAACATTTACATTTATATATTTTTATTTTTATTTTTATTTTTATTTTTATTTTTATTTTTATTTTTATTTTTATTTTTATTTTTATTTTTATTTTTATTTTTATTTTTATTTTTATTTTTATTTTTATTTTTATTTTTATTTTTATTTTTATTTTTATTTTTATTTTTATTTTTAATTTTTATTTTTATTTTTATTTTTATTTTTATTTTTATTTTTATTTTTATTTTTATTTTTATTTTTATTTTTATTTTTATTTTTATTTTTATTTTTATTTTTATTTTTATTTTTATTTACGTTGATATTTATATTGATATTTAGATTTTTAGAGCGTAAACATAAGCGTAAACATCAGGTTAGACCGGGAGGGTTCGGGCTTTATACGGAAGGTTTGAGCCTTTAGGCTGTTTTACTGTATTACTCCATTAAACTGTCACACTGTAACAAAATAATGACAATAATTCACACAATTAAAGGAGAATATGATTATTAAGTTTTTGTATTTTTTCATACGAGTGAAATGAAACAAATGTCGAAATATAAAGACCAATAACAAAATATTAAATTATAATTATATGCATTTTAATTTATCAATCATTTATTGGTTACTTTATTTCTCTTTATATTTCTAAATTTGTATTTATTTATTATTTATTCCTTTCATATTTCTATATTTTTCTTATTTATTCCTCTTTATATTCGCACCGTTATTGTCTTAAATGAAGCCACTCCAGACAACACTTTATGTCTTAATCTCTGGTAATCCCGACGCCCAGCTGAGTTCCTGTGCTGGACTGTAATCCTCCAGATTACCCCGACACTCAGTGACTCGTGCAAATCATCCAGCGTATCCCTTCTATACAGACACACACACACACACACACACACACACACACACACACACACACACACTATAATCTGAAGAGGTTCGGACACATCAAGCTGCTCTCGTTTTTTTTTGCCATTTGCTAATTAATACAACCACATGACCTGGTTCCTTCAAATAGGAGTTCACAGTGGAACGATCCAGGTGTTCATTACACCTATTTGACCTAAAAGTTGAATCCTAAAGCACCACACACACACACACACACACACACACACACACACACCCACACACACACACACACACACACACACACACACACACACCCACACACACACACACACACACACACACGCACACACACACAGGAAAAGGCTGCAACAAACACTACAACAATCCAAGTCCATGTATTCCTTGTTTCAGCTTTTATATCTTGTTTCACTCATAGGGACTTATTGTTTAGGAGTTAATGTAATATCGCCTTATCAAACAAGCACACGCTGTCACACACGTTTTAATTTACTACATTAATTGTATTATTTAATGAATTAGTTTCCCCTCTAATGTACGTCATTCATTGTTATTATTATTGTTCACTGTTGTGTGTTTTTGTTCTTTCATCTTCATGTAAGAAGAGTTTCCTCGTTCACAATGAGCGTTGAAAGATAGCAATAAATATCAGTGCTGTGGACATTAAACAGATTTCATATTATTTCATATGTATCAGTATTTATTCAACCAGGGAAACTGTTGAGTGGAGACGAGAGCTGGACCCTCAAACATGAAGTTTACATTTTTGGGATTTTTCCAGATATTTAGATATTCTGACTGTTCAAACAGTTGAACACGTCGGTCGCCTCCTCAGAATGCTCTCCTCCCTTTGGTCATCACATCTTCATGAAGCAGTCCAGCCTCCATGACGTTCCTGCACCTTTACAGCCTCTTGACTCCACGTGTCACTCACCTTCGTATCCTGTGAAAAGGTGGGAATCGCCCAATAAAGCATTGTTCATCTTTAAGTCTCCATCACATCAACACACAGTAGAGATACTAATAATAATCAACGCATTGTTGCATCATGTGAGCAGCTGAATGTACCACAAGATGGCAGTCTGACTCCTGCTTTGGACCCACAGCTGTTTTCTTTCTGCTTTTATTGAATCGTCAATCAATATGTTACGTCTTCAAGACACACAATTAGTTTATTGAAGTTGTCTAAATTAATCAATCCCCCCCCCCCACCTTTTTTTCCATATTCTTCAGTTTTGTTTCAATTATTGTCATGTTTTATAAGTTTTGTTTCCTCAACAATCTACATATGGAATCATAGGAATGAATATGTTTTAAAAAAAAATAAATAAATGTGGATATATACAGAGAAATGATTAAAAGGAAAATATAGGGAGAAGCAAACGTATAGGAAAATAATAAGGACAAATAAAGGGATACAAATAAATAAAAGAAACAATATAGAAAAAAAAGAAAGGAAAAAGACTAATATCTATATTTATCTAAAAAATATAAATACACAGAAATAAATGAATGTTATAATAAATAAAAAAACACAAATAATATATTTATTTGTTTTTTATATTTCCAGATTTAGTTTATTTTTATTTTACAGATGTATTCGTTTCATGTCACTCCTATGACTCCTTATTTTTAAAGCACTAAACAATTCTCTGTACCAATAACTCAGCTCTCTCTTTCCATACATTCTTTCATGTCTCATTGTGGGGTGGATGCATTCTATCTCGTCTTACTCAGTTGTAATTAAGATCAGATGCAAACTAAACCTCGCTGCTGTAATAATAATACACGTTGAAAACATTCCTGCTGTCCCTGAATGGGTCAGTATGCGATGAGGCTGATAATAACGTTGCTCGGGTTTTACGGTGGCCTCCGTGGTCTGTTATTGATCGACAAGGAAGGCTGACAAATGGATTCTCACCAGACTCCCATTCTGGGAAAGTGTTGTTACTAATTGGGCCGTAAAGAGAGACTTTGTTCTGTTCTGTCATGAGTCACTGCATGGCTGTGTGCGTTAGTACAACACATACACGAACATATGAGGCGTAATGACGCTTCCAGGTCAGTAAAAGCAGTTAAAGTGAACGAGATCTTATTGAAACTTCACAAAGTACGCGTTCCTACACGTGTCGCCAATCAACGCTGGCCGTCGATGGCTGTCAGAGCTCACACTCTCTGGGCGCCCTTTGGTTTCAGCCGGAGGCCTCAGTGACCTCTGACTCACCGGGGGGGAGTGAGTCTAATGAGGCTGGAGGTGACACCTGGTTGATGAGAACTTTACAACAGGTGTATATTGCACTCCAGTGATGTTGGAGGGGGGAATTGTGAGGGAACGGTTGAAACAGAGATGAGTTTAAGCTACAAGAACACGTCCCGTAATGCAACTCAATACTCGCTGCCAACAGCTTTCAAAGTTCATGGCCCCAGTTTGTACGTAGCACAGACTCTTTCTGTCCAAAGCCAACATGACTCAAGTGAAGACATTTTCACTAAATGTTCAGCTCCTCCAGAGACACAGAGCACGATATATATGTATATATATATACACATATACATATACAGATTTCACATTCTAGAGTGGTGCTTCATTCTTCATCTTCATTCCTTCGTCTAGTTTATTCCCTCTTATTTAGTTTGATTTAACAAATAGAAACACAATTATTAAGTGTGAAAGAAATAATACTGCAAAATAGAACACAATAGCAACAAGAGCAAGGTAAATAAATAAATAAATAAAGTTAAAATGCTAAAATAGAAAAACTAAAATACAACAACAAAAACAGTAAAAATACAAAATGTATAAGAAGTGTCACTAACACCAGAGCCTAATGGAAACTAAAATAGAAAAATAATATTGAGCATGATATTGAGAGAGATTTTGTCAATGATATTGGAAAACTAGAAGAAAGTTATATAATTAAATTAATATTGCACATTAAATTGAAAAGTACTGTTGCGCATGATGTGGTCATCATTGTTGTAAGTGTCTCATTTGACATCCGTCTATGTTGTGTTGTTGACTGAGAGATCAACACAGATCTGCAGATAGACGTCAAACTGAGTCGTGTTTTTAAAAAACAATCTATATATATTATCCTCCGTAGTGCTGCTTTGCTTTGACGTGCTGGCTGTTGTTATTGAAGCTGTAAAGTGCTTCATCAGGCCGGGGCCAATATTGTGTTGTTAACCTTAACTGCTCGCTCCAAAGATTTGTTTATTGAAAGTGCAAATCATGCAGCAATGGATGGAGATGTAAAGATGTTGTTGCGTCTAACGTTTCTGTCAAACCAACAAAAACAATACTTTCCTTTGTGATCTGAAAGGCGTCTATTTCAGGGAAGATGTTGATTATGTGAAAATGTACAGTATGGAGGAAAATAATGAAAGAATTCAGCACTTACCCACTTCTTCTTCTGCTGTTTTTAGACCTTAAAAGTCATTTAACTTACAGCAGTTTGGCTCAAAATGTCCCTTTTTTAAGTTAACATAACCAAGAGCTATGTAGGAACTGACTTTAGGAACAACATCAGGAACTAAAAAGTTATTTTGCAAAATCCTGCCTACATTTCCACAATGTCTGAAGAACCATGAAACTTGCACATATCGCTGCCCTCGACCAAAGAAATTCTCAGTCGATGAGTTAATTTAATCGACAGCTCTGAACTGTAAATCTAGTGTTTGCAAGAGATGCGTTCATACGCTTCTTCAGCAATAAGTCATTCAGCATAAAAAAGCATTAAACACGAAAATCGGCTAAAGAATTCTACCAACATTTCTTCATACAATGGTTAGTAGGATATGTTACGATACATTACTCCTCATTTCTGAGCATTTTCCTACTAAGTCAGCTTGTTACATGATGACAGTCTTTTCAAAATAAACTTCTGTCTTCACAGGACACAATTTAGTTAGGTTGAGGAAACAACAGTATTTAGTTAGGTTGAGGGAACAGTATTTAGTTAGGTTGAGGAAACAGTATTTAGTTAGGTTGAGGAAACATTATTTAGTTAGGTTGAGGAAACAGTATTTAGTTAGGTTGAGGAAACAGTATTTAGTTTGGTTGAGGAAACAGTATTTAGTTTGGTTGAGGAAACAGTATTTAGTTAGGTTGAGGAAACAGTATTTAGTTAGGTTGAGGAAACAGTATTTAGTTTGGTTGAGGAAACAGTATTTAGTTAGGTTGAGGAAACAGTATTTAGTTTGGTTGAGGAAACAGTATTTAGTTAGGTTGAGGAAACAGTATTTAGTTAGGTTGCGGAAACAGTATTTAGTTAGGTTGAGGAAACAGTATTTAGTTAGGTTGAGGAAACAGTATTTAGTTAGGTTGAGGAAACAGTATTTAGTTTGGTTGAGGAAACAGTATTTAGTTTGGTTGAGGAAACAGTATTTAGTTTGGTTGAGGAAACCAAACTAGTTCATCAGTTGTTGTGTTCTAGCTCAACTATGAAGTGACATTAAATATGTACAGATGGGAAACGATCAGAAAACGTCTCTTTAGTGTTGTTCTGTTCTTTCATCCAGCTGCTGCACACAGAGTCTCTCCTCTCTCTCTCGTCTCTACGCCTCCTCTGAGACTCCACGGTGATGTGATGCACCCAGTTTAAAGCTCTTTAATTTCATCAAACACTCACATTCACATACAGTCACAGTCTCCTGGTGCAGGAGGGCCATTCGTTTTTGTTTTGTTTTAATTAGTTGCGGAAGTAATAGAGAAAATAACTCTGATGCTTTGTTGCATAAAATGTGTGGAGAGCTTCAGTAAGATGCGCTGCATGCTGTGATTATAACCAAGTACACGTAATAATCATATTGCTTTCAAGTACTTTAACAAAGTATTTATATATTATACTTACAGTAATACCTCACTACGATATACGAGTAAGTCCCCAATCTTTATCTCTTTTGTGCAGAAATCGAGAGTTCATTATAAGCACTCTTTACCTTTAATATTTATATGTTTTCATTTTCAGATTTTACAAGTTCTGACCAGCTCTGTGCTTTCACTCCTAAATTCTGACGTCACTTCCGCTTACTGTAATACAAAGATGTGTGGATCCAAACCAGAAGATCATTCGCACAAAAGGACTCAAACAACATGATATTTGGTGAAAATTGGGAAGTTACAGAGTTCCACTTTGTGTGTTAAGCCTTTATATTTTATTCTTTTTTATTTCTATTTTCTTCTGTTGGTAAGACTGTATGGAGTGATAGGAGTGCCATAAAATAATACATCTGTCAAAGAAGAAGAACTAAATGTCATATAAAGAGAAATAATAAGTAAATAAATAAAGGGACATATTTAGGGAAAAGTAAAAACAACACAGAGAAGATTGAGAAAAATAAGTGATACGAATAAAAATAAATAGCTAAAAAATAAAAATAGATTCATTTTTATGCGATAAATGAATTAATACTTACAAAATATATGAATACATAAATAAATTACCAAATAAATGTGAAATGAAATTGATTCGTTCATATTTTGTAATAAAACACATTTATTCTCTCGCCATCAGACTGTTGCTAAGACACTCTTCTGTGAGCTGTGAATTTGTATTATATGGAACAGAATGTTTAAGACACATCTATAATTATATGTTTTATACTCTCATGAGGAGAGTTGCGCTTCAATTGTAAGAACAATGTTTGAAAGATCAAAAAGATGGCAGTGCTGCTCAGTTATAATTAACTCAACTCTTTCATCAAAGGGACTGAAAGCCTAAAGTCTCCTTCCAAACAGAAGTGAACCTCCAGTAAAAACATGGAAGTCCTAATTTGATCACAAATCGTGGTCATGGAAAAGTGTTGAGTTGGACTTGTGTGTGTTTTAACGTTCCCCGAGCAGCACTTGAGCCGCATCGACCAGCGTGAGCCGCGACAGTCTGGATCGTTGTGGATCCGCTGGCTGAGTTATGTGCTTAATAAGAGAAGAAGAGCATCGAGATGATGAGGACTCGCTCGTTAGTGCCAGAGTTTGATTAACACCCGACAGAAAAAGGAAGGAGTTCTATTTCTTCTGTTAAAAGTCAGCTCTGGAGAAGAGATGCTTGTTTTGTTACCTTCCAGAGACGAATGTATGTTTACATGTCTTTTACTAACAGAGGATGTTAGATTAAGCAATAAGGATGGTGTTGTCTTATATTTATCGGATTGTTCGTGAATCCATTTTAAGTTCATCTCTTGATACTTTCAGACCTCCTTGTTTGTGGCTCTGGGTTCATTTTATCCTTCTGAACATGTAAAATCTTGAAAAATGCACATTTATGTTTTCATTTTTCAAAACAGTAATTTTGCAAAACACCGTTTTCATCCAGCTTCCAGCTAAAAAGAGTTTACTACGGACAAAATTCTGAGGATATTTGTTTTCTAAGAATTTCCACATAACAGTTCAGCTCATGTTGAAGATGAAAGTTATTCACGAAGCATCTTATCCTTTAAAGTGCGACCATTGATATCTACGTAAAAGGGAGGTATTTTCATAAGCTATCTTTGGCTTCTTAGCTCTTCAGCACAAAGCTTAACTGGTTTAAAAAACACAAACAAATCAAGTTAGGAGTAAATTCTTTATTAATTTGGGACTATTCACAGCTGCGGATTAATCCATATTTGGTGCTTAAGCATGACGGTGTATATGGGATTGATTTAAAATAAACTACAACGTGTGTGTTCACACATACAACCAAATGAAACAAACCTGTTTGGATGAGTCCATTGGTGGTTTTTAATAAGGAAAGTATAAAATTCATTCTTCAACAAGAAATCTGCCCGATGCAGAAGACTCATCTGTACTCTTGCTTTTGCTCGATGGAGGAAAACATTGTGTTTGTCTGCACAATCATATGCAATCAAACCAGCAACACTTCTACACTTTAGGAGGATGCCGACGCAAATCAAACACCGCTACGCACAAACAGAGGCAGCAATCATGATGATGAAGCAGCTGCTGCAACAAACCAATCAGTCCAAAAGAGCTGCGCTGTAAAGCCCCAGACTGCAGGACGCTTTCCCATCATGCTCTATTGCTGATGTGTGCGTCCCACAGCTGTGTCAAGGTGTGTATGCGATCACAGGATATTTTCACCCTGAACCAAGATTTCTTCCTAAAGTATTTCACCATCTGTTCTTAACCCGAACTAAGTATTTCAGCCTTGATTTAAAGGAAGTGGACGCTGCAGATGACCTGCAGTTTTCTGTTGGTTCCAGATATAAGGTGCATAAAAACTGAAGGGTGCTTCTCCAGGTTTACTTTTGAAGATACGTTTCTAATCAAAGTCTGCGGAAGTTCACGCAGCGCGAGATTCGGCATGCATGGATGTGTCACACAAACACAGCACTTTAACGCAGGAGACCGCTGTTCATGTCGCGTGTCAATTGATAATGAAACCAACAATAAAACAGCTATATGTGAAAGAACAATCCATGCAGTTGTTTTTGAATCGGTGCGGACACTTTGCTTCATGTTCTTATCTCATGTCGCACTTGGTTTTGTGCCTGTGTGGTTGTGTGAGTACCGTAGAGCGGAGCATGTCTGTCTTTTAAAATGAGAAAGTGAATAAGAAGCTCTCCAGCTGCTTCTCTGTGGCTCAATTATTCCCATTTCCTCGGTCTCTGTGCAGGCCAATCACACTGGAAGGCCTGTGATTACCAGATCTTCAGATGTGCTGCACACTGGGACGATTCAAGAGTCAACAGTGTTTGTGTTCATTGCTTTCTGTTATTTGTATCTCTGCCCAAAGACAAGGAAGCTGAGCTCAATCAGTCGGCTGAGGCGCTCTTTATAGTTTACAGATATGGTTGATTTGAAAACGTGTTTCTCGCCGTCATGCTAAATAAATGAAATCAATAGTTTAGAAAATTAAGTTGAACTAAATTTAAAAAAATACTATAACACATACACAGTCAATGAGCGTCAAGGTTTATTCATATTTTCTTTCCTTTATTAGCTGAAAATGTTTGGGACAAGGATTTTTTAAATTCTTAAACAAAATCCAATTAAAGTGCGAAGAGCAGAGACAATTTGACATCTTTAAAGCTATAAACTAAATTATACGACTGTACCATGACGATAGACATTAATGTTGGTACTAAAATGGACATAGCTTACCAAAATATGCATTTCTTGGTTAAAATTGGCCTTAAAATGCCATCTACTGTTTTAAATCAGCTATGTTTAAAGCCCAACAAAATAACAGCCAAAGTGGTGCAGAGAAAGATAAGTCAGTGGAAGTCAACAGGTCATAGAAACTCTCTAAAATATGACTCAAGACCTTTTGAAATCTTTTCAGTTATAATGTGTTATTCTCAAAATAATCATCCACCGAGATTCACCACCTCTGTTACTCTTCTTGGAAAGGTCCGATTGTTTCAGGAGAAATGTGATATGTTGAATGTGAGTCTGGTTCAATGCAGCTCTGTGTTCAGTCCACCTGATCTGAGCAGTTAATCCCTGCACAGAACAACACACAGTGGCCACATCGGACAACAGGTCTGTTACCTGAACAGGTAAATAAAACAACACGCTATCTGACTCACAGAGCAGCAGAGGAAACCATGTTGTCCCACAATGAGATGGGATATCTTTCTTCACCGCTTTACTTAACCTACACGAGGCTAAAGCTGAATAAAGAGGCCTCTCCTGAAGCAGATAATCACAAGCAGGTGAGAAGCATTGCATCTTCTATGATTAGGAGAAGCAGGTGAATGAGGCCTTCATGGAGAGGGACTGCTAGTTTGCTTCAAAGAGGTTCTGGTAAACCCTCAACTTGCGTTGTCACGTTACATTTTCACATTACCATATCACGTTACCATGTCACGTTACCATGTTACGTTACCATGTCACGTTACCATGTCACGTTACCATGTCACGTTACATTTTCACATTACCATATCACGTTACCATGTCACGTTACCATGTCACGTTACCATGTCACGTTACCATGTCACGTTACCATGTCACGTTACATTTTCACATTACCATATCACGTTACCATGTCACGTTACCATGTCACGTTACCATGTTATGTTACCATGTCACGTTACCATCTCACGTTATCATGTCACGTTACATTTTCACATTACCATATCACGTTACCATGTCACGTTACCATGTCACGTTACCATGTCACGTTACCATGTCACGTTACCATGTCACGTTACCATGTTACGTTACCATGTCACGTTACCATGTCACGTTACCATGTCACGTTACATTTTCACATTACCATGTCACGTTACCATGTCACGTTACCATGTCACGTTACCATGTTACGTTACCATGTCACGTTACCATGTTACGTTACCATGTCACGTTACCATGTCACGTTACCATGTCACGTTACATTTTCACATTACCATGTCACGTTACCATGTCACGTTACCATGTCACGTTACCATGTCACGTTACATTTTCACATTACCATATCACGTTACCATGTCACGTTACCATGTCACGTTACCATGTCACGTTACCATGTCACGTTACCATGTCACGTTACCATCTCACGTTATCATGTCACGTTACATTTTCACATTACCATATCACGTTACCATGTCACGTTACCATGTCACGTTACCATGTCACGTTACCATGTCACGTTACCATGTCACGTTACCATGTTACGTTACCATGTCACGTTACCATGTCACGTTACCATGTCACGTTACCATGTCACGTTACCATGTCACGTTACCATGTCACGTTACCATCTCACGTTATCATGTCACGTTACATTTTCACATTACCATATCACGTTACCATGTCACGTTACCATGTCACGTTACCATGTCACGTTACCATGTCACGTTACCATGTCACGTTACCATCTCACGTTATCATGTCACGTTACATTTTCACATTACCATGTCACGTTACCATGTCACGTTACCATGTCACGTTACCATGTCACGTTACCATGTCACGTTACCATGTCACGTTACCATGTCACGTTACCATGTCACGTTACCATGTCACGTTACCATGTCACGTTACATTTTCACGTTACCATATCACGTTACCATGTCACGTTACCATGTCACGTTACCATGTCACGTTACCATGTCACGTTACCATGTCACGTTACATTTTCACGTTACCATGTCACGTTACCATGTCACGTTACCATGTCACGTTACCATGTCACGTTACATTTTCACATTACCATGTCACGTTACCATGTTACGTTACCATGTCACGTTACATTTTCACGTTACCATCTCACGTTACCATCTCACGTTACCATCTCACGTTACGGTTGTTAAGTTACAAAGTAACGTCATCTTACGTTGTTACGTGGTTAAGATAAGAAAAATAAGATATAACTTTATTAATACCGAAGGGAATTCTTGTGCCAGAGTTTCATTAAAGATTACAACAGAAGAATAGCAAAAAAATAGAAACTTATCTGAACAATATTATAACAATTATTAAGCTACTAATTATTAGTATTATGAAATAATACTAAAATAAATAATACTGTTGCGTTGTTACGTTATTCTTTAAACACAAAGCAACAACACCAATCTAACCTTTCCTGCATTAACGTGTCCTGTGGTTTTTAGAAACGTACAATGAGCAGACAGACGTGAGGACAGATGTGTTTACAGTATGTTGAGCTCTGCAGGTTTGATTTATTAATAACCCGACTGGTTGTTTTGTGTTTAGCTTTGTCTTTTCATTTAAAATTGAATATATATATTTTTGTTTGTTTGTTGAGGTGTGAATGACATCATCATTCAACATACGAACTACTGATTTATTTTGAAATATAAAATATTTTTCAAAATAAAACACTCATTTAAGAAACGTATTCACTGAACAAAGGTAGCGTAGAGTCTTAAAATGAATGATGCGATTCTACTTTGATTACTGTGTAGCTGGTGTCTGCTCTTCACATTAAACATTTGAAATACACAAAAAAACAAAAAACAAAATACTTCTACATAAAGAAGAATTTACAATGTAACATATTTTCAAGATATAATCCTGAAAATAAAATGTTGAAGAGTCTATACCAGCTGCTTGGTCATCAGGGTCCAGTCACATGATCCATATTAACTGCCTGACATCAGCACTCAGCCCACTGCACCCAGTGCTGCGTTA
>NC_136643.1:26009968-26209968 GCF_949748355.1 Melanostigma gelatinosum
ATACATCTATATATAGATGTATATATAAATATATAGATGTGTATATATAGATCTATAGATCTATATATACACATCTAAATATCTATATATACATCTATATATCTATACACACATCTATATATAGATATATAGATGTGTGTATAGATATATAGATGTGTGTACATAGATATATAGATGTGTGTACATAGATATATAGATGTGTACATAGATATATAGATGTGTATATATAGATATATAGATGTGTATATAGATATATAGATGTGTATATATAGATATATAGATGTGTGTATAGATATATAGATGTGTACATAGATATATAGATGTGTGTATATAGATCTATAGATGTGTATATATAGATATATAGATGTATATATAGATATATAGATGTGTATATATAGATATATAGATGTGTATATATAGATATATAGATGTGTACATAGATATATAGATGTGTGTATAGATATATAGATGTGTGTATATAGATCTATAGATGTGTGTATATAGATATATAGATGTGTATATATAGATCTATAGATGTGTGTAAATAGATATATAGATGTGTATATATAGATATATAGATGTGTATATATAGATATATAGATGTGTATATATAGATATATAGATGTGTATATATAGATATATAGATGTGTGTAAATAGATATATAGATGTGTATATATAGATATATAGATGTATATATAGATATATAGATGTGTACATAGATATATAGATGTGTATATAGATATATAGATGTGTATATATAGATATATAGATGTGTGTATAGATATATAGATGTGTACATAGATATATAGATGTGTGTATATAGATCTATAGATGTGTATATATAGATATATAGATGTATATATAGATATATATAGATGTGTAAATAGATATATAGATGTGTATATATAGATATATAGATGTGTGTAAATAGATATATAGATGTGTATATATAGATATATAGATGTGTATATATAGATATATAGATGTATATATAGATATATAGATGTGTACATAGATATATAGATGTGTGTATAGATATATAGATGTGTGTATATAGATATATAGATGTGTATATAGATATATAGATGTGTATATATAGATATATAGATGTATATATAGATATATAGATGTGTACATAGATATATAGATGTGTGTATAGATATATAGATGTGTGTATATAGATATATAGATGTGTATATATAGATATATAGATGTGTATATATAGATATATAGATGTATATATAGATATATAGATGTGTACATAGATATATAGATGTGTGTATAGATATATAGATGTGTGTATATAGATATATAGATGTGTATATATAGATATATAGATGTGTATATATAGATCTATAGATGTGTGTAAATAGATATATAGATGTGTATATATAGATATATAGATGTATATATAGATATATAGATGTGTATATAGATATATATAGATGTGTATATATAGATATATAGATGTGTGTACATAGATATATAGATGTGTATATAGATATATATAGATGTGTATATATAGATATATAGATGTATATATAGATATATAGATGTGTGTATAGATATATAGATGTGTATATAGATATATATAGATGTGTATATATAGATATATAGATGTATATATAGATATATAGATGTGTGTATAGATATATAGATGTGTATATAGATATATATAGATGTGTATATATAGATATATAGATGTATATATAGATATATAGATGTGTATATAGATATATATAGATGTGTATATATAGATATATAGATGTGTGTACATAGATATATAGATGTGTATATAGATATATATAGATGTGTATATATAGATATATAGATGTGTACATAGATATATAGATGTGTGTACATAGATATATAGATGTGTGTATAGATATATAGATGTGTATATAGATATATATAGATGTGTATATATAGATATATAGATGTGTGTACATAGATATATAGATGTGTATATATAGATATATAGATGTGTATATATAGATATATAGATGTGTGTATAGATATATAGATGTGTATATAGATATATATAGATGTGTATATATAGATATATAGATGTGTGTACATAGATATATAGATGTGTACATATATATATAGATGTGTGTATAGATATATAGATGTGTATATATAGACACAGTATACGTGTGATACCAGATATCTAACAGCGTTTCCTCTCCTCTCTCTCCAGTCTCACTCGGTTCATCCTTTGATGCGACTTTCCCCCAAACTGTCCCAGAGGAGAAACAAGGTGTTACTTTTGGTAAGAAATCACGAAGACACATAAACTGTTCTTTTCACTTCCAGCTGCATGAAGACCAAAGGATTCTGGGTAATAATGCAAAGACTCACTCCTCCACAGCAAGCTTCCTTTATGGCCTGCGTCATATAAACGCGTCCTCTTCCTGTCCGGCTGCTCAAACGATCATCAGAGAAGAAGAGTTGATGAATGTGTCTTCAACTTTTGGTGCAACAAGTGATATTTTAGAAAACTGTTTTGCTTTACCTCTCAATATGTCACCGTCTGAATGCTTCAACAATATGTATATTTCTAATTAATATTCTCCTTAAAAGATGAATAAATACAACTGTAAAGATCAGATCTTTCACCAGGACACTAAATAAAGATGTGAGTACTATTATGATGGAAAGCACAATAACCAACTTCAGTGCAATTTGGTGAAAGTTATTAACAAAAAGCTCAAAGTTTCATAGAACACCAAACCTCTCTTACAGGAGAAGAAGTGGAGAACAAAGTCAACTGTAACTCCGCCCACTTCTGCAGGAAGAACAGCCGAAACATCCAACACTGAGAACCAACATACTGAGAGTAGAACTTTAGTATCGGCGCCAATATTCTCTCAGTGTCATACACGATATTATCTCTATTTGAGTTTCCATGAGGCACCGGTGCAAGTACTTCTGTCCACTTTGTTTTTACTCATCAATGTGATAATGTACTGAGTTGAATTGTTCTTTCCTGTATGTATTTTAATCTTATTGCTTCTTCCATCTTGCTGTGGTGTCAGTGTTACTCATCATACCCTCCACTGTTTATGTTCTGTTGATCAAACTGGCACCAGCGTGTCCTTTGGGATGAATATCGATCATCTCGGCTCATCAAAGATGAGAGAAACGTCTGAACAAACAAACAAACTTGAATCTTCTTGATGAATAATATTTATGACCTCCATGTTTCCTCAGGCTGAGAATTCATCACCAGCTTCTGAACGTTGGTGAAGAGAAACAGAAAGAAATAACATTCAGCATCTCTCTTCCGTCTGCAGCGAGTCAACATTCAGCAGAAGATCTTTAGAAATCGCATCAGTGCTCAGCGTTCGATTTACTGCCTCTTGACTTCTCTTCTCTCTTCCTAATGAAACAGAGGATCCGAGGTCTGCCGGAGGGATCGCTGTAGAAGAGAAATATCTACACGGAGAGAAAGGAGATCAGGCTGAAGGAGGAGGAGAGGACGGCAGGAAGCCTCCGGGCAACATGGCTCCTGCTACCAGAAAATAAATGTATGTACAGATGGAAAAACAAAGGGCAGCAACATCATGGCATGCTTCCAAACGTCAAATCAGTGAGAGTCAATCTGAGTCAATGTGGACCCAAAGTCCCCAAACACTCTGAATATTCTTAAGGACGTCCAGCTCACCAAAAGAAAAACTGGGACGGATTATTGTGGCAAAGAGGTGAACTCACATTTAATTCAACAGATTCAAATGTACACTTTTGTGACATAAATATCATGAAAACGTAATAAAAAAAAGTTACAATTTGTCTTTTGATGCTTTTTGTAATGATTTCAGGAGAAGCCGTCAGACGTTTATTTAAATATGAACGGCTGTTGTGCTGTCCAGGTGTCCTCGAGCAGGACGGAGCTCTGCACACGAGCCACATGGTTCAGATATGAAATGTAGACGCTGGTAATAAGGAGACGCTGTCCCCTCCGAGTCTCTAATAGTCCTCGTCCTCAGAGTCGCCGTCCTTTCCCGTAGGAAGCGAACATCTGATCGACGACATCAGCTTGTCTTCGATCTGCTTCTTGGGGTTTTCCTCCAGCTCAGTCTTCACGGCTCCGGACTCTGATAACCTCCACTCCAGCTCTGCACGGGAACCAGAACCAACAACGTGAAGACCAGTGCAGGACGGGAGTGTTTGTCTGAAATATCTCACGAAAACATCAACAACTCAAAGATTACAGACGGGATCCAACTCATGAAAGGAGACTAAACCACACACAAACTTACAATTATATATATATATATATAAATAAATAAAATATATATATATATATATATAAATAAAAAAAAAAAATATATATATATAAAAAAAATATATATATATATATATAAATATATAAAAATAAAATATATATATATAAAAATAAAATATAAATATATATATACAAATATAAATATACACACACACACACACACACATATATATATATATACACACACACACACACAATACGAGACTTTAGTGTGTGTTCAAACTCTACCGTCCACTTTGAGGTTCATGCCCCCGAAGACCAGCGGCCCGATGAACTGGGCCTTCATCTCTCCCTCCAGGTAGACGAAGATGGTGGGCAGGTTGCGGTCGGGGTAGTTGGGGATGCAGGTGGTGGAGATGGACTTGAGGAACTTGGTCTGGGGGAACTTTCTGGCCAACGAGCTCAGGTGCTGGTTGATGAGCGTGCACAGAGGGATGCTGGGAAAGGGAGACGGGCGGAGATGAGACATCACAGAGGTCTTTTAGTCTTTCAGTGGAAAGAGACAGTACAGGTCATGACGATCATAGTGAGGAGACTGATGGGCCGACAGCAACTCATTATTCTCTCAGTGTTTTGACTCACTCACGCTTAATATCGCTCATTTGTCTGAAGATCATTTAGCTCATTAATAAACGTATCTTTTTAAAGCGGTATTTAAACTGCTGAAGGGTTTTCTGCTCCTCATGGATGAACTCGTATCCTACCAGAAGGTCTTTTGGGTTGAAGTTTCATCCAAAACTACGATGGCCATATTAATTATAATAAGTATAACCTAGGTAGTTATGATCTCATTAATTTGTGACTTTATAATCTCAGAGGGTTTTTCTATTGAAGCCGGAGAAGAAGCATGTGATCCCAACAGACTAGTTTAAAGGCTCAAGTCACCACAGTCAGACTCGTGTATCTTCTGTCCTGTTAGACACCAGATGTTTTTGTTCCACAGAATGGTTCGAGTCCTCTCTTCTGTTGGACGACCTACCCGGGTATGTAGAGGTGCAGCACCACCCAGATGCCCTCTCCGGCCTTGTTCACCTCCTTGATGTAGTCCTGCCCGGAGATCTCACACATCTCCCCGAAAATGTTCTTCATCTGAGTCGCCTTCCACTCGGCGAGACGCTTCTGTCTGCAAGGAGACACATGAGCCGCGATGTGAAAGGTGGTTTAAAGGCGGATTCAGACTTGTGCCAGTCTTTAAGGCAAACAGACATCATCAGGAGAGCCTTCACACTTACTTGTACAGCTCAATGGCAGCTTCATCGTCTTCACCAAACTCATCTTCATTCTCCTCCAGTTCTTCCAGCGTCATGTCCTCGTACGTTCGAACTGTTCAGAGGAGCAGCAGTCACTACATGTAATTAATCTGACCCTCAGGGATCAGCTGAATGGGCTCAAATGAAACTATCACTCATATTTGATATAATGTCCGTGACTTTCATGCTTACATCAGCACAGAAGACGCCATGTTTTGTGAAGTGGAAACATGAAGAACGTGATATATGTTCTCTCTTACCGACAGACTGCTGCTGGAGGGCCAGCTCCTCCTCTTCGTCATCTTTAGGCACCTCTTTGGGAGGAAGAATGCCTTTCTTCCTCAGGATGTCGTTCCACTCGGTGTCTTCGTTTGGGTCCTGGAAGGAAAACAAAGCATAAATACAAATAGTGTTTCTCTCGGTTTCTCTCATTTATTTCTGGTTTTGTAAAAAGAGTGAAAGATTTTTAAAACTACAATCTGCTAGTTTTTGAAGTTGTGAAACCCTAACCTGCTGAACGGGTGGCATGAATAAGCAAGTTTCAGTTTAAAGCAATAGACAAAGACTAGAATGCATTTTTTATTTATCTTTAACTTGATTTTTTTAAATACTGTAGACAGTCTTGTTTAGCTATACCAACTACTGTTGTAACAGACTATTGTACAGCTGGGGAGACAAAATGCACTTGATGACAAAACATTTAGCTGAGAGGTTAAAGTCAGTCACTGAAATGTGAAGATTTGCTGTTTTTCTTTCAGTTTCAAATCCTTGTTGATTCAAATACTTTGGGTTTTTGGAGCAGTTGTCATAATTTCCCCCAAAAAAATCCACGACATCAGCTTGTCTTCGATCTGCTTCTTGGGGTTTTATTAATCATACTAAAAAATAAAAATAAAAATAAAAATATATATACATTATATTATTTATACAAATATATTTTTATATATACTATTCAATGTATTGTATTTAAAAAATAATCCACTCAATGATATAAACATATATGTGATATAAATACATATTAAATGGGCAAAATAATACATTCAATAATTGAACTTCATTACAACGATAGTGATAATAATAATTATATACATACAAAAATGTAAATGCAAAACACTTAAACGTTTCTTATCAGATTACTAAACTCGTTCTCAGCAGTTTATTAAAATAATATGTCCATGATCAAAGTGTCACCAGTTAGCTACATTTCTTTCTACCAACTAACATGAATTTTATTTATTTATATTTTACTATAAATTATATTTTATATTATTATTCATTTCATTATTTAGTATTATTTCATCGCAAATCGTTTCAGTACTAAAATAATTTCACGTCAACATGTTTCTCTTTACGTCTCTGACAGGTTTGTTTGGGTTAAATGAAGCTCTTTGCTAGCTAGCTAACAGTCAAGATACCATTTAAACACGCCCAGCTACACTGCTAGCTTAGGTTTATAAGCTCTGCTCTTAAATTATCTCAACTATCAACACCAACATCAACAGACGTTAAATCGTCTCGTTGAACAGCGTCAAACAGATACAGTTTAAACGTCTTATGGAGTTAAACTAACCTGCATTTTGACAGAAAGAAGCTTCCTCAGGAATCACACCGCTGCTCTCCTCCTAGAACCGGAACCGGAAAGGACCGCATACGATGCCGGCAGGAAATAAATAAGTTATGACTGTTTCAAATAAGCACAAAACCCGTCCAGGTTTTCAAAACAGCAATTTAACTTAGTATATCTTAAAATTAACACAAAGAGTATATTTCTACATTTTTTATGGTGGAAAGTTCTGTTTAAAAAGTTGAGGAACTCATGCGTTGTGGGGATAGGACAATAATAAAAGCGACACCAACGTCCGGGTGATTCTCACATATGACCCTATAAGGAGTGTGAGCGCAGCATTCCATTTGTGGCTGCTGAGAGCGAGAGCAGACAGGTGCGTAAACACACACACACACACGCGCACACACACGCACGCACACACACACACTTACTATTAAGTTGGTCTATTTATTCTCGATAACAGGTGGAGAAAGACCAAGAACAATATCTATATACATATATAGTTATATATTGTATATCATCTAAAATATCGTGAAACAATATATTAGATATATATATTCGTTCTTATCATTACTGCATAAATAAATAGATACCCTTAAATTACTTATTATTGTTAATACTATTGTTATTAGTGTTAACTGTGAAACTGCATTATCCTACTTTAATATATTTATACATATATAATAACTTATTTAGCTTTTTAAAACAACGGGGACAGATCCAGCATGAAGCACCTGCTGAGACATGATATATAGTTATAAATACGTCATTATATATGTGTGTGTTCTATATTACAGTGAATATTATTATATGATATATATATTATTATATGATATATATATTATTATATGATATATGATAATATGATATGATATTATATGATAAGTAATGCGTGTTTGATACCTTATGTGTTTGCATTAAATCATTCTGGGATGTTTGCTGACATTGATTGATGTGGCTCAGCCCTACAGAGAACATGTTCCACCAGCCGACACTGCAGTGTACCATACATTTAGTATTTAAAACAGCGGTGAATTTATAGATCTTACATTGATAACAATGTACAGAAGATCGCCTTATTCCAGATCAATCTTATTCCAGTTGCTGATATTCTGATATTGAAACACAACTGTGTGTGCAATGTCTCTGACTGTATGTCGTCTCTGTGATGTTTATTTATTTAAAGCAACAGACTGCAGCACTGTGTCCAACGCAAACTTCCCCTTCATGGACAATCGACGTTTATCTATCCATCTATTCCCCTTTTCCAGGTTGTTCTACAGGTGCATTGTGGGTAAAAAACGCAGCCCAGAAGTGGTGTGGAAACGTTCCGTGGACTGCAGTAAGACGCCATACACACATTTTATTATTTATATACTTTAAAACACTTGTATCTCTTCAAATCATCTCACACTCATGTTCAGAACTTTATGTAGAATGTTTGTCACAATCCCAACGTTTCAAAAGAGACCGTGGGAAATTACTTGAGAGATAAAACTGGACAAATAAACACACACCATGAACTCCACAGTTTGAGATTAAAAATACTCTGTTGTGTTAATATTTAACATTAATATTATATGTACTTTTTTGTACTTTGGCAACATTGTTTATTTCTGAAACTTTCATGTCAATAAAGCTCAATTTAATTTAATTTAATTTAAAACAATTTATGATTTTGTCCATAACATTCTGACAGTAGAATAAGAGAATAATTCTAATGTATGTGAAGATTGCTTCCATTTGATTTTAGATTGTTGAGAAGTGACGTCTCAGAAAATCCACTCTTTGATTTTTCATCCTTATTTCTTTTGCTGCCCCTTGAAGTCTATTAGTTTGAAATGATGATAACTAGAATCGACAATCAGCTGTGTCTTGTTTTGCTTCTTATTTGCTGTCATATATAAATCAATTCATATTATAAATCTTCCTAAGACCTTAAAGTAACATGCTGTTTAATTTACCATTCAGCAGTAATGGAACTAAGCAGAGAGAGTAATAGTCATATTCAGAGCCTTCTTTGACTTTTATCATAATGATAAACGGTCTGAATTCAAACAATGAACCTTTGTGGATAATTAACGCGCTGAGCACCTGAACACCCAGTCAGCCAATCACAGGAGGGCCAGCGACTCTCTGCCGGAACTGTGGAAGGGAAAAGTTGGCGAAATGCGGAAGGAAAATAAAACGAGGAGCTCTCACTCTGTACCGGTTTCTCAGGAACCACAAACTTCACCTGAGTGTCTTATTTTTGTTTTTGTTGCACGTGAATGTTTTTTTCTCTCCTTCTGTTCTTTTATAATCAGTACGTCATATTTGAGTTCCATATCGACCGAATAATAATATAATAAATTATAATTAGTTTGGTCAACTTTCTTGGCTTCAGTTTATTAAGTGACTATGTTGTTCTTCAATTATTGTTAACATTATTGTCAGTATTCATGTTATTGTCAATATTTATATATTCTGACCGGCATATGTATGAGGAATATTGTATATTCATCGTAATCATACTTAATATATTTTGCGTGTAGACTAAAACTTCTTGTGTTTTGAGATGAGTCAATGTGTTCCAGAAGGCTGGTTGTTGCAGACGTTTCCATATCTCGAACTAAACATAAATAATAGAATGATTTGCTTAAACTAAAGTAATTCCAGTGAAAATGTTCCTCTTTGCAAAATGCCAACAAGTCTTTACAGTAACACTTTATACGATCAAAACAATGCTGATGATGTGCACCACAGAAGAAACTGAAGATTCAATCGGAGTAGGTGTTATGATTTTAAAGCCCTTATTAATATTTATTATGCGTGATTGTGCCATGTTCTGTTTTTGTTTGTGGAAAAATTTGACAATCCCCATAAAAACAATGGATGTGTCTTTTTACCGACTATCATCACGCTAAACATTTAAAATCGTACTTATTGAGCCTTTTAACTCTTTCAAGTTCAGATCATTTACTCATGTTGAAAATGAAGACGGTTTTCAGATTCAGTTTATGATAGTTTGTTTTTACTTTTTTCAATTAAAATTTGTTAAAAATGAAAGTAAAAGTTGTGCGTTCTTGTTCCAAAAAGACAACAACTAATTTGTTATATATTTCTATGATTTTTGTGAATATAAGTTACTTATTACACCTTCAAAGTATGAGAGTCAACAGAAACATTTAACAAAATATAAGATATGTGATAGACTGGAACAGAGTTAACTTTATTTTATTTATGAATATAAATGTTGTTATTGGAGAATGCCTTCAATGTTTTTGAGCCAAAATATAAATATTAAAAATAAAATGCAATGTGTTGTTGTGATGATTTGTGATTTTGGGTTCGAAAACTTAAAGTAATCTTTATACATAAAAAAATAATCCCCAGCAACCAGATTCAGCTACAGAGTGAGTCATCGCCTCAAATAGACGATCTCTGGCGGTCGTGTCGGCTACAGCTGCCGTGAATCGGCTGTGAAGGAGCAGACGCGAGGAGAGGAAGTGTGAAGCCTGCAGCTGTCGGGGGGCCGCGGGATAAGACTCATGGATCAACCGGGAACCACGCACCTGTAGCACCGAGCAGGCCGCTCCAGAGCCGCAGGACGGGCGGAGGAGACACTTTACGCTCCGCCGCTGCAGAGGACCGAGACGGCGGAGGGCATTCCTCCAGGTCCACTCCCTGCTGGAAGTAAAACATGTGGCTGAACCCGGAGGACGTTCTGCTGAAAAACGCTCTGAAGCTCTGGGTGACCGAGAGGAGCAACGACTTCTTCCTCCTGCAGAGGAGGAGAGGCCACGGGGAGCCGACGGGACGGATCACAGGTAAAGAAATAGCGACTTTAAACACCATAGAGGAGGTAAAGAACCAGCACAGACTGACTGGTAAACAACAACAAACAAACAAGCATAGGAAGACAAGGCATCCTAAAGAGAAAGATTAAAGACTTAACAAGGTCCGCTGAACCGAACTTCTGGGACATTCTGGATGATTTAAATCACAGCGTTTACGGGAAAGTCCCTGTTTAGCACTCGTCTGTTACCAAGAGGTGCCCAACGACCTCACTGTGGGCCAAATACAGAACAATAAACTATATCAAGTGTTTTACATCAGTGACACTGCCAGAACATCCGCGTTCACAGCAGAAAACACCAGAAAATAACTGCAACAACAAGTTCCACACGAGATAATTCTCATACTTTTATACAAATAAAGTCAAGTTGAAACAGGCAGAATCTAAATATGTGGTTTCTATTCATGTATTTGAGTTTATGATGTAAATGTGTCGAATATTGAGATAAGAAACCGAACAGAAATGGTAAAATATTAGTTTCTGTTTCAAGAAGTGGAGATAATTTAACTGAATGAAATCGACATCTAGGATGTTAAATGTGCAGTTGATTTATTATAAATAAATTATATTCTAGATTATTTTAGAAACTCACAGCTGGTTGAAGTTTGTTCTGAAACACTGAGAACAGTTTTCTTCAGTTCTCCGTTAAAAGACCAGACACCCATTTCTCTAAAGTCCTTCTGTGTCGAATCCAAACGTTCTCACTTCCTGTGTTTCACGCAGAGTGACGCCTTCCTGCTCTGTTGTTGAAGGGTCAGAACTCCAGCCGCTCTCAGAGACACAGAAGAGAACGTCACCAGCAGCTCGTCGCTACATTCTGCTCTAATTAACTCACGCTGCTCACAGTTCAGACTCTGAACTCTTCTCCTGGTCTTCAGTATCTAAAACACACCTCTGGATGTCTAATGTCTCGGGATGTTGTGGTTCTGGTGTTGTGGTTCTGGTGTTGTGGTTCTGGTGTTGTTGTGCTGGTGTTTTGGTTTTGTTGCCTAATGTTTGTGACTTTTTCCCTAAACCTAACTTTTGTTTTGTTGCCCAAACTTAACTTTTCTTTAGTTGCCTCAACCTAACTTTGTTTAGTTCCCTAAACTTAACTTTTCTTTAGTTGCCTCAACCTAACTTTGTTTAGTTTCCTAAACTTAACTTTTCTTTAGTTGACTCAACCTAACTTTGTTTAGTTTCCTAAACTTAACTTTTCTTTAGTTGCCTGTCACTTATTTTTATTCCATCAATAATGTTCCAGTTTAGCCTTTTCCTCCCTCTGTTCATTGAAGGAACTTTCACCTGGTCCTGAACCAGTCAGTGTAGTCCTGATCCTCGATATGAACCAGTCTCAGTGTAGTCCTGATCCTCTATCTGAACCAGTCTCAGTTTAGTCCTGATCCTCTATCAGACCTCCATCAGCACAGAGACCATCAGAGAGGAGATGGTCTGTTTCTATAGAGTTGTTCTTGATGCTCGTCATCGGAGCCACCGGGTCGGATTCTGATGAAACCAGATGAACTCATGCAGGTTCACCAGAACCTCCTTCAGCTCAGACTCCAGCAGAGACCGGTCCACCGTGGACAGACCCAGATCCTCCAGCAGAGACCGGTCCACCGTGGACAGACCCAGATCCTCCAGCAGAGACCGGTCCACCGTGGACAGACCCAGATCCTCCAGCAGAGACCGGTCCACCGTGGACAGACCCAGATCCTCCAGCAGAGACTAGTCCACCGTGGACAGACCCAGATCCTCCAGCAGAGACCGGTCCACCGTGGACAGACCCAGATCCTCCAGCAGAGACCGGTCCACCGTGGACAGACCCGGCTTCACCTGCAGCCTTGGACCTGAAGTTGCCTCCTCCTCCTCCTCCTCCTCCTCCTCCTCCAGGAGCAGAGCTTCTCCTCTGCTACACCGACACCACGCTGCTGGAGACCCAGGACGTGTTGCTGGACCCGCTGGAGGGAAGGGAGGCCCGGGAGAACCAGAACCAGGACTGAGAGGGGCAGACTGTCAGACCTGCTGCAGTAACATGAGAGGTTCTAAAGAGTCTGGAGCTCAGAGACACCACAGCTTTAGTCCACAGGGGGCGACAGAACCAACACTCAGTTAAAGTTCCTCGTAGTGACTTTAAGTGTATTTTTGATGCTCATATTTTTGCTTCATTAAGAGTATGAACGCAGCACTTGGAACAACGTGTTTCTACACTTGCTGCTTTTGTGTGTGCTGTTTGCAGCTTCCCACCGCTGTGAGTTACGGCTTGTTTGCCGTTTCCTCTTTCTGGCTTCCTCTCTGTGTACAACAGGCTTCTCCGACACATTGTCTGTACAGTAGATTTACATAACGAGGGACACCACACGTCCGTAAACCAGGCAGCGAGCTCGTCTTCTTTATCCTCCCTCCCTGTGGGGAGCACTGCTGCTCATGAAACAGAATAGTAGGAACTTCCTGGCCGGGGTTTGACTTTGTGTATGTGTTTGTTACGTTACGTTTGATGCGTTCAAGAGCAGACGGACATGCCAGTGTTGCTGCTGTGAGAGCAGCCCTGTGCTCCTCTCAGCAGACAGGAGGCGATGGTTCACGCCGACTCCTCTCTGGAAGGTTCGGTGTGAATCTCTTCGGGCTTTGTGTCGACAGACGGCTGCTTCTTGTTGCCCGGCTGCCGGATTCAGAGCTGCAGGCAGGTCGACTGTGACTCCCACACGGGGTTTACGTTTGGCTGAGAGCCAGAGGGAGGAACCTTAATCTCCTCATGAGGTCATCAGTCTGTCGCTATCGCACCGTTCCATGCAGATCAGAGCTGATCATTCATTATTATGTGGCATGGAAACAGTGTGTACGGTTAAAAGATCTTTTGTTTTCCTCCCAACTTTCTTCACTAAGAGTTTGATTGACAGATGGTTCATCCAATCAGCTGCTGGAAGCTCCCCTGCAGGTTTTACAGGCGACTACCTGTAAAGCTGTTGCGTTAGATCTCGTACGTCTGCAGGAGAGCTGCTGCTGATCGCTCTCCTCCTCTCAACATGGAAACACTGGTTGTGTGCAGCAGAGATGGTGGTCTGCTTCAGTCAGACCTGTGAAATGCAGGTTGATTTTGATCTTTTCTTCCACAACTCGTCTTCTTTCAGACTAGAGGAAAGAGAACCTTTATTTTACTACTTTGTCTGTTTGCGTCTGTAGATTTCTCTTAAATTCATCAAAAGGTACCGTTCCAGAATGCCTCATTTACATATGATAACATCGACAGTGTGACTCTATTCACCGGCAGAGTCTCTACATGTCTGTCGTTTCACGAAGCATCTCTTTAAAGGACGTTTTCTCTGACGTGGACTTGGTCTCTGCCGGTGTCCTGACTCTGTGCGGTGGTGTCGTCTCTGCAGGTCTGCTGGTGGGGGCTCTGGACACGGTGCTGGACTCCAATGCCCGGGTCTCACCCTTCCGCGTCCTCCTCCAGGTCCCCGGCTCCCAGATCAGCTGGGTCATCGCCAGCGGTGAGCTGAAGCGCCTCATTGAGTTCAGCCTCGGTTTGTCCTCTCGTCTGACTCTCTTTTCTGTTTGTCCCTCAGGAGCCGCCGTAGAGGAGGTGAGCAAGCACTGGGACTGGCTGGTGCACAACCTGCTCCACTCTCTGTCTGTGTTTGAGAATAAAGAGGACGTGGCCAGCTTTGTCAAAGGAAAAGTCAGGGTGAGGATCACTGCCATGTTCTGATGAAAGCTTTTGGTCTGTGGGTTTAAAAAGGGGGTTCAGTTGATGACTGAGCATCCGCTCCCTCCTCCTCCGTAGGGCCTCATCGCCGAGGAGGTCGGGGGTCGCCAGGCCGCCCAGGAGGACGAGCCGGACAAGTTCAGGGAGGCGCTGCTGAAGTTCGAGCTGCACTTCGGCCTCCCGTCGTCGGAGAAGCTGGTGACGTACTACTCCTGCTGCTGCTGGAAGGGCCGGGTGCCTCGGCAGGGCTTCCTCTACCTCAGCATCAACCACGCCGCCTTCTACTCCTTCCTGCTGGGGAAGGAAGGTCTGTACACCAAAGACCAGGAGACTGAAGCCGCTAACTGGCAGATTATTATGAAATTGATATTTATGCACGCTGTGTCGAAAAAAGATCAAAACGAACAATTCACTGCAGAAACTATGAACGTGTGAATAAAGTGGATATTCCTCAGAATAATAAGAGCAAACACTTTATTTCAGTTAAAAGCAACCGAACCTTTTTCGTTTTTAAGTTTTCTTTCATGTCTTATGTTAAAGCGACTCTTCATCCTCTTCATCCTCCCAAACGTCTTACAGCAGCTTTTCATTCACAAAGAGTTCAGTTTGTTTGTAGAAGGATAGCTGGACGACCATGCGGTCAGAAACTTGATCTCTCTCTCTCTCTCTCTGTCTGTCTGTCTGTCTGTCTGTCTCTCTCTCTCTCTCTCTGTCTCTGTCTCTGTCTCTGTCTGTCTCTCTCTCTGTCTCTCTCTCTGTCTCTGTCTCTCTCTCTCTGTCTCTCTCTCTGTCTCTCTCTCTCTCTCTCTCTGTCTCTCTGTCTGTCTGTCTGTCTGTCTGTCTGTCTCTCTCTCTCTCTCTCTGTCTCTGTCTCTGTCTCTCTCTCTCTCTCTCTGTCTCTGTCTCTGTCTCTGTCTGTCTCTCTCTCTGTCTCTCTCTCTGTCTCTGTCTCTCTCTCTCTGTCTCTCTCTCTCTCTCTGTCTCTCTGTCTGTCTCTCTGTCTCTCTCTCTGTCTCTCTCTCTGTCTCTGTCTCTCTCTCTCTGTCTCTCTCTCTGTCTCTCTCTCTCTCTCTCTGTCTCTCTGTCTGTCTCTCTGTCTCTCTCTCTGTCTCTCTCTCTGTCTCTGTCTCTCTCTCTCTCTGTCTCTCTCTCTCTCTCTCTCTTCCTCTTCCTCTTCCTCGTCCTCTTCCAGTGAAGTTGGTGATTCCCTGGGCGGAGGTGACGCGGTTGGAGCGGGTCTCCACCGGTCTGATGACGGCGGCCGTCCGCATCAACACGCGGCGGCGCCAGAGGGAGTTCTCGATGTTCCTGAACCCGGACGAGGCGTTCGGGGTCATAGGTCAGCTGGCTGACATCGCCCTCAGGCGGCTGCTGGACAGCGAGGGCCTGGAGGTAGACCGAGTCCTGCAGCAGCCGGCCCGCATCACCAAGAGGTCAGTCGGTGGTTCTGGCTTCTGTTACTATGAAACACGTTTACACCTCAGGAAGCAGAGTCTTAGTTACGTTAAGGGGACGGTTTACCTCCCTAAAGGCCCCGCTCGGGGGCCTACGTCAGCTCCTCATCTGCCGCTATGTTAACGGAGACATCCACGGGCTGAAGGAACCTTTAAGCTCCTTGAAGATGAGTCCCAGGCCTTAAATCACCGCCGACTTCCTGTTGGAAATGCGGCTGAACATCCAGCAGCCTTTGTTCGCTCCCGTCACATTTCTCTCTGTTGCCTCGTTTCTCTCTGTAATATTTAAGTTCTGCTCCTCCATGGAAACAGAACCATCATGACTCGAAGTAGAGAGAACTAGAACATGTCTGTAGTGCAGAACAACAGTTATAAAGACATAAATCATAAAAAAACAAGTTGAATTCTCTGATAATTTAACACTGGAATCTATATTTCCAACATGTTTTCATGTTTCCACAACTGTTCTGCTCTCCGTGTTTTATGTTTTGAACTCTTCAAACGTAATTCTGTCGACGTAAAAACCTCAAAACCAGATCAAAGAAGCTGCCGCGCTGCAGAGCAGATGGTTGAGCGGTGAGCCGACCACAACAGAAACCTGTGAATAGAAACTGTCTTCTCAGTGGATCTGAGCGTGCAGAAGTGAAGAGATGGAAACTGAAAAGTACACGCAAGAGAAGAGAAGAGAAACCTCAGAAACTCATCTCACTGAATGTTAAATAGTCAAATCTGAGAAAAAGTGGTTCAAACAGACTTTTGCTTCTAGTGAAGCAGGACAGTCGGCTGCTGAGTCCTCGTATCCATCCAGACCAGGAGGAAACCTGCGGTTCTTTAAGTGAAGTCAGAGCTTCACGTGTTAAAGCTGCATTCTCTCTAGTGTCCACCAGGGGGCGACTCCTCTGGTTGAATAGAAGTCTATAGAAAATGACTCTACTTCTCTCTTGATTTATTACCTCAGACTGAACCTGAAGACTCAACGGTTGGCCGGGTGTCTCTTTGTTTCCTCTTCATCCTCGTGTCACCGTCTAACTCTTCCCCCCCCCCCCCAGGATCCTGGAGGAGCAGGCTTTGAGGGAGTACGTCCTGGCTCTGTTCCGGCTCCCTCGTGATGAGCGGCTCCACGAGGTGGCCTCGTGTTCGATGTGGACCCCCCACGCACGCTGCCACACGGCCGGGACCCTCTACACCACCGACGGCTACCTGTGCTTCTCCGGCCGAGAGGAAGGCAGCTGCATCCTCCTCATCCCGCTGTCAGAGGTACGGGTACCTGAGGTCACCTGTCCATCAGACGGACAGTCGGCTGTTTCAAAGGAATCAAATCGAACACGGGGTTACCAGTAAATACCAGGCGTCAGTGGTCCATCACAACACTGATACGGAAAGCTTTTCAAAACTGTTTGTCTGAAAATACAGTACGACTACGTTTAAGAAAGATGATTATAACTGAACTGAACAATTGAACTGAAGTCACACACGTACACGTACGTATATGTATACATATATACGTGTGTGTGTGTGTGTGTGTGTGTGTGCGCGTGTGTATATGTGTGTGTGTTGATGAACTGAGAATCGAAGCAAGTTGGTTCATAATCTGATCGTTTCTTGTCGTATTCTCGTTGTAGTTCTAGTTTAGGCTCCTCCCCCTCAGCCGGCCTGCTTCCTGTTCTCATGCCGCCTCGTCCTTTCTCCTCAGGTGTTGTCCGTAGAGAACGCGGAGAGCACCAGCCTGCTTCCGAACCCCGTCATAGTGAGCGTCCGGACGAAGAAGGCCTTCCAGCTGATCGAGCTGCAGGACCGAGACCAGCTGGTGGAGAAGCTGAACTCCAGACTCCGCGCTCTGCAGTGGAAACGCTCCATGTTCCGCAGCAGGAGGGACGGCAAGAGGAGCGTGGTGCGTCTGCTGTTACAGATCATTGTACGGGGGGGGGGGGGGCGGGGGGGCAGAAAGTGTAGAAGAAGACTGGAAGTGGCGGGAGAGAGAGAGAGGTATGAGAGATGGAGTCATAGGATGACCTAAAGAATAAGAAAATAAAAAGAGATAAATAAAATACAAAATGTGCTAAATTAAAGCGAAACAAATAGAAAATTAAATAGAGGAAACAAAATCGTATAAAAGATAAAAACGTTCAAATGTGCAGAAATTAATAAATTAATATTTCTTTACAAAATTTGAATACAAACACAGAAATAAATTAACAAATGAAACTGAAAGTTTTTTTTCTTGATTTTCTTATTTGTCTTTATATATATCCACATTTATTTATTATTTTATTTATTTTTATTTCTGCATTATTTTTATTGACTTATTTATTCCTCTTCATTTTGCCACATTTATTTCCTTATTCTTTTACAGACTTTTCTTTTTCATGGCTCTCCTGTGACTCCATAATAACATGCAACAACGTTTCCTTGACCTGTTTCAGACTTCGTCTTGTTCATATTCCGCTGATTCAGCTGATCTGCAGACCTTCATTGACTCTCCTGTCGACGTCGGGAAGCTTTTAATGTCACGATGAATGAGTTCTTCTCAAATCCTCCCGTTTGTGCTTCAGAGCTCCCCGACGCCGTACTACACCTTCTACTACGACACCGGCCCCTCTGACGAAGAGGAGATAGAGGAGCAGGTTCTGCGTAACACCGTCAACAGCGAGGCTCTGATGACGGCCTTCCACCAAAACCAGCCCGGAGCCGACGGCAACAAGGTGGAGACGCCTCGAGTCAAACGCACATTTACAGACGTTTGATTCAAGAGTTGAAAGGCCAACATGTTGACCCCTCCTGTGTTTTTTAATGGACGTTTGTATTTTACAGAGCACGGAGCGGGTGAAGGAGCGTCTGTGGGAGGATCATTTCACCGAGTTCGGTCGCGGCGTCCACATGTTCCGCACAGACAAGAGCCAGAGACTCGTAGCCATGGGGATACCAGAGTCGCTGCGAGGGGAGCTGTGGATGACGCTTTCTGGTGAGAAAAGAGAAGTTCAGGAGGCAACCTCTGGTTCTAAAGAGTGAAGGAAAGCTTCACGTGTTACAGCTGCATTCTCTCTAGTGTCCACCAGGGGGCGACTCCTCTGGTTGTATAGAAGTCTATGAGAAAATGACTCTACTTCTCTCTTGATTTATTACCTCAGTAAACATTGTAAACATGAGTTTATGTCTCAATCTCTAGTTTCAAGTCTTCTTCAATACAGCATGATGTTCATTTAGTACATTATGGTCCATTTAGAGTCACACAGACCATAAAGCAGGGGATGCTTTAGGGCGGGGCTACACGCTGATTGACAGGTCTCTGCGTCACTCCTCCTCAGTCCAGATATGCTCACTTCCTGTTCACTGGTTGCAAAAAAAACCAAGATGGCGACGGCCGAAATGGCGAACTTGAGGCTTCATAACGTCCACAAACCAACGAGAGACGTCACGACGACTACGTCCTCTTGTTATAAACAGTCTGCTGGTTAAACGCGGTTCTGATACATTGTGAACAACAAATATGTGTTGAAATGCGCTGGAGGAGAGCTCGTTAGCGTTAGCCGCTGGCGTGTGCGTTGAGTTGCGTTATGGATATTGTTTTTGCTTACTTCTACTTGTGGTCATTGCAGACGCGTCCTCGGCGCTGGAGGCCCATCAGGGTTACTACAGCAGCATGGTGCAGAGGTCGATGGGTCACAGCAGCTTGGCCACGGACGAGATCGAGCGAGACCTTCACCGCTCGCTGCCGGACCACCCGGCCTTCCAGAACCCCACCGGCATCGCTGCGCTGAGACGCGTCCTCACCGCCTACGCTCACCGCAACCCCAAGATCGGATACTGTCAGGTAGAATATATGAGTTCTGTTTCATAGTTGAACACACAAACCAAATCCTACCTCCTGATCAGACCTCCTACTAAACTCTATGAAGGATAAATATTATATTTACACTGGTGTTGTAGAAGAAATGCAATCTGTCAATCAGCGTGTAGCCCCGCCCTAAAGCATCCCCTGCTTCATGGTCTGTGTGACTCTAAATGGACCATAATGTACTAAATGAACATCATGCTGTGTTGAAGAAGACTTGAGACGAGAGACTGAGACCTCTTCCTGGTCTGAAGGACCTCTGACCCTGGTGTTTGTTCTTCCTCCCTCCTCGTCTCCCTCAGTCAATGAACATCCTGGCGTCGGTGCTGCTGCTCTACGCTAAAGAAGAAGAAGCTTTCTGGCTGCTGGTGGCCGTTTGTGAGAGGATGCTGCCGGACTACTTCAACCGCAGGGTCATAGGTGAGAGGTCAGAGGTCAATGTTTAGCGCCAGTGAGCTGCTCCTTGTTCAAAGTCACGTAACCGCCGTGAGGTTGGTTGTTTGGTTGTTTTGACAGCTGATCAGACACCAGACGGATTATTTTCAGCCTCATTTCCTGTGCTTGTGAAACGCGTTGTTTACGCTTTTAAAACTATTTCCTCTTCTTCATCAGTAACTGATGTTTGTGTTCATCCTCCTGAGTTCTGTTGGGAGCATTGATTTGAGGCTGCAGTTATTGAACCTTTGGTATTATTCACAGTTTCCTGAACGCAGAAGAGATAAAAACAACAGTCGACCACAACAGATGTTAGATAATCAGATCTTCAGTCAATACTTCTTGATTGTTTGTTTTTGTTGAGAATATTAAAATGATGAAATCACATGAACATCATATTTTTAAGCAGATTGTAATTCATCATATAAATCAACAACACTCCGACTGAATGTTCAGCTTTGCTCCATCAGAACCACTTCACTGATCGATCCCTCGAGGGTCTTGACGTCTACAGTTTATCTGATAGATACCCCCCCCCCCCTGCAGGAGCTCAGGTGGACCAGTCGGTGTTCGAGCAGCTGATCCGGGAGCGTTTGCCGGAGCTGGCCGAGCAGGTGCCGGACCTGTCCACGCTGTCCTCCGTCTCCCTGTCCTGGTTCCTCACCCTCTTCCTCAGCGTCCTTCCCTTCCACAGCGCCGTGTGCGTGGTCGACTGCTTCTTCTTCCACGGGATCAAAGCCATCTTCCAGCTCGGCCTGGCGGCGCTGGAGGCCAACGCCGCGCAGCTCTCCGCCAGCACGGACGACGGACAGGCCCTCATGATTCTCACAGGGTAGACCCACTAGTTATGAATACCAACTCGTGTTATTCATCTAGAATATTGTGTGGTCGGGCAAATTTCACTCAAAATAAAAAGCTTTTTAAAAATATGATTACAACAAATTCTAACAGTTAAAATGACCTGTGAGGGTAAATGTGTGATGTTAAGGCATTCATGTGTCGGTAGCTCTTCCTCCACTAGGGGGCGATGCTTTATCGCTCATGTATCTAATAACTAGAAGGTTTTTATCGCGTCTGCATGATTTCAGGAAGCTTTTCTGTTTGCAGAAAACTTTAATCGTTTCGTTAAACTATTGAATTGAAGGGAACAGCTGTATATGCATGTATGTGTAAATATTAACTCATCCATTTATCCCTTATGATATTATCTTGATTTGCCAAATATCTCACTAACTGTGTGAAGCCGACTACAAATACTCCTGATTATTATTTGCTTTTGTTCCCCTTTTACCTTCTCTAGCTGTAAAAGCTTTTTCTTAATTATTCCCTTAAAGAGAGAAACTATGACTCAATCTGTTTAAGTACAAGATACTTTCTTTTTCTTTTTCCTGGCTTTGAAGATGACCTGCACCTCTTTGTTTCTCATGGCTTGTGTGTCTATTTGTATTTCCTGTGTATGTGATGAAATATTTGTACGTTTTATAAAAGAAACTGTTTCTTGTAGTTTTCTGGATCAGGTTGGAAGTGAAGAGTCGTCGTGTCCTCCGTCTTCGCCGCCGGCTGCAGAGACCAGCAGCAGCGATGTCCCCGCTGTGAGGAACACAAACATCAGCGACCTCATCAACGAGTCCTACGAGGTCAGACACACCAACGGCTTCAAGTCATTTGAATGAAGTGCGTCCTGTTTACGACGTCCTCTGGTGTCGATGCTCTCGACGTGGAGGGAGGACTGTGAGGGATTCTGGGCGGATGATGAGGACTTCAGACTTGTTCGGTTTATCTTGAGGCGGTGCTGCTCCTCTCTGCTTGATGTCCTGAACCTCCAGTGACTCTTTGCCGTTTGTTGTTTCCTTCGTCAGAAATTCGGAGACCTCACGGTGAGGCAGATCGAGAGGCTTCGCCGTCGACACAGAATCCAAGTGCTGCAGGCTCACGAGGACACCACCAAACACAACGCCGTGAGCAGAGCGAGCGCACCGACGTCTTTCAGGCCGGCGCTCAGAGTTCAGCGCCGTCTCACTCCTCCATCTCTTCCTTGTGTTTGTGCAGTTGAGAGTGGTGACTCCAGATGTTTCCATGTCTCCAGAGAACCTGGCTGATGTCTACGACCTCTTCAAGGTATCTTCTCATCCATAAACCCGTCTCCCGTCTCCGTCGTGTCTCTGAGCGTTCATAACCATCTCCTCCTCAGACGGAGCACTTCATCAGTCTGTACTGGGGCGACAGCAGCTCGGCGGCAGCGGCGGAGGCGGCGGCGTGGCGTCACGGCGACTCCGGTCGCTCCTACGTGGAGCGGCAGTACCGGCTGGACCGGCCACAGTTCAAGAGCCTTTACGGGCTGCTGGCGCCGTGGCCCGGAGACTCCAACCAGCACGCCGACACGCTGGCCAACCGCACCTTCACCCTGCTGGACCAGCACCGCCACAGCCTGGTCACCTTCAGCGAGTTCGCAGGCTGGCTGGGTAGGTAGAGGAGGGAGGGAGGGAGGGAGGGAGGGAGGAGGAGGAGGAGGAGGGAGGGAGGGAGGGAGTAGGAGTAGGAGGAGGAGGAGGAGGAGGAGGAGGAGGAGGAGGAGGAGGAGGAGGAGGAGGAGGAGGAGGAGGAGGAGGAGGAGGATTATCCTTAATAAATATCGATAATAAATGAATAAAATAACCCTTTACTGTCTCTCTCTCCCGCTCAGACACTTTGTACTGTGAAGAGCTGAATGAGAAGATACGGCTGCTCTACCGTCTACACATCCCACCAGGTCATTTATTCTGTTCATATCATGAGCTGCTGGCAGAGCTGTGATCCTGTGATTTGTGTTTTTCTCTATAATTTCACTTAAAACTGTTAATTCAGCACTAAAGTTCTTGATGGAAGTACTTTATTCACACAGTGGACATAAATAGACTTCACCGTGTGGTTATTTCATGTCTTTATATTCCCTCAAAACATTCTATATGGTGATATATATTTTCATCAAGATATTAAATAACCTATATCGTGATGCTAAAGTTGAACTTGCGTGTGCAGCTCTGACTGAGAGTGAGGAAGACCCCTCCCTGATGAAGAGCCCCCTGATGTCCTCAAACAGACCCCTCTGTGTTAATCTGCCCTCTGGTTGGTACAAACACACTGATGTATTAGCACTCATCAAATATAGACAAAGCACCGTGTTAAGGGTGTGTGTGTGTGTTGTTCCAGGTGTTGTTCCAGGTGTTGAAGGCGAGCAGACGGATTACCAGGAGCAGCTGAAGCAGATGCTGAAGGAGAGGGAGCCAGATGTGGAGAAACCTCTGCCCCTCATGAACCAGGTACTGCAGAGAGAGTCTCACCATCTGCTCCACGTCTTTAAAAAAAAAAAAAATTTTGGGTCGTGGGTCCCGCAGCCAGACCAGTTGAGAGCCACTGGTTTAGTGTATTGATCATAAGTTCATCCTTTTCAAGAAACCAAACGCTGTATTATGTGATAAAACACGACTATGAAGCGTCTCCGTCTCCACAGCGCCAGTTCATCCAGTTCTGTAAGACGCTCTACAGCATGTTCCACGGCGACCCGGAGGAGAACGAGCTCTTCCAGGCCATCGCCACCGTGACGAGCCTCGTGCTGCAGATCGGCGAGGCCGGCCACCGCGGCCCCGGGTCGGAGGTCGCCGCCGACGACGGCGGCGAGTGGACGGTCAGCTACGCTCAGATCCTGGCGTCGCTGCTCACCGAACAGGCGCTGGTGAAGTTCTTCGAGGAGCCGGTGGATCTGTGCTTGAAGGTGGCGGCGGCCAAAGTGAAGCAGTACCACCAGCGGGCGGGTTTGCTCTCTCTGCAGCAAGGGAGCAGGTGACTCATTTCACCACAATGGGACCGAACGGAAGCTTCAAGTTGACTGTGACGTTTACTGGATCAGGAGTAACGCTGGACTCTTTGTCCTGGAACTGACGAACACAAAGGAGTCAGATGTCTCTGTGCTCTGAGGAGGAACTCTAATTATTGCCTCTAACGTCACGGCGATGAGGCCTGATGTTAAACTCGCTAACGAGGCGCCGTTCAAAACAAGTGTTTCATGAGTTGTGACTAATTACTTTATTAAAGGACGATCAATAATTTACTAATTCTGTAGAAGCCATTAATAACTTGCCAGGTTGTGGAACATCTCTGGTGACTCATCATAAGTTCATTAATAAAAGGTGACGAGTGTCTCGCTTCCTAATTAGCCTAAAATGTATAAATATCAATCGTATGTTTTGCACATTTCTTACTTCATGGGAAGTGACAGACAAAGTTATTAAATAATCTGTCATTAAAAATGTAAATGAATTGAGATTAGTGTTTTTTTTGTTGTAAATGTTAATAAATACCTTTTGATCCAGAAGGTCAGAGGTGAAACGCTCCATGTTGAGCGGGTTACCTGATAAACCACAGCTGGAGGAGATTTTCACAACCTGGCAACCCAACAAATGTCTCCTATTACTCTTATAACTGATAAAGGCGTTCATTATAACTCACCGTGTGAATCTGTTCTGTTGTTATTATAAAAGCTGCCTTATTAGGAAGTCGAGCCGATAATCCTCACAAAGAACGAACAAATCTAGCACGCAGGTCTTTTGTATTGATTTTGTAAACGTCTGTTTCTTTAATATTAAATGATTTCAAATACACGCACCTCGAAATAAATATATTTTTTCACATTATTGTGAAACTAACTCACAGCATCAGATTGTTGAGGAAAATAAAACAAAGACTTTGTTTAAAGACGTCTCTTCTCTTGTTTCTCTCAAAGCAGAACTCTGATCATCTTTACACTTTTGTTTCAAGTCATTTTTTCACTCTGACGTCATTTCCGGTTGAGGGACGTTTTTATTTTGAATCAGAAGCTACAGTAAAAGAAGCGAGGATTTAATATATATGCAGATTTTAGAGTTGTGTTGGAGATGAATTATGAGCTTTTTAACTTCCTAATATCTGTTTTATATTAACTTGAAAACATCTCCTTCAAACCACTGGATTTATTCTAGTTCATCACCAAAACTACATTTTACAGATGACACGTGAACACATCACGTTATAATGTACCTTCAGCCAGTACTCATGTTCATTGAGCAGAGCCTGAAGGCATCATAGTGTAACCGTTAGCGGTGCTGCTAACGTTACTAGCTCTCCTGTTGGTTAGCCGTTAGCGGTGCTGCTAACGTTACTAGCTCTCCTGTTGGTTAGCCGTTAGCGGTGCTGCTAACGTTACTAGCTCTCCTGTTGGTTAGCGGTGCTGCTAACGTTACTAGCTCTCCTGTTGGTTAGCCGTTAGCGGTGCTGCTAACGTTACTAGCTCTCCTGTTGGTTAGCCGTTAGCGGTGCTGCTAACGTTACTAGCTCTCCTGTTGGTTAGCCGTTAGCGGTGCTGCTAACGTTACTATGTTTAACGCTGAACTCAAATTCACAGAAACGTGTTCACAAATCAAAATTGTCCTAAAACAGAAGCACAGTCACGTAAATGTAACTTGAGGATCAGTAACTTCTGACTGAGCTCGGCTGCTGTCTTTGTTAAACGTCTTCAAATATTATTCAGTCAGAGCAAAGAAACCAGAAAGTATTCACATTTAAGAAGCTGGAATCAGAAAAGTAATAATATTTTTGAATCAATTATCAAAATACTTAGTGTTTGATTTAACTGAATATTGTTTGCATATTGTTAACTCTTATTTATCTTATTAACTATCAGCTTCAGAAAGTCTAACTGGTTTGTTTTTGATGGAAGAACCTGCTTTACAGAATCTGAACCATTCAATGAGAATAAAAAGGTTTCTGAAGAAGTGAGAATGAAAGGACGGAGGCGGAGTGCTGCAGGAGCTCGTGTGCTTTATTAGCTACTCTTCAATAATGGAGGAAAAGAAAAACACATTCTACTCGTGGCCGGCCGTCAGCGTAAAGGAGGGAGACTGAGGCGCGGCGCGTACGACTCTTCAGGAGCGGCTTCATCGTTTCATCGTTGTCGTCTTTTCTTTGTCTCCATAGAAGTTCCATTAAAGACATAATTGGAACTATTTGAGAAAAGTGTTTTTATATATATAGTTTTTTAAATATACAAAGGGCGTATTGGTGGTGGTGGTGCGTCTCAGAACAGTTTAAACAAAGTAAAATGTCATTCGTAGCATTTATAATCGGTAATATTTATATGATGTTTACGTCACAGCCACAGGAAACAGCAGCACATGAAAGATGGCGGTTACAGAGCGACTACAGGCTACAGACTACAGGCTACAGGCTACAGACTACAGGCTACAGACTACAGGCTACAGGCTATGCGGCCGATCCGGTTTCGTCCCGTGGATGTGTCGCTTCGTCGGGCGCGGCGTCTCTTAGATGGCTTCGACGTAGTTGGCCGGCAGCATGCCGGTCTTGCCGGTGCGCTGCACGGTGCCGTACATCCAGCCCTCGTCGATGGCCTGCACGTTCACGATGACGTCGCTGTCCTTGAAGGACACCTCGTCGCTGTCGGCCGCGCCGTAGTCGTAGATGGCGCGCACCGTTTTCTGTGGAGTGAAAGGAGCTCGGTCAGAGTGTGTGTGTGTATGAGGGTGGTGATATTCTATATTATTCTTGTTAACAAATAGCATTACAATAACAATTTTATAACATTTTCTACTATGATTTTTATGACATTTTTGCAACACAATATACTACATTTGACACGTTTTATGACATACTTTACTAGTTTGGTCAATCCTCCTGAAAGCACCTTTAGAAACACCCAACTAGCAACGTGAGAGTTAAACCACTGGTGCTGTTGTGTTGCTCATGCAGCCTGTGTGTGTGTGTGTGTGTGTGTGTGTGTGTGTGTGTGTGTGTGTGTGTGTGTGTGTGTGTGTGTGTGTGACTCACCCCTGTGGTAGAGGGGTGTGAGGGGACGGAGGACACGGTGGTCTGCTGCGTAGCCACTGATGAGGACCTCTGCTGCAGCTCCACAGTCTTAGCGTGCTGGTAACCTGCACAGAGAGGAGTCGGACACGATGTCGATGCTAAACCTCACGTTTAAATCCTAACACCAGACGCGGCTCACGTACCGATGGAGGTGGCCATGAAGCCGTTGCTGTAGAGGGACATGTGGTGGTCGGCGTCGTGGGACGCCTCAGACTTCTCGTCGCCAACGCCGCTCAGAGCGCTGGTGGAGCGGGAGTGCTCCTTACTGCGCCGCTGAGCGTGAACTGACGAGAGAAAGATACGGTTCTTATGGTCAGACGTCACATTGACAGCATACTGGAATAAAACGTGCTTATATTTGTGTCTTGTTCAGCGGACTTAACTGGTCTATAAAGAGAACGAGACAATGAATTCTTCCTAACATTCATTTTAACTTAACTTATTAAGAGCTTTAACGTCTCGTGTGAATGATTCATACGTACAAATAAATAAAACAAACTATTCCTTTACTGTGGATGATTGAAATATTATTACATATGATATGATTGACATATATAATAACATATATGATGAAATGTCCTTTCATGTGCATTACTGTGTTTATTATTCACTATGTGTTGAAGTGTTGTTTATTTGACTTATAGATGCTAAATGTGGAGTTAAAAATGATTTAACAATATTGTAAACCGTGACAAAGTAATTCAAAAACAAATGCTGAGAGTTCTATGAGTTCATTTGAACATCAGAGTGTAATTGACAGTGTTTCTGCTGTTATTACCGTGTAATACCTATTGATGCATAACACAGCTGACCTGATGTCTGGCGTCTCACCTGACATCATGTGGAGACTCCTGGACTGGATGTTGTCCTCCGCCGGGTCGTAGTCGAACACGGAGCCGGGGTTTGTGCGCCAAACACGCAGATCTGAGGACGCAGAGTCAAACAGGACCAGCGTCTTCAGTCTGCTCCTCTGATTTATTATTACATACATGAGCAACTCCGGAAACCAAGACGGTCATTTAAACACAACGAGGAGACGACGCCACTGACAGGCCACCGAATGAAACGCACGTTACAAAATCACAGGTTTTAAACTCGTTGGAAGCATTTGGGATGTTAACACCTCCAAACAAAGTTATTATTCCTTTAAGTTCTTTAACAAGCCTTCAAAGCCGACTTTGCTTTCTTTCCACTTCAAATGTCTTTTACAGTACCACTCTCTGCATGTTAAAGGAACGGCCGTACCGGTGGTGGTCTCCTGGTCGTGCTCGATGGCGCGCCTCCTCTCCATCTCCACCACGCGCCTCTGGATGCCGCGGTAGTTGATGTCGCTGAAGTCCTGCGTGTTCTTCTTCACGCGCTCCATCACCAGGTCGGAGGCGGTGGCAGTGAAGCTGCCTTTGCTCTTCTCAAATTCTTCGTGGTACCTCACCTGAAGAAGATCACAGATCACAGCCACAAACAGGCAGTTTCACTCCTGTTTGAGTGAAGCTTTCTAAAAGCCTACAGTGCCCAGCTGTCTTAGGAAACTACGATCCTTTATTGGAAATAGAAATGGATTATTTTAATTGTTATAATAATTATAATTATTGGAAAATGAGAAAGACAGAAATGTGGGGCTGAGATCTACTGACAAACTAACAGCAAACAAAAGAAACAAAGACCATGAAATCTCACCCCGGAAATGTTGCGCTGGGTCTCCCTGACGCGCCTCATCTCAGGTGTGTCCAGAACGAAGGAGGCCTTGCCCTGGACCTGCTTACGGAAGCTGTCAGAGTACAGCACCTGGTGAGGAGGAGAGGACGCGGTCAAGTGAGCCGTTTCAAACCTGAAGCCGTCGCAAAGCAGACGTTTAGCGGCACAAAGAGGCTGAATGGGAAGAGGACACACACGGGGGGGTTAGCATTGTTTTATCAAGAGGCTGAAGGATTAGCTTCCCAATCTTCAGGGGGAGGAAGAGGAGCAGGGAAGCTTAGCGGCGGTGATGTGCACAGAAGCACCACGGCTGGAGAATTAGCACAAGAACCAGAGGCAGTTAGAACGGGTTAACGTGGGGGGGGGGGGGGGGGTAGAACACATCTTCAGTAGAACATGTTCTAGAGGTGGTTCTCAAAGTACCGAGCTAATGTTTTCTTGGTTCCTTTTGACTCGCTCCATCTCTGGGGTAGACACCACAGGGGTTCCCTTGGCTGAGGTGTCCTTATACAACACCTGGAGGACAGAAGCACAGCGGCCCGAAGAGCCAATCAAACACGACACACACTCCGAACACACACCTATACAACCCTCTCAACCCCAAAACCCACCGGTGGGACGAAGCCTAAAAATGTGATATTTAATATAATATTTAAAATGTCTCCTCTAATAAACTGTTTGTTTGAACCAGAGTGTGTAAAACATTAAAGTGTGAAACTATGAAGTGATGATTGATTCATCTGAGACCATCTGAGAGGAAAGAGGAGAGAGGAGAGGAGAGGAGAGGAGGAGAGGAGAGGAGGAGAGGAAAGGAAAGGAGAGGAGGAGAGGAGAGGAGAGGAGAGGAGGAGAGGAAAGAGGAGAGGAAAGGAGGAGAGGAGGAGAGGAGAGGAGAGGAGAGGAGGAGAGGAGGAGAGGAAAGGAGAGAGGAGAGGAAAGGAGGAGAGAGGAGAGGAGAGGAGGAGAGAGGAGAGGAGGAGAGGAAAGGAGAGGAGGAGAGAGGAGAGGAGAGGAAAGGAGAGGAGGAGAGGAAAAGAGAGGAGGAGAGGAGGAGAGGAGAGGAGGAGAGAGGAGAGGAAAGGAGAGGAGAGGAGGAGAGGAAAGGAGGAGAGGAGAGGAAAGGAGAGGAGAGAGGAGGAGAGAGGAGAGGAGGAGAGGAAAGGAGAGGAGGAGAGAGGAGAGGAGAGGAAAGGAGAGGAGGAGAGGAAAAGAGAGGAGGAGAGGAGGAGAGGAGAGGAGGAGAGAGGAGAGGAGAGAGAGGCTGTAAAACATGAATAGTTCAATAACATACAGCACGTAGAGCATCTATTTTCTTTCTAATATTGGTAACACTTGTGGACACTATATTTTATATATATTATATATAGATTACATTGGTTTCTGATTTTTGTAAAATAAGTTGTCGAAGAAATTCAACTTGTGTTTTTTGTTATGATTGATGACATCATGACTGTTATTCTGCACTGAAGACATGCTCTAGTTCTCTCTTCTACTCGTGGTGGTTCTGTTTCTAGAGGACTTTGTGTTACAGACCACAGCTCAGGGTTCAGAGGTTAACCTTAAAAAAGATGCAGACAAAACAGGATATTTCAAATAAATTGAAGTTTTCGATGGAATAAGTTGAAACAGCGTCTGAGAAATTGGTCCTATAGTTTCTCTCTAGAGTGACTCTCCTGGATCTCTGCTGTGGGAAGAAAACACAAATCACACTCCGAACACGCTGCAGCAGGAGGTTTAGTTTGGCGTTAGCTGTAAAGTGGAAAAGATTTGTTAATGTGGAAATAAAAGCTGTGTTAAGATACGGGACATCACAGGAGGAGGGGTTTGATGGTGAAGATTAAAGATGGAGGGAGGAAACAGCAGAGAAACAGGCTTTATGCATTAAAGGGATGAGCACTACTAATCCACTCAGTTAGGGAGCACACGTGGACCGGGGTTGGGTTTGTTCGTTTCTTCTACCGAGCTGATGTTCTTCTGGATTTCTTTGACCCGCTTCACCTCCGGGAGGTCCGGTATCGCCGTGCCTCGACCCAGAGAGTCCTTGTATTTTATCTGCCCAACAAACATCGGGTTTGAGGTTTTTAGAAAAGAAAGTGGAGGAAAAAATAAGTGAGTGAGACAATCAGACAGAAATCCAGGAAGACAACACACCAAAAAACAACCACAGCAGACATGAAAGGTGGAATTACAGAGTTTCTCCTGAGGATGGAGAAGCGGGTTGTTAAAGAGGTTTAGCTGAACCCCCAACGAGGCTCATCGGGGTAGATCTGCATCTAATCTGAAGGCTGAGGAGGGTTTGCTTATGTTTGAGGTGGGGACAGATGTAGGGTCTCTCTACCGTGCTAATGTTGTGCTGGTTGCGTTTGACTCTCTCCATCTCGGGGGTCTCTGATACGGACGTTCCTTGTTCCACTCCTGCTTTGTATTGAATCTTATGAACGAGACAACACAAGACACAAAGAAGTCAAAGATGACGGAAACACTCAAAGGAGCATTAGTTGTGTTAAAGAATCCAGGGAGATGGAGACTTATTCAGGATGTTTTTGGTTTTTGGCCATCAACGGAGGCTGGTGAAGAAAGGAGTGATTGATGAGCTTTAGTTGAGATGGAGGAGGAGGAACTATTACTGAAGACACAGGAAGTAACGTCTTCAAGGCTACGGTCGGAAAGTCAAATATGACGAGAACACTCAGAGGAGGATTAGTTTTCATCTTAAGAGGGACTAAAAAATAAGTCATTAACTTAAAAACAAATCCAGGAAATGCACTTATTTAGGGAACAAATTGAGGGAAATTATGTTCTTGAGGAAATTCAAAATGAAGTCGACAACAAAAGCTGCTAGAAACAAAAGGTGTGATTTCTGAATGTTAGTTATGATGGAGGAGGAACACCAGTAGAACAGGAGGGGGAGGTTCTGTTTTAGACTAGGAGGAGAGGTCAGAGGGCGTCGGGAATGATTTTAAGGGATCGGTTCAGATCACTGCAGGTCTGTTCTTCTACCGAGCTGATGTTCTTCTGGGTTTCTCGGACCCGCTTCACCTCAGGGAGATCTGGGATGGAGGTGCCTTGACCCACAGACTCCTTGTACTGAATCTGCCCGTTGCATAAATGACACAGAAACAAAGTGAGACGACACGGAGACAAACAGGAGCACGGCGTGCACGGTGGACACGCCCGTTCATTCACAACACTGAACAATGACATCACGCTGTTAGTGGAACCGTCTCACTGGGAGCTGAGTATGAGGCTCATACAGAGGGCTGCTCTGCTCTCAATGCATGACACAGCATTTAGATGTGATGGAGGGAGGAGGGAGGAGGAGGGAGGAGGAAGGAGGGAGGAGGGAGAAAGGAGGGAGGAGTAAGGAGGGAGGAGGAAGGAGGGAGTAAGGAGGGAGGAAGGAGGGAGGACCGGTTGGAGGAGGAGATGACGGAGGGCAGGGTCACTCTGTGGAGTACCGTGCTAATGGTGTGCTGGTTGCGTTTGACTCTCTCCATCTCGGGGGTCTCGGGCAAAGACGTTCCTCCTCCCACCTCCTCTTTGTACTGAATCTTTACGAGGAGTGAAAGCAGCAGACCGGCGGTTAGCCTGATGTCAACTCTTATGCATCATGAGGACGAGGTGATAGAATCATGAAACATGTCGAGGGACACGTGCTGTCAACACGTATCTAACAACACACAAGCGCCGCACTAACGAGTCTCAAGCTGACGCTAGAGAAGAACAGGTCAGGTGTTAGCAGCGAGAGTTAGACTGCTGCAGAGTCCACCAGGTTAACAAGAAACATCCGTTTGGTCCAAAGACAGAAAGGCTGCATGTCAGGGTTTAAAGAAGAAATCAAACCAAGAACAAAGTGTTGTTAGAAAGCATTAAAGTGATGTCGTAGGTACCGAGCTGAAATTCTTTGTATTCTCTTTAGCACGGAGCATTTCTGGAGTGTCCTTTATCGTGGACACTTTGCCCATTTCGCTTCTGTGGTCACTCTGGTATTGATGCTACGGGGAGAAAAACAAAGTGCAGTTAAGATGTTTCACAGCGATAAAGAGGTCAAAGAAAGAGAAGCTACTCGTCCATATGAACAGAAACATGAACCGACGGAAAAAACTTCATTTCCAGCTGGATTCAATTATTCAATCATTAAGAGACGCCGAAGAAAAGTATAAAGTATTGAAGGTAATACGTTGAGGCAGACATGGAGACAAACAGAGACACCAGAAGAACCTCTGTCTTCATACATGCTGCCCCAGCAGAACCAGAACAATTCATCACTGACATGGTTCTACTTACAGTGCTGAAGTTCTTCTGGTTCTCACGGACTCTCTGCATCTCCGGAGTGTCCAGGACGGGAACGTAGTGACACATGATCTTCTCAGCTTCCTCTTTGTACTTTTTCTGTTGGACAAAGACACAAACGACAGGAATATTTCATTCAAATAGAGAGTTTTAAACAGTATTTCAGTTGTCTCCAGATATTTTCTAGGATTGGTTTCGATTCTGATAACCCGACCTGGCTGATCATGTTCTTCATCTGCTGAGCGTGGAGGATGTCTGGAGTGTCGATGACACTTGTGTAGCTGGCCCTGTCCATCTCAGCGGTGTGCTTGTATTTAGCCTGAGGAACAGAAAACATCAGTCAGCACAGATTCTGACCTGGAACTAAAACCAGAAGCACAGACATGAAAACACCAGAACTGCTGCATGGAATATTTATGTATGTTCCACAATCAGGCAAGGCTTACTGTTACTTTAGGGCCCGGCAACATTATTTCAGCTCCATTAATGGACAGCAACAAATAACAACCTCCGGTGGTGAAGTCAGTGCTTCACGTGTTAAAGCTGCATTCTCTCTAGTGTCCACCAGGGGGCGACTCCTCTGGTTGTATAGAAGTCTATAGAAAATGACTCTACTTCTCTCTTGATTTATTACCTCAGTAAACATTGTAAACATGAGTTTATGTCTCAATCTCTAGTTTCAAGTCTTCTTCAGTCCAGCATGATGTTCATTTAGTACATTATGGTCCATTTAGAGTCACACAGACCATAAAGCAGGGGATGCTTTAGGGCGGGGCTACACAGTGATTGACAGGTGTCTAACAGACCATAAAGCAGGGGATGCTACTGATGAGCCCTCTTGATCAGTAAACAGAATGTTAAACTTTTCAAGACAGTTTGTCAACAATGAGTCAGGTTCGAGTCATGTGTGCACAGCGGCAACATGAGAAGATCACAAACATCTCAAGCAAAGAATCTGTAATAATATTATATATTACTGCCTCACTTTCCTGCCACAATCATATTATTCATATTCTTTTAGTGTACATTGTTTTCTGGAATTGTCCCCCCTGAGCTGCCGTAGTCGTGCTTGTTTGGTGTGGAGAGCTGTCCATGGTGCTGATCATGAAACTGCCACCACATCGCAGGTTTAGAAACCTATTTTATGACATTCTTATAGATAGAAGGCTGCACTGTTAAGCACAATGAATCCATTCGGACTGAACTTTCAAATATACTGTAAATCAGCTGATCATTTCAAGCTAGTCTTTTAACATATAAACCTACATAATATTAAACTATTCATTTTGATTGTCAGGTCCTGGTCCTCAGGGCCCTGGACTTAAGCCCCGCCCCGTTAACTACATTCATTTAGGCAACGTTGCCCACGACATGAAAACAGGAAGTGAGTCAGACCTGGCTGAGGATGTCGGTCGCGTTCCTCGCCCTCATGAAGTCCGGAGTGTCTGTAGCCAGAGCCAACATTCCTCTTCCCTTGATCTCCAGCTCCAGCGACTTCCTGTACTCTCTCTGCAAACACCACAGGTGACTCGTGTTACGTAGAAGCTCCGTTTGCTCAAAGCTGACTACTAGTGAGATTAAGAGCGGGGCTGCAAAACCAAAAAGGTCACGGGAATGGTGACTGAAGAAGAGTTAGAGGAGATTAGGAGGGTTTTAAAGGACAGCAGAGTGTGTGTGTGAAGCTCCACCCAAAGCTGGAAAATAAAACAGCAGTAGTTAAAGGAAGTGTGTTAAAGCATACATCTTTTAAAAACGCTTCATTTTCTATTATCTCAGTTTATCTACAGCGCTCTATCTATCATGCACTACAAAAACCAACCTTTAACAGCATGCAGAGCATATCTACACAAAGAAATCAATAAATTAAAATGAATTGAACTCAAAGTTAATCTTTAAAGCCATCTTGAGCATGAAGCATCTTTTCTTCTTGCGTCTGAGTTACAGGCTGGCTGTGGTTGCACGTCGACATGTGCTATAATATAAATATAAAGAACTGTTTCATCAACACATTAGATACAACTACATATGCTTAGAGTACATTTAAGGTTAACTTTTGGAACCAGACATAAACTCTATCAGAGAGAATCGTGGGAACATCAAATTCTAGAAATCACAGGAGGATGATGCTGGAAGATTAGTGATGTCATGAAGCGAGGATGAAAGGCAGAGGGAAACCCAGCAGTGGCCCGTTACAGAGGCATTAAGCTCGTTAAAGGGGAGAACTCAGCGGATGATTGTGAGGGAAAGGCACTCAGTCAGTCGTACCTCACACAGGATTTGAGTGGCATTCCTTGCTCTCCAACGCTCCGGAGTTTCCTCCGGTAAAGTTAGGCCTTTACCCTTCACTCCCTCCTCTAGATCCCTCCTGTACTCTTTCTACAGGACGGAAGAAGAACAGAGAGACTCGGACAAAGGGAACACAAGGCAGGCCAGGCCGAGGCATACAGACAGACGGCACAAAGGGACAAGATACAAGGCTTGTGCCACTCTGAGCTCAAAGCCACCAACGACCGCTGAAGCGCTGATCGATTCAGAGTTCAGGTCCTTTATATCACTCGAACAGTAGGCCATTCAGAGGGCAACAGGAACACTGGTCACCCTCCATGCCGGAGGTTTGTGCAAGTTTAAACCTACAATCCTAAGTCTCTTATTTGCATCCATTGTTTCCTTCACTTGCGTGTTTTCCCTGCCTCCTAGTCCCTCCCACCAGGGATGCATGGATAGACAAGGAAACCACGCGAGGAGAGAGGAAACGAGGAAACGAGACGTCGGATCAGCTGTCAGTCGGCTTGAACAGCTGGAGAGACTTGATGGAGTGCACACATGTGAACTGTACTGATAGTTATGAAGTAGCCTGTTGGCTGTTTAACATGCATTCTGTGTTCATCCCTGAACTGCGTGCATCTCTACTGGCAGAATGTATTCTTCATTCATTATGTACATCTGTATTCATTGATATTCTGATGGTGAAGTCCTTGTTTAATAACCCAGAATATGACTATGATGTCTTTTGAACACAGGAAATTGTTTATCAGCCTCACGTGACTGAATGGAAATGACAATAACTGATGTAAAATATGTTTCCTGCTGCTCTCTCTGACTTTAATATCTTGAATAAAAGTGAATGAAGGAAGTAACAGATCAAATCTGTCTAATAAATGAAGAATCAGATCAAATAACTGATAATCAATGAGGGAGCCTGTCGGCCGTTAAAGACGAGTATCCTCGCTCGTCCTCAGAGCAGGAAGTATCAAATAAGAACGCCCATAACTCTGAAATATCACCAACAATCGCCGACTGATTATAAATCAGTGAATATTAAAATAAAATCAGAGAGCGGAGGCATCGGTGACTTCGGCAAAGACTCCTGATGAACCACAATGTGAACCACATTCTGTCAGATACGAGGAAACAAGAACAGCAACATCACAACTCAAGTCAACGTTTCACATTTTGTGACTCACATGACTGCATGCAGACTTTATTCTGTTAACATGAAGCGGTTAGTCGTCTTCTGATGGTGAAATGAGGAGTCCAACGTGTGAACAGACAGAAATATAAATAGAAACAAACAAACAACACTAAACTACGGAGAGAAGAGAGACGGACTCTCATCAAGAGCTGAGGGACGGGAAGAGAATCATGCAAACAAACTGAAACCATCGAGAGAAGGAAGAACTTGTGAGATTAAATAAATAAGGAGGTGAAAGGGAAGGAGGACCGAGGTGGTGATGTGGTCTTAGTATGATTATAAGGAGCGAGGTAGAGGGATGGATGGTCCTCTTAGTTACCTCACTGGCTATTTTGGTGGCGTGTCTGACATGTATCATGGCGGGGGTGACCTCCAACCCCGAGAGGTTCTTGCCCCTCATGTGCTCCTCAAAGTCCTTCTTATAGTCTTTCTATTGGCCGGAAAAGACAAAGACAGAACTCAAATGACATGCGAGCAGAGCAGCGGTTACCTGACACGGTTCATAACCGTAGTCCTGGTGGTGACGCCGTCTTTAACGTGACGTAGTTGTGCACGTGTGGAGTGTTTATTGAGACAAACGTCTGGAGGTTTGCCACCAGAATAACAACAATCTGGATAAATGTTTAAGCTCATTATAGTCTTATAGGCTTACACTGGAGCCATACGAAGATTCAACAGACTGAGAAACATACACTTCAGCTTTGTCTTCCCTGCACCGTGGGAGTAAGATCAGGCAGCATCATATACGCAGTGTATTATATCACATACGCAGTGTATTATATCACATGCGCAGTGTATTATATCACATACGCAGTGTGTTATATCACATGCGCAGTGTATTATATCACATACGCAGTGTATTATATCACATACGCAGTGTATTATATCACATACGCAGTGTATTATATCACATGCGCAGTGTGTTATATCACATACGCAGTGTGTTATATCACATACGCAGTGTGTTATATCACATACGCAGTGTGTTATATCACATACGCAGTGTATTATATCACATACGCAGTGTATTATATCACATACGCAGTGTGTTATATCACATGCGCAGTGTGTTATATCACATGCGCAGTGTGTTATATCACATACGCAGTGTGTTATATCACATACGCAGTGTATTATATCACATACGCAGTGTGTTATATCACATACGCAGTGTGTTATATCACATGCGCAGTGTGTTATATCACATACGCAGTGTGTTATATCACATACGCAGTGTGTTATATCACATGCGCAGTGTGTTATATCACATGCGCAGTGTATTATATCACATACGCAGTGTGTTATATCACATGCGCAGTGTATTATATCACATACGCAGTGTGTTATATCACATACGCAGTGTGTTATATCACATACGCAGTGTGTTATATCACATACGCAGTGTGTTATATCACATACGCAGTGTATTATATCACATACGCAGTGTATTATATCACATACGCAGTGTGTTATATCACATACGCAGTGTGTTATATCACATGCGCAGTGTATTATATCACATACGCAGTGTGTTATATCACATGCGCAGTGTATTATATCACATACGCAGTGTGTTATATCACATGCGCAGTGTGTTATATCACATGCGCAGTGTGTTATATCACATACGCAGTGTGTTATATCACATACGCAGTGTGTTATATCACATGCGCAGTGTGTTATATCACATACGCAGTGTGTTATATCACATGCGCAGTGTGTTATATCACATACGCAGTGTGTTATATCACATGCGCAGTGTGTTATATCACATACGCAGTGTATTATATCACATACGCAGTGTATTATATCACATACGCAGTGTGTTATAGTAAGAACAGCGATACACACAGCGTTCACAACACATTCTACATTCTACACTGCCTCCTCCCAGTTTATTGCAAGATTTTGAAATGGGAAAGCTGATACCCAATGTACTGTGATCCGCATTGTCTTGATTCTATAAACTGGCATTAAAGGCACTGTAAAATAAGAACAGCTGGACATCCAACAAGCTGAAGCACGTAGATATATCTGATGTTCTTCACAGACGCTCAGAGGCTGGTGATGAAGTGCTCTGTGTTTCTGAACTCAGAGAGGAGGCGGACGGGGGGAGTTACCTGACTCTGCATGTGCTGCGCCTCTTTATTCGTCACATATGTGGGCGTCTCGTAGTCCAGCATGGCCTTTCCCTTCTCCTTCTCATACTTCTCCTTGTATTTCACCTGCACAGCGCACAGCCCCACACACACACACACACACACACCTTCATAATATAATAGTGTAACTTGTATTCTATGGGCATGAATGGAAACCTGTAGCTGCTTGGAAGGCAGTAAAAATACTTTATAAAATCTAAAACACAACATCAACCGCAAAATAGGAACAGTTACAGTAACAGTCTGCACAGTTTGAATACATGCAAAACACCTAATGCTGTGTATTTAAGATTAAATCAACATTTAAAAAGTTTATAAAGTAAACTCTTAACTCTTAAAAAGAGTTAGCTTAAAGCTAATTTACGTTCCAACGGTGCGTTACTGTTAATGACATTTCAACAGCAGCCTGTACGAGCAGCGGATGAAGATTCATGAATCACATCATGTGTTTGAGCAGCCGGTTCCACTTACGCTGCTCTGGAGTTCAGTGGCCTCCTTGTGATGGAGCTGTTCTGGTGTGTCAGCGATCATGTGGTAGTGACCCTTACTCTCCTCAAACTTCTTCTTGTAGCAGTACTACGGGGGATTCCAGTAAAGTCAGACAGCTCAGAACAAAGACTCTCTGGAGGTTACTCCCATCATTACAAGTGCTAAAGAAGTCTCTTATGTTATGACAGAAACACAAATAGTCACAATATAATTGTGAAAACTACGTCGGCGTATCAGCGTTATTGTTGGTAAAATAAATATATTATAGAGCCGGGGGAGGGGGGTAATATTCAGAGTAAAAAGCTTCAGATTTTGGTTGAATATTTATGAGAAAAAAACTCACAAAATAACCAGAAAAAATTCAATATTTTCTGAGAATATTAAATCCTTAAATTTACAAGAAAACATCTCTGAATCGTTAGGGTTAGGGTTAGGGTTTGTCAGTTTGTCAGGTTGAATTAATTCCAAATGGTGGTTCAAAATTGTATGAAAAATGATTTAGAATCAATGGAGGAGGGGTTTTGTGTTAAGTGATCATTAATGAACTACAGGAGGTGATGGTGTGAGAGGGTCAGAGGTCAGGGTGAGGATCACTACCAGATGAGTCACAGGGTGATGGATGTGTGGATGATGGATGTGTGGGTGATGGATGTGTGGATGATGGATGTGTGGATGATGGATGTGTGGGTGATGGATGTGTGGATGATGGATGTGTGGATGATGGGTGTGTGGATGATGGATGTGTGGGTGATGGATGTGTGGATGATGGATGTGTGGATGATGGATGTGTGGATGATGGATGTGTGGATGATGGATGTGTGGGTGATGGATGTGTGGATGATGGATGTGTGGATGATGGGTGTGTGGATGATGGATGTGTGGGTGATGGATGTGTGGATGATGGATGTGTGGGTGATGGATGTGTGGATGATGGATGTGTGGATGATGGATGTGTGGGTGATGGATGTGTGGATGATGGATGTGTGGATGATGGATGTGTGGATGATGGGTGTGTGGGTGATGGATGTGTGGGTGATGGATGTGTGGATGATGGATGTGTGGATGATGGATGTGTGGGTGATGGATGTGTGGGTGATGGATGTGTGGATGATGGATGTGTGGGTGATGGATGTGTGGATGATGGATGTGTGGATGATGGATGTGTGGATGATGGATGTGTGGATGATGGATGTGTGGATGATGGATGTGTGGATGATGGATGTGTGGGTGATGGATGTGTGGATGATGGATGTGTGGATGATGGATGTGTGGATGATGGGTGTGTGGGTGATGGATGTGTGGGTGATGGATGTGTGGGTGATGGATGTGTGGGTGATGGATGTGTGGATGATGGATGTGTGGATGATGGATGTGTGGATGATGGATGTGTGGATGATGGATGTGTGGATGATGGATGTGTGGATGATGGATGTGTGGGTGATGGATGTGTGGGTGATGGATGTGTGGATGATGGATGTGTGGGTGATGGATGTGTGGGTGATGGATGTGTGGATGATGGATGTGTGGGTGATGGATGTGTGGGTGATGGATGTGTGGATGATGGGTGTGTGGATGATGGATGTGTGGATGATGGGTGTGTGGATGATGGATGTGTGGATGATGGATGTGTGGGTGATGGATGTGTGGATGATGGATGTGTGGATGATGGATGTGTGGATGATGGATGTGTGGGTGATGGATGTGTGGATGATGGATGTGTGGATGATGGATGTGTGGATGATGGGTGTGTGGATGATGGATGTGTGGATGATGGATGTGTGGGTGATGGATGTGTGGGTGATGGATGTGTGGATGATGGATGTGTGGGTGATGGATGTGTGGATGATGGATGTGTGGGTGATGGATGTGTGGATGATGGATGTGTGGATGATGGATGTGTGGGTGATGGATGTGTGGGTGATGGATGTGTGGATGATGGATGTGTGGATGATGGATGTGTGGATGATGGATGTGTGGATGATGGATGTGTGGATGATGGATGTGTGGATGATGGATGTGTGGGTGATGGATGTGTGGGTGATGGATGTGTGGATGATGGATGTGTGGATGATGGATGTGTGGGTGATGGATGTGTGGGTGATGGATGTGTGGATGATGGATGTGTGGGTGATGGATGTGTGGGTGATGGATGTGTGGGTGATGGATGTGTGGATGATGGATGTGTGGATGATGGATGTGTGGATGATGGATGTGTGGGTGATGGATGTGTGGGTGATGGATGTGTGGATGATGGATGTGTGGATGATGGATGTGTGGATGATGGATGTGTGGGTGATGGATGTGTGGATGATGGATGTGTGGGTGATGGATGTGTGGATGATGGGTGCAGATGAAGCCATGAGGTGGTCAACGATAGTGAAAGTGGTGACGCATGAGTCTGACTCCAGCAGCTCCCTGTGAGAGGCAGCGGGCTCTTACGCTGCTGGACAGTTTGCTGGTGCTCAGGTTGTGCTGCATGGACAGAGACTCGGCCATGTCGGTCACCGGCTTGTGCAGCTTCTTCAGGTCCAGCTTGTACTTCACCTGCACGGACACATCTATCAACGAACACGTCTCGCAGTCTTTGCACTTGATATTCAGTCGCTTCCTGACGTGTTTATGAGAGATTTGTAATCAAAGTCTTGCTACTTGATTGGTTTCACGTCTCAAAGGGTTCTTCACTCACCTCACTAGCCAACACAGTGGCATCCTTCAACGTCTGGTAAATCTTACTGTTCTTCAGGTCGTATTGTGGTCTCCTTCCCTTCATCTCCTTGTCAAACTTCTCCTTGTACTTCAACTATTGGGAGGATATATGTGAGAGTTAGTGTACAGACTCCACCCAACGGGGCACATTTAGAGAACAAAACGCTTCTTTTTAAGTGCATAAAAAGGGACAGTTTTGTTTACATGTTTTAGAAATGTTGCATAACGTATGACTTTAAATATTAAGACTCAAATAAATGAAGTTTGCATCCCTAGTTATACAAGAAAAAACAACTGTAGTCAAACTGTGTATCCTACAAGTCTTCTCATGCATCAGTTTATCTCCACTTTTCATTCAGAGATCACTAGTCTGCAGTTTGGTTCCAGGCTCGAGGAGAAGAACATGTAACATGTGAATCAATCACATCAATCATCTGGTGGGTATCATAGGAAGCCACTCCATGGGGGGAGGGCTTGGCCTCCACCTACAAAGCGCAGTGAGATGAAGGGATGAAAACACACAGACAGGGACATCGCGGAAGAGGACAGAGAGACGAGGAGTAAGAAGAGGACAGGAGGACGGAGGAAGAGGACAGGTTTAAGGATGGAGACAATGATAATGAGTTAAAACACAGAAATGTACTTTCATGGCGTCAGGAAGACAGATTGAGACGAGGAAGATGCAGGAGGGAAGAGGAAGCGCTACGGAAGCTGCTAGTCTTATCGTTCGGCCTCCAGGTGTGTGAAACACCAGAGCAGACGTTCAGCGGTCGCTACAGTCACAAGACCATTAAAAAAAAAAACTCTTTTAAAAGCGGACTGATGCATCTGCAGAACATGCGAGTGTTTGCGAGAGACGACATGGCACAGGCTGCGTGAAGCGAGCCCGTCTTCACGTCTGTTTGTGGACCTAAACGGACTCTTTGGACAAATCTGATCCAGAACCTTTCAGTGAGACCCTGGATTAAAGCAGGATGTCGTCTCGCCTCTTCTTCGACACCAGGACGGTGTTTGTGGGGGGTGAGCAATCGGGGGAGACGGACCCCCCCCCCCCGATTGCCACAGGGTATTTTGCACACTGCCTACAGGACTGCTGCTCAGTATCTACCACAGCAAGGCTGGTGTGACCGTGACGCCCACACAGAAGACCTTTGCAGGTGCTGGTTCCGGTGGTCGTGTGTGATGAAAGCGGAGGTTTTCTAGGAGATGGTAACGTGGTGGAGGAGCAGCATGTCTGGCCTGGTTGATTTGGGGTTGTGACGTACCTGGCTGGTCAGCTTGGACACCTCAGTGGCCAGAGTGATGTCTGGGCGGTGGACCAGAGAACCTCCGCGGCTCGCCTCCTCACGGGCCTTCTCACGGTAACCGATCTGTTCGGAGACGAGACCAGAACTAGAATCAGTGGACCGTGAAACAGACAGCAGCTGTTTCCTGTCGTTTCGTCTGTTTGTGTGCAGGGCTGCACAACCAATCAAATTCTAATGTGCAGTCACGATTGTGGCTCCCCACAAACAGATGAACATGATATTGTTCTGCAAACAGCGGTTCATGTATTCATGGTAACTGTGGGAAACATCAGGCTGCTGCCTGTGTGTGTGTGCAGCTCTGACTCATAAACTGTGTGATTACCTCACTGATGAGCTTGGCAGCCTGAGTCGCCTTCGTGATGTCGGGGCGGTCGGCCACACTCGTGTAGTGGAGGTTGGCTTTGGCATCTTTCTTGTAGGCGATCTGTGGAGGTTGTGCAGAGAAGCAGAATGCAGGATGCACCAAAGACAAGAGGCTGTGAAACTATCCCAACGCGGAGAGCGTGTGCTGTAAAGGACATCGATCATATCTGAGGATGAGGAGACGACTCACGTTGCTCTGAGTCTTGGCCACGCCCATGGCGTGCTGGACATCAGGTGGAACGATCATGTTGTTGTAAATGGACTTGCCCTTCTCCTTCTCAAACTTCGCTTTGTAGACTTTCTGTAAAGAAGGACAAGAGGAACATCAGGGACAGCCGCACCAAACAAGTCCGGGCCTACGAGGCGGCCGAGCTGCTGTCAGTCAGATGAAGGCGGGTCTTCGTACCCCGCTGATGAGCTTGTTGATCGCCTTGCTGTGAACGGTGTCACGAGTCTCCGACAGGGTGGTGAACAAGCCGGACTGCATTTTCTTCTTACTGGCCAGCTTGTATTTGCTCTGAGGATGAAAAATCATCATAACACATGTAGAGTTAAAGTCATAAAAGATCTTATTCTGAACGTGAATGATAACTGGTTCCTTTTGACTGAAGCAAACGTACCTCTGACACCAGAGAGCGCACAGCCTTGGCATGCAGGATCTGAGGAGTGTCGTTGACGGCGATGTAGTGGCCCTTTGCCTTCTCGTACTTCTCTCTGTACTTCAGCTGGAGAGCAGCAGCAAACGGTGTCAACAAGTATCAACATGCAGTTCTGAAGACAGGTGAAGTAATGAGATGAATCACAGAAGACGTGGAGAAACTCACCTCGCTGGCAATGTCTGTGTTCTTCAGATTATGGAGGGTCAACCTGTCGTCCACGACGGGGATCACACAGCCCTTCATGCTCTCCTTGTCATACTTGTACTCAACCTGTCGGTGAAACGACGTGAGCAGAAATATCACTCAGCATGTATATATATATATGGTTATGTTAAGACTTTGCTCTGACCACTACTAGCAGATACATGTAGAGATTTATAGATACGTAATGAGACTTTAAAATCAATTCTGTTCCAGGAGCCTCGTGGATGTATTTCGGGGTCCGTTGCAGTAATTCATTTTGCCGGAGATAAAAGCAGGAATCACTTTCTCCAAGTCCTGTTCCATCGTTCGGTCCCTGACTTTGTGTTCAAGGTGATGAAATGCTGATCTTGCTATTGCTTCTTTTACAACAATGAAAAACCAGAAGAAGAAGCAGCAGCATCTCACATCACTCTGCTGCAGGGAGTTCTTGGCAGCATTGAGAAAGTCGGGTCTGTCTGCCGTCCAGATCCACTTGGCCTTGGTGGCTTCGTACTTCTTCTTGTAGGTGAGCTAAAGAAGAAGAAGATAGAATGCATGTTCTCAGGTGTGTGGAGTTTGAATGTCTGCTGGCTGAATGACTGGAGACGCTCACGTTGCTGTTGATCTTGTAGGCCTCCTTGGCAGCACGGATGGACCGAGCCTCGGGGTCGATGTTGATCTGGGCTTTGCTCTTCTCGTAAACTTCTCTGTACTTCAGCTGCAAGATGCATGAAAATAAAACGTCAAACACAAAGACACGCGTTTCATATTTCATAACCGTGTGCAGTCAGTGTGAGCGGGGCCTACATTGCTGGTGATATCCTTGACCCTCTTCATGTGCTGCTGGTGTGGAGTGTCAAAGGGTAAGGTGTAACCCGTCGCCTTGGTCTTGTTGTACTCCATCTTGTAGATGATCTGAGGAATAATCATCATCACATAGTCAGGAAAAAACTCAAAAGACACCAAACATAACGACATAATGAAGCATCTTTTAGTCTGATAGAAACATGTAAGCCTCTGAAACAGATTCAAAAACTCACATCTGTGCTTTTCTTGCTGCGCTTGTGGGCCTCGTAATACGGAGTCTCCAGAACCAAGGTGAACTTGTTCTTGGCCCGTTCGTACTTCTCCCTGTACCTCCACTGATGGAGGACCATGACGTGCAAACACCAGAAGGTTAGTGACGCTCAGACAATCCATTCACCGCTGAAATCATTCATGTGTATTCTGGCAACGTGTTTCAAATCTACCAAGCTGAAGTAAAGACGGAGAACGATCCATGAAAAAGGTGCAAGAGACGTCGATGAGAGACAGTGACGGACAAGAAGTCACATTTAGGTCATTTCCTCCTCCGAGTCAACTCACATGAAGACGTTTCTGTTGTAATAACACGACAGAGTCAAAACACACTCTTGTTTTTCTTGGATAGTTCTCCAGCTCAATCAGATTAAATCAGACTTAAAGACTTGTACAGTATGTTTCATGAGTGAAGTGGTGACGTGCACACGTTTATGAAAACATGCTTTATGAAACATGCAGAAGGGAACATGTCGAGGGATTTTCCTCTCCAAGATGAAGATGAAGACGAGGACACGCGTTAGCGCTCTTCAGTCGTGAGTCCACGGCGCTCATCTCATGCAGCAGCTCACTGAATCGGAGCTTCAGTGAACAAATTCAAATGCAACTCAGAAATGGGCACATGGCATGTTTGACTTGGAGATATCACCTCCTCACAGTATCTTGGCAGCTAAAGTTTGACTCTGCAAAGAACAAACACAGCGCTATATTGGTGGGAATACTATGAATTGCAGCAAGAAACACTTTTCTTAAACTCTGGACATCTGTGCACTGGACGATTGGTAAAAGGAGGAACTGAGAATATTCCTTCTGGAAAAGATGTGGAGGGATTCATCAGGATATGAGAACCGGTCTGGGTCCTGGTGGACCCCTCTGGACTGGACTTGGTTCTCCCTACTCAACAACACCAGCAGTGACTGCAGCTGAACCTGCTCATGTAAATACGTCAGCGTGGTGTTTGTAAAGTTGTGACTCCTCCTCATTTTGAGTCGTGTTTTGTTCAGCTTGTCTTAAAAACTATAAAAAAAAAGGATTTGTATTCATTTGGACCTGGAAGTAAATGTAATTGTTGCCGGAATCTCAATAAGAAAAGGTCATAAAATGTCATAAAATGTTATTCGTAACTACAGAGCGTTACACGAAGTCTGAAAGACAGAAGTTATTTAAAGACAGGTGGAATCATTTTATAAACTCATGTTTTTATCGAACAAGCTGTTCTGCTTCAATCCATATTTGGTGGATTTTAGCCTTTTTAGCCTTCAGTCAATACCGACAATAACAAAATATGTATTTTTTATTCGCTTCATATGTCCAAACACAGTGGGTAAAGTCCTTAAAGGTCCGATAATCAACGAGCCGTGAAGAGGAGAGGACAGGTGATGGACGGATTACTGCATGCGGAGAAGGGTGGAATGTGTGGAAGTTAAAGTGTTTGAATGGAGGGAAGTAGTTTCTGCAGGAGGATGAGCAGAGAGAGGAACACAGGGATCAGGTTCTGCTCGTCACCGCGGGTCACGGCTCTGTGTCCGTTTACCTGACTGCTCAGAGTGGACTGGCAAAGGGCTGCGAGGATGTCACGGCGCTGAAGCTCAGTGCAACCTCTCTTTAGCAGATCCTTTGCTCTGGATTTATACCTTGCCTGTTCACACACACACACACACACACACACACACACACACACACACACACACACACACACACACACACACACACACACACACACACACACACACACACACATGCCAAAGTTGAGGACACGTGAAGATAACAGCAGTAACACTGGGAGGACTGGAGCAGTGCTCCGGAGACCCAAGTGTGCCGGAGGAGCTGTTTGTCCTCATCTGTGCCTTCAGAGGGACAGAAATCTTTGTATTCAGAAGCTTGATGAACACATGAATGAGTGAATATTAAGCTCCATTTGGCCCGCCAGATGTTTCTAGAAATAATAGTCAAAATTATCCAAAAAATTGCTGTTTATGTTTTGTGAGTGAAAGATGTAGAACTCCTAATTATCAACTGTTGGAAGTCAGTTTCGTGCCAAAGAAGTAAGAACACAATGGAGAGGCAGCGGCACATGGAAATAAATCAAAGGACCAAAGGATCCTCGTACCATTTGGCATCTTAACAATACAATCTGTGGGCCAACATTAAGTGTCAGGTTTGGCCTTTAAAAGGAGAACGGTGGGCCCTGGATGAATCCGTCTCTCTCCGAGGGCACAGATGAAGGAGAGTCCTGCTCACTCAACGAAGCCGTCCGGCTGCTCTTTGAGCGGCGCCCTAAAAGAAAGAAGACGGCCCCACAAAGAGAGGAAGGTGTCGCGCTGGAAGCTCTATCATGCGCCGACCTCATGCACCGCTGCTGGAGGTCTGCAGGACCGGACCTGCAGCGGAGGAGGCGGGCCGGGTCGGTGGCGTTTACCTGGCTCATGTTGTTGTTGGCTCTGGCCAGGACGTATCTAGGGTCGTCTTTAGTTATGGTGAACTTATCCTTGGATTTCTCATAAGTAGCTTTGTAGGATCTCTGCTCAGAACATCAGAAGGCAGTTAAAGACAAACGTACTCATGTGACGAGGAGGAAAGTACAGTTACCTGAGTATTTACATCTTCTGCTACTTTATATTTCCACTCTGCTACATGTTGTTCCTTTTACTACATTCATCTACACTTACAGATACTTTGATGCAGCACCAACGTATACTTCTTATCTACCGGAGGATGCAAAGTATCTCACTTTGGCTCCACAATGATGAACTACAACTGGTCTTTATGAAGTCTATCTGTAGTGATAACTAATAAGTACATGTTACTGATCATAATGGAGTACTTTAAACTGTGGTGTTTCTAGGATCTCAGTACTTCCTCCACCGCTGAAACAAGTTGATATGAAGAAGATTAGACACATTTCTACAGACTTGGTGTTATGGTTACCTATAAACAAGAGCAGCTAATAAACATTTCAGTCAATAAACATGATAATACTATGAATTCACAGTCTTTTACCTCCAAGCTGAGAGTCCAACAGAGATGCACAGGAACAGAGACGTGGGATTCAAATATCTCCTTTACAAATGAACTACAACAGAGTACTCATAACGATGTCACAATGATTGCGTTGAGCTTAAGACGGAGGGACTCACGTCGTTGATGAGGCTGGAGGCGTACTTGGCAGCCTGGAAGAACGGACTGTCGCAGGTGTACTTGAAGTTGCCTCGGTTCTTCTCAAAGGAGGATCTGTAGAGTCTCTGTGAGCAGGAAGTGAAGCGGATCGTTAGGAACACACGGCTCCGGTAAAGGGCCTTCATGCAGCACAGTGAAGAACATGTCATCACATGAGCGTTAGAGAAGATGACTGCTGAGCGAATGGATCCCTCACCTGACTGTACAGCTTCTTGTTCCTCTCAGCCTGAGCCAGCTCAGGCGTGTCCCACACGTAGCAGCCGATTCCCTTCAGCCACTCCAGGTCCTCCTTGTACTTCACCTACAGGGGAACATAATAAAACAGCGGTTTTATTCAAATGTCAACGACCCCCTTTGTTATCTACTGAGGGAGTAAATACTTCAACACTGGGCTCATAACTCACGCTGCTGGCGTTCTCGTTGGCAACTCTGCTGAAGAAGAACTCGGGACGGTCGGGGATGGACTTCCACGTTCCCAGAGTGTTGATGTACTTCTCTCTGTATTTCACCTGAGCAAGAGCAACAACAGAAACAGTAAGAAAGCTGGAAAATGATCTGAAATGTCTCAATATAAGATGAACAATGAATATAACAATGGATCAGCTGGTGCCCACTGCTGACCTCGCTGATGTCATCGGTGACCCTGCGGTGGTAGGAGAGGTTCAGCGCGTCCTTCACCGCGTGGCAGTGGCCCTTAGCGAGCTCGAAGGTCTCTTTGTAACGCAGCTGCAGATCAAACACAGACGCACAAACACATCATCCACAAGCATCTGTAACTCAGACATACTGTCAACCTTTCATGGTGTTGGTATTGTTGTTGTATTTCTCTTCTGTTCCATACTTCTGTTCATGATTTGTTCTTTCTATGTTTATGTGATGCACCGGCACACCAAAGCAAATGCCTTGCATGTGAAATCCTACTGAGATGATAAAACTTTTCTTTTGTTGCATATAAACAAACATAAAGTCAAAAGACGCACACTCGGAAAAAGTAATACAATACAATAAAACAACATTCGAAAGAAATAAATGAAATCAGATCTTCATTTAACAATTCCCACAGTGTCATTTGAAATCCTCCCACTCACACACATGTCCCCTGCTGAAGGGAGGGTCATTGATCAGTAAGAGCTGTGGGAGGAACTCACGTCACTGGACTGGATGTAGGCCTTCTTGGCCCGGATCAGGAGAGGCGTGTCAGCGATGGCGGTGTACCTGTGCTTCATCTTCTCATACTGGTCTTTGTATTTGTTCTACGGGAAGCAGCAAGAGGAGAGTTCATTCGTACTTGTGACATCATCACTGACAATGTTAACGTATACTTTGATTCTACAGGTGATGAAGGTACGACGGGAAGAAAGGAGGAAGACTCACATCACTGCAGATCACTTTCATTCTTCTGGCGTGGCCCATGTTTGGAGTTTCGCTCTCTTGAGTGAAGTGAGATCTCTCCTTACTGGCCACATTGGTGTACTGGAACTGTAGAGGAACAGATACTCATTAGACCATCAGCGAAAGAAAAGCACACCCATACACCCAGCGAGTGAAGGTGGGTTCAGAACTTGCGTTGTTCGTCAGCTGCTGGGCCCATTTGGCTCTCAAGATGTCCACAGAGTCCACAGTGGTGGAGACCTTCGCCATGTCCTGCTTGCTCTGGGCTTTGTAGATCATCTGCAAATAGAGGAGCAGAAAGACACGTCTCAGATGTGTCGCCATGTTGGATTTCTGACAAACAAACCTCTGGATGTGATGCCGGATATTTAACCGAGACCTGAACCAATAATCTGGAAGTTTTAATCGACATAAATGTCTTTTAAGTCACAATCTATACGCTCTGAACTAAATATGAATCAAATATTGAGTGAAAGCTGATCTAAAGAGAGAACCACAAGGTGCATCTCTGCTGACTCTTCCAGCTCATAAAGAATTCAGAAACAGTGACTGATTATTTTGGGTTCCACTCAAACTGAATTGCTCACTTTTAAACCATTGACTGAAAATAAATAAAATAAAACAAAATCATCAGACTGAAAAGATATGAAACAAATAAAACAGCAGCCCAGTAAATCTGGGACCTGAACATTTTGCTGTTTCCACCAATAAGACGATAAATCAAGCGGGACGGACGTCTGACTATCATGCGATAAACGACTCACGCCGCTCATGTGGGTCTTCAGCTCGGTCACTCGCTTGTACTCTGGCGTGTCGAGGACCACGGAGAAGTTGGCGAGATTCTTCTTGGCCTCCACCGGGTAGGTCACCTATAAAACACAGGATTTCATATGTGCAATGAAGTGAACTCAGACATCCACTTTGACATACTTTAGTTATGTGTTACGTCTCCACTGATGCCTCCTGTTGTTGCACTGGCCTCTCTGCTGCTGTAATACTTTAGATCTGCGCTGTGGCACTAATGAAGGATCGTCTTCTCTTAAATGTTAAATGAATCCTGAAAGACGCACCCTCTGGTTGGTGATCTTGCGGATGTGGATCATCTCTGGGGTGTCGTACAAGAAGCAGCCGAGTCCTCTCAGCCACGACAGATCCTCTTTGTATTTCAGCTACAACAAAACAAACAAGAAAGATTTCAAGCGACCGTTTCATACGAAAGCTTTAGGGTTACCTCAGTGTGTCGTCACACCTCGCTGGTGATCTGGTTGACGTGGTAGCAGTGCAACAGCTGGGGCGTGATGGGCAGACTGATCAGCTGGCCTCTGGCCTTGTAGTAGTTCTCTCTGTAGCACAACTGGAAATGAGACGGGAACAAAGAGGCAGAATGATGAGAGGACGCCACTCATCAGGTGCACGGATGCCGTGAGTTGTGTGGAAGCGGTTCCCTACGTCGCTGATGTGCTTCTGGTTCAACTTGACTTGTCTGATGTCCGGAGTGTCGTAGGTCGTGTGGATCTTGTCCTTCTGCTTGTGGTATTCCTCCCGATACAGACGCTGGGGAGGACAGAAGGCGACACGTGAGAGTTTTATATCGAGCGGTGCAGCGGATCATGAACGTCACGGTTCAGAGCAGCACAAAAGAAAAAAATAACTTTTAGATCTCTGATCAGGTGTTTTTACCTCTGATTCTAATTGATGATCATTGATGACCCATATTAACAGACACAGATCTCTTTGTTGTGTGATTATAGCAGCTGGTCTATAAGGATCCAGAATATTGATATTTTAACCACCGTCCCAAAAATCATTTGAACCGCTCTGAAGTCAGCAAACCATCAAAATACTAAATGTTACACTTTTACTTTGTTAGTCATTTATAGTGGTTTTTTCTTCATAAAAACACAACATTCAAATTGTATTTTTATTCATTAACATACATCCACTACGATCTGTTAGCTCACTAGTTTCATCCAGTGAAAGAGAAGCTGGGTCTCATCTTACGTTGTTGGTGATCTTGTTGGCCTTCCTTGAGTTGACGAAGTTCACGCCCTCCGGGTGAAGAGTGTAGGCTTTCGCTTTCATCATCTCGTAGGCTTCCTTGTACTTCACCTGCACAAATAAAGCAAAACATGATTCAGTAAGATAAATAAAGAAAGAAACTCCATCAGCAACCAGGTTGTGTGGATGGTTGTACATACACAGCTGGTGACGACGCTGTTGATCTTAGCCTGCTTGATGAGAGGGGTGTCGTGGGGGAGCGAGTAACCGGTGGGCATCTGGTTCTTGTTGGCCTCCTTGTACCAGTTCTGAGAGAAGACAAGACGACGAGGTGAGACGGGACGTTAGAGAGTCAGAGAGTGTTTGAAAAACAACCCATTGAAAGGTTGTTTCAGTGCCTATAGGACCCACAGATCCAGGACTGGTCCAGGACCCACAGATCCAGGACTGGTCCAGGACCCACAGGGGGTTCATTGGGTTTATCCATCGTCTCTTATTTAACAGTTGTATCTGCAGTACGTCTTCTAGCCACATGAGTTATGACATTGAATCTGTTTACTTCATAGATGAGGCCTGTTATCTGTGCTATATGTCTGAAGTTATTGTCAGTATCTCTGAAGGCTGAGCATCAGGGAGCGTTGTTCTTACATCACTCTGGATGGAGTTGGCCATGCGAGCCCTCTCTGTGTCGAGGGTCACAGCCGGAGCCGTGTTGGTTCCCTTGATGTTGGTGTTGTAATCGTAGCGGTAGTGCAGCTGGAAAGAAAACACAGAAGAACACAACGATGAGATGTGCGGCCATGATTTTCTTTTGATATTTAGATATTTTTGGAGTCAGTGACGATTCACTTACGTCGCTCAGGTTCTGAGAGTTCTGCTTGGACGTCTTGTACACTGGAGTGTCCGTCACCACCGAGTACTCCTTGAAGGACTCGATGCCTTTGGCTCTGTACTTGTTCTGGAACAAAAACACATTCAACACGAGATGTTTAGAAGGTCTACAGAGGATTCATTGAGGAAGGCACGAGGAGGAAAGAAACCAGTGGAAAGATGAACATTTCCCTCAGAACCACTGAGGCAGGCGGTGAGGGGAGTGAATGTGTCCTGAGTGCTGACCTCGCTCTGGAGATCACCGGCATGCTTGACGCGGAGGATCTCCGGCGTGTCCCAGGCGTAGCAGCCGATTCCCTTCAGCCAGTTCAGGTCGTCCTTGTAGAAGACCTGTGCAGAGAACACGAGAGAACACACACCGCACGTTACTTTGTGTGTTTGTATTGCAAACCAGTCAAAACGTACGGAAACTAGCTGAAACATGAAGGGCTGCTACTTCTGATTCTTACGTTATGTTTCATTCATTAAACACAACGCTCAGGAGAGAATTCAAAGAATAGTTTGCAGCAGCAATCAGATTCCCAAATAGCACAAACGTGCCCATAAAGATTTGCAGCCAAGGGAACAAATGTGTTTATCTGTTCATGAAATATACTTATTTTAGAGAATAATTCAACGAACACGTGTTGAGCAACAACGCCTTCATGCATGCTAGTGTGTAAACGAAGCTTAAATGCATGTGGCTGTCAGCGCTGATCTTTGTCAATTGGACAGTGTTTTTGCAATGAGGCTTATTTTAATAGAAAAGGGTCAATTTTGCACCAAATGTCTGCACATGAACTCATTTAAATACGAGCAAAAAGCACAGAATCTTCAATATATTTTTGAATGTAGGAAATAAGAAGGCAGCTGGTCACTGAATAACGATAAAGTTGCCATGTTATAATAATATCTTGCATTCTATAAGATGCTTAAACAGCGCTGTAGAATGCAAGTTCAATAAGAAGGTCTAGCATCATAAACTACATGCAGGAGTACGGCTGTCCCTCTGACCGGCCTGCAGCTGCTGATGCATGAGAAGCAGAGAGGATGGAGAGGAGTTACTCACGTCGCTGAGCTGCTCGTTGACTTTGCGTGCCTGGGTGTACTCCTGCGTGTCAGGGAGGCAAATCCACTGATGCAGGTGCTTGCGGTAGTTGATCTCGCTGACGCTGGTCTGGGTTTTGCGGGCAGACAGGATCTCCAGCATGTCTGGTGGGATATGGTTCTTGGCCTTGCACTTCTCGTAGTTCGCCCTGTAGAGTCGCTGTAAAGATGGACAACCTCGGCTTTATTCTCCCGTATCCCTCCTCGTTAGAAGAAAATGCAGATGAAAGGGCTGGACAGATTCTACTCACGTCCAGGACCAGCTTTCCAGCTCTGATGCAGCGAGCGGTGCCGGGATCGTCCTCCAGAGACTTGGGCAGACTGTAGAGGGATTTGAACTTCTCGTACTCCTCCTTGTACTTCACCTAAAAACAAAGAAAGAAAGGGGCCACGGCTTTGATATTGTGTGACTTAAACCTCGAAGCGCAGTCTTAACATGAGGTGGAATGAACAGAAGTTAAACTCACGCCGCTCAGAATGATCTTCTGCTGCTTGGCGTGCTGCATGGCGTGTGAGTCGGCTGGAATCTGGTAGCTCTTGTCTTTGATTTTGTCCCAGGCGGCGCTGTACTCTTTCTGTTGACAGAAGACCCCAAAACACATTACGTCATTGCACGTGACGACGCCGTTTACAAAGCTTCAACCGTATCTTACTTTGCTGAAGAGGTGCTTGAAGTTGTGGCATCTGGCGTAGTCGTGCGTATCCAGAATGGTGGTGTACAAGTGCTTCTCCTTATGATAAGCCTCCCTGTAGTTGAGCTGTCGATGACAAAGTGTTGAATTAACGCACTCAACCGGGCACTTCAAACTCAAAGCTTATATTTGTGTTTTTAAAAGTGCCGCTCGCTCACATCACTGGCCCAGGTGTTACCCAGGACAGCAGTCACGTAGGCCGGGGTGTCCGTCACGATGGAGTAGTTGTTGAATTCTTTCTTGGCCTCATGTCTGTATTGAAGCTGAAAGGGAAAACGTGACACGGGTAGATATAGAATGAAAGTTAATCGTACGAGTATGAATAACATTTCTGACGGCTCCTCCACGCTGTTACTCACGTCGCTCTGCAGCTCGTAGGCCTTCTTGGCGCGGACGATCTCTGGCGTGTCCCAGACAAAGCAACCCATGCCCTTCATCCAGTTCAGGTCCTCCTTGTAGATCACCTGTTGAAGCAAAATGACACGTTCAATAATGGAGAGAACATGTGAATTGGGATTTCTGGATACAAGCTCTGGACACATGCCTCTGAGCCTGTGCGTGTGTCCTCGCATCCGTATTGCTCTTTAAAAGTGACGCCTTGTGAAACTGAAAGTTATTGAAACTTTGTTGCAGTGTTTCAGGGCGTTTTCACACCTTCAGTTCGTTTGCTTTGTTCTGATTCAGGGATTAATATGATACAATGTTGCAGTTTGTGTTCACACTGCAACATTTAACAGCGGACTAAATCTTGTAAACAAACGCCACGCGCGAGCAAACTGTTCTCTCATTGGTCAGATTTCTATGCGGCTATAAATAGGCTCTGTTGCTTCTTTTTTTTTAAGGTGTGGGGGATTGGGGGTGCGTGAACCCAGTCGGGATGTAGAAGGGGGTGCGCGGCCTCAAAAGTTTGGGAACCGCTGATATAGAGGATCAGGACTACACTGAGACTGGTTCATAGAAGATCAGGACTACACTGAGACTGGTTCATAGAGGATCAGGACTACACTGAGACTGGTTCATAGAGGATCAGGACTACACTGAGACTGGTTCAGGACCAAGTAAATGTTCCTCAAAGTAACTTTAAGAGAGCTTTCCTCAAAGCTTTCCTCAAATACCAACCACACATCATATATATATATATATATATATATATATATATAGACTTTGATGAGTTTGTCCAAACGAGTGAAATCACATAGCGAGCAGCAGATGAGCTTTGAAGAAGAACCTACATCACTGAGAATCTCGTGGGTCTTGCGGGCATGGATGGCGTCCACCTGCTCAGGGTGGCACGTCCACTGGTGCAGGTAGGTGCGGTAGAGGACGTCGCTCAGCATGTCCTGGCAGCGCTTAGCAACCTTGTTGGCGATGATGTCTGGTGGGAGGTGGGTCTTGGTCTTGTTGTGGTGGTAGTCCTTCTGGTAGACCCTCTGTGAAGACATTCAGACCATGGGAAGTTATTGACATTGTCGTTACCAATGTGACACAAATTCACCTAAAATTTAATTGTAGAACAAATGTAAATAATCTCTGGTCATATAAGTGTCAACAAGGTTTAGGGACATGTCCCTGCCAACATGGAGCAAGAAGCAACTTCCAGTTCTGAAGAGTGACTCCAAAGCTTCTTGTGTTAAAGCTGCATTCTCTCTACTGTCCACCAGGGGGCGACTCCTCTGGTTGTATAGAAGTCTATGAGAAGCTCTTATGAGGCGGTTGTTTGGCGGCAGTAAGTACATTTTGTTTCAAGTATGTTTTCTGCTAGCCACCGTTAGCATCACAGTTAAGATGAATTATAGAAGCACCTTGCTAACAAGCTTTCTGCGCTAGCTGGTAACCTAGCGTTTTCTATGCTAACAGCACTTGCCCCTGCCGGGCCTTGCTTCTTCAAAGCTCCAGCCTCTTGTCCAAATATGGTCACCTCTAGCTCCCAAAAAAAAAAAGATGGCAACGGCCATAATGGCGAACTCAAAACGGCTTCAAAACGGCAGTCGACAAACCAATAGGTGACGCCCCGGCGGCTACGTCCATATCTTCCATACAGTCTAGTGTATAAGATCAACACAAAAAGTATTTTGGATATCTTACCAGTCCCTTGTCCTTCTCCTGGGCGCCACAGCGCATCACCTCGGGGAAGTCCACCAGCGTCACAGCCATGTAGTGACCCTTGGCCTTCTCATGGGCATCCTTGTACATGACCTGGTAGCATCCAGAATAAGAAAAGTCTCAACTGTTATTTACATTCCACAAGAGGAAAAACATGATTCCTTATTATCGGCAATGACGCCCATGAAGGAGACGCGTACATCACTGATGATCTCTCGGCCCTTCTTGCCGCTGAGAAGTGGGATGTATTCGTGGTTCAGCTGGTAGCCTGATGCTTTAGACTCGTCCCATTGCTGTTTGTAGAGTTTCTGAAATCACACAAGCACAAAGTGTAAAACAAGGCTAATGTATGACATCATAAAAACCAATGCAATAATAAATACTTTGCATTACCTCACTGATGTTCTTGGACACCTCCCTGCTGTGAGCCAGTTGAGGAGTGTCTACTGAACCAATATAATGACCCTTTTCTGCATTGAAGGTCTCTTTGTACTTCAGCTGTAGCAGGAAGCAAAAACAACAGATGTTTGTTTATTACCAAGCTACTTGAAATGAAGAAGTTTAAATCAGATGTTTTCTTTACACACATCACTGAGGTTTGCATCGTTTATCCTCGCCAAGATGAGCTCCGGACGGTCCACGATCAGGGTGAACTTTGCAAAGCAGTCCTTGGCATGCTGCTTGTAGTCCCTCTGCAATGTGAAACATACAGCATTGAGGTGAGACCACAACCAACTGGCACGAAGAAAGGGGAGAAAAGGTGCTAAAAGACCGAATGCAATGCAGTTCACCCACCTCGTTCATGATCTCCTGGGCATTTCGGACCTTGACGTGATCAACAGACTCAGCTGCCACCCAGCCGCAGCCACGGAGCCATTCCAGATCCGCCTTATACACATTCTGAAGACAGGAAGCAGGACGTTCAGATACAGTTCATTGCATGATTGATTGATTTGTTTTCATGTTATGCACATAACGTGGCCAACCTTCGTGGGTTTATAAAACACCAAAGATGTCAAACAGTTCATTCAATTTCATGTTATCTCACCGCTCGGTCTGGAACGCATTTCTCTGCCTTCTCTTCCAGACTTGGAAAATAAAATCTCCTACAAGAAAGTGCACCTCGCTCACACAATGAACAAGGTCTGTCCTCCTCTGAAGTGACATAACACCTGACGGTTACTGGGGCTGAATGGTAACGGTCTAACTGTGCACATATCTTTGTCTGTTGTTGAAGTTGTACCTCACATAAAGTTCTGCACTGTAGTCATTCTTTATGAGATAATACATTTGTTGACAGACAACTTTCTCTCTATGCAGGAGAAACATTTTGGTCCTAATCTAAAGATCACAAAGTAGCCTTTATTTCTGAAGATGACCAATCGAGTCCCGTGATGAGCACTCACATTGCTTTGAAGATCGTAGGCTTTGCGGGCCTGAATGACGTCGGTCTGGTCCGGCATGCAGGTCCAGTTGTGCAGATGGGTTCTGTAGTTGAAGTCGTTGACTTGGATCTGGCACTTCTTGGCGAGCTCCAGAGCCATCATGTCTGCCGGCAGGTTGTACTTGGTCTTGGACTTGTTGAAGTCCTTCTTGTACAGGACGTCACTGGCGATCTTGGCTGAGTTCAGAGCCAGCATGATCAGAGGGTCGTCCTGCACGCAGCGAGCGCCGATGTGGTGGCCCAACTGCTTACGGTAACTCGCGAGGTACTTATGCTGCAGGACGGACATAAATCATGAATTCAGCTCCACAATTCTAATAAACGTTATTTTGAAAAACACAACTTTGTCTCAAATACTCACTTGACTCTGAACTTTACTCGTTTGGATGCACTGCTTGATTGGAACAGCATCTCCAGGCATGAAGTATCCCGTGGCTTTGACCGCATCCCAAGCTTTGGTGTACAGTTTCTGCAAGAGACGGAAGTAGTTATTCGGGTTAATAACGACGTCATGCTTATTTGGTGCAGGACGAAGCATTGTTGACTTGCTGAGGAGTTGGTCTTACCGGGTGAACGTTCTTCGCCACCTCTCTGGCTGTGGCGAGCGTTGGGGTGTCTGAGACCGTGTACTTGGTCTTGTCCTTGTGCCAGGCCTCACGGTATTTAGCCTGAGCAGAGCGACAAATCAAAATTCAGTTACCAGAAAGAAATGTCACCATTGTTTTCTGAAATAAAATGTTTAAATATGCAAATGAGGCATTATCTAATGGTAACTTTTGATGAATTTAGGAGAAATCTACAGACACAAATAGAGAAAGTAGTAAAATAAATATCTAATCTAAAAGAAGACGTGTTAGGGAAGTAAAATAGACCTAAATCTCTAAATTAAAAGCATTAAAAGCTGTTTTTGCCTGTACCTTCTACCTTACGGGTCGCCTTTTCTATCATTTAGTAATCTGACTAAGTGACATATTTCATGGATATCTCATATTACACTGAATGCATATCTATAGCAGTAAAGAACAGCTGATAAACTGTGTAATTATCCCGAATAGTGAAAGTACAACTGCAGGAAATCTGTGTAAAACAGACAATTTAGATGAATTTTGATTATTTTCCTCCTGCTATTTTTTAGGAACTTTTAATATAATTCTCTGTGTTGTGTTTTATTTTAACAATCTTACAAATTGAACAGGCTTTTTTTGGACAAATTGTTCTGTTACTGCTATTTGGTTGTCTTATCTGCGTACCTTTCTAACAGATAACGAGGCTGTTTAGGAAACATTAGCTGGTGTTATCTTTGTTTGTATCTTAAAAATAAGCCAAACTTTAAAAATAACAATTTTATTTAAATGCTGCCATTTATGCGAACTGTATATGTTGTCATCCTCACCTCGTTGAGGACTCCAGCAGCATTCTTAGCACAAACCAAGTCGACTCTGTCAGTTGGAACTGTGAATTTCTGATCATCCAACTTGACACGGTAGCCTCTCTGCAAAGAAGCAAGAAAGATACATGAGAACAATAATTCAGCTGATTCAATAAAAGATACACAAGCATTGTTTTGTCTTTTGTAAAATCTATAGATATATGTTATTTTCTTTTATAACGGTATATAAACGTCTGAGATTTCACGAGTAATAAAAGAGTTAAATTGTAGTGGTACTGACCTCAGCCAGGACCTCCTGTGCGTGCTTCACCTTCATAACCCCAACAGACTCATGGGGCACCCATCCACATCCACGAAGCCACTCCAAGTCAGCTTTGTACACAGCCTGAGGACACAGAACAGAGTGTTCACGTGTTCCCACAACAGTGGACAAAGTATATACACAGAAAATAATCACAATGTGAGCGTTTCATGGGCTAAAATAGGAGTTTACATATCGTTAAAAAGATCCAATAAATATTGAACATCCACGTAAACCTACATCGCTCTGCAGATCGTAGGCCTTTCTGGCCTGGACCACATCAGTGGAGTCCGGCAGACAGGTCCAGTTGTGCAGAAGAGTTCTGTAGTTGAAGTCGTTGACTTGGATCTGGCACTTCTTGGCGAGCTCCAGAGCCATCATGTCTGCCGGCAGGTTGTACTTGGTCTTGGACTTGTTGAAGTCCTTCTTGTACAGGGCGTCACTGGCGATCTTGGCCGAGTTCATAGCCAGCATGATCAGAGGGTCGTCCTGGACGCAGCGAGCGCCCATGTGGTGGCCCAACTGCTTACGGTAACTCGCGTGGTACTTGTACTACAAAGAGATGAAAGACTGAATGAAGAAAGTGTCTCATTAATGAATCTGTATTTCAACCTCATCCAGAGTTCTCTTCTCACGTCACTGATGATATCTCTGGAAGCTCGAGCCTTCAGCACGGCGATGGCATCCTGCTTGATGTGGTAGCCCTTGGCCTTCTGGTCGTCCCATGCCTTTGTGTACAGTTTCTGCACACAGCAAAAAACATTTGATCAAAAACACTGAAATACACAGTGTATCATCAGCAGATGAAAATCATAGGGATCATGCACTGATATGTATATAGTTTGAAGATATTTATGTAAAGTTGTACGACTTTCAGCACATGCAGAACTCATGCAGATCTTGTAATGATGCAAACTTACGTTGCTGATGGTGATAGCGTTGGCTTTGGACAGCACAGCGGCGGGGGTGTCGACTGGCAGGCGGAAAGAGAGCTTGTCTTTATCCCAGACTTCTCTATACTTCCTCTGTTAGAACGATACAGAAAAAGCAACATTAACTTCTCATTTATAAAGATATTTGTGCAACAATATGTGTACAGTTTTAAATGTGTTACTACTCACATCACTGATGTTGTGAGCGTTCTGCTTGGACAAGACGATCTCCGGGAGGTCGACCACGCTGGTGAACTTCACAGAGCTGGGGGGCTGGCGGTAGAGCCTCTCGTTGATGATGGCCTGAGCGTTTCTAGCTTTGACGACATCCACGGAGTCGTGTGGTGACCAGCCGCATCCCCTCAGCCACTCCATGTCGGCTTTATACACGGCCTGGAAAACAGAAAGCAGTTCAAACCCCAACAAATACTGTTGACTTTCAGTCACCAGTTAACACGGTCACTGGTTAAACTGAAACACCTGTTGCTCTAAACCGGTCGTGATTCTGTCTGGATTCTGTAGAACTTGAGTCGATTCTGACAACCGAACTTAAAACAACCAGACATTTTAATTCAATGTTTAAAGCTTGATAACTCGTCTGGATTTAAGTACATTTTTTGCTGCTGTAACAAACTAATTTCACCTTGCGGGATGAATAAAGTATCCATCCATCCATCCATCCATACGAAAAATAAGCAAAATGATAAACCTCATTCTTATGAAAGGTGCTACATAAATAAAGTTCATTCATTCATTTGTCCAACTACGGGATGTCTAAAAAAATTGGATTTTCCTTTAATTTGTTGGATGCAGAACTTGGTTCAAAATGTAAGGAGGGATCTGACTATCAATGAAACAACATACTGTATATACAGACTAGTTAGCATGACCACGAAAACAGATGTACCTTCATGTGCTAATGACGCTTATAGGTGTAACAGTACAAATACGATAAGAGCTAAAAACAAACTCCAAACCAATCCTCTCCAGCTTTCCATTGTACTCACATCGCTCCGGAGGTCGTAGGCCTTTCTAGCCTGAACCACATCCGTGGAGTCTGGCAGGCAGGTCCACTGGTGTAAGTGAGTTCTGTAGTTGAAGTCGTTCACTTGATGCTGGCACTTCTTGGCCAGTTCAATCGACAGCATGTCGCCTGGCAGGTTGTACTTGGTCTTGTTCTTGTTGAAGTCCTTCTTGTAGATGTTGTCGCTGGAGATCCTGGCTGCGTTAGCGGCCAACATGATCAGAGGGTCGTCTCTGACGCTGAGCGCACCAATATGATGGCCACATTGCTTGCGGTAACCAGCCTTGTATTTGTACTGAATTTTTTTTGGAATGGAAGTATTTTTGATTAGTTTTATTGACAAAAAGAAAAAGAAAAATGCTGCCGAATAATTCAGCTTGTGAAGCGAATATGAAAACGAGAGGTTCAGACTTACATCACTGACGATGTCTCGGGAGGCTCTGGCTGATTTAACAGAAATTGCATCTTTGGGAAGGTAGTAGCCTTTGTTTATGGCGTCCATGTAGCCTTCACGGTATTGTTTCTGGGGAAAAGGAAGGATACAGTTAGGGTGTCTGATATATATATATACACACCATAATAAAAAATACCAGTTTCCTTTAAGGTCAACAATTAAATGTCAATATTCATTCTTCAAACTTTAGCACTCTTAACTGATTAAGATAAAGCTAACTGTTACTGATATGATCATTCGTGATTCCTGGTTACATGACGACGCCCTGCATTACCAGACTGGTGTTGATTTTGTTCTGCTTGGCCAGGATGATCTCGGGGGTGTCGGGCATGATGTGGAGGTTGATCTTGTCCTTCTCCCAGGCAGAAGTGTACGCTTTCTGCAAACAGCATAGTAACACGTTTAGTGAGAAGTGACTTGTCTGAGTCATAGAACAATATCATGAAGCAACCAGAGCTTAGAGCTTAGAGCTAGCTAAAAGTCTCCATCAAACAACTGGATTTGTTAACATTTTGAATTGTACAAAATTACATTTGAACACATCATGGAAACGTTACAATTTAACTTCACCCAATACTAATTTTAACAGAATGGAGCTTGAACGCATCATAATGTAACTCAATGCAACCTCTGTTAACGTTAGCTGTTAGCTGTTAGCTGTTAGCTTGGTTATTTAGCAAAGCAGGACTGATTTGCCCACTAGTTGCTAACAGCTAACAGCTAGCGTTAACATAAATCAGCTCTCCTCCTGGAGATTTCAACACAGATTTGCTGTTCAATTAAATGTGTGCTTTGTTGATTAGCAGCACCACAAACCGACTTCCAAAAGATGGCGTGGGCAGGGGGGGTTGAACGAAACAAGCTTCTTGAGGAATTGTTTCATAATTTAAGAACACTCCCACAAAAGAAAACGAAAATAATAAAGAATAATTAATCAATAAATAAAATACATTGAAATAAGACTGAATACTACCTTGTCCATGGTGTGGGCATTGGCCTGAGCCAGGACAAAGGGAATGTCAGTTGTCTTGGCAGTGAATTTGAAGTGGCTGGGATGCTGACGGTACTTCATCTCGCTCAGGATCTCGGTGGCTTTCTTGGCTTTTTCCACATCAACTGAACCAATTGGCACCCAACCTGTTCCCCTGATCCATTCCATGTCGGCCTTGTAAACAGCCTGAGAATCGCAGCGGGGAGGACAAACATTGAGTTCTCTTTTTGAAAAAGAAATCTTTGCAGTTTTCAGCAAAACACATTCTAAGGGAATGTTTTATTGCTCACATCGCTCTGGAGGTCGTAAGCCTTTCTGGCCTGGACCACATCAGTGGAGTCAGGTAGGCAGGTCCAGTTGTGCAGATGGGTTCTGTAGTTGAAGTCGTTGACTTGGATCTGGCACTTCTTGGCGAGCTCCAGAGCCAGCATGTCTGCCGGCAGGTGGTACTTGGTCTTGGACTTGTTGAAGTCCTTCTTGTAAAGGGCGTCACTGGCGATCTTGGCCGAGTTCATAGCCAGCATGATCAGAGGGTCGTCCTGGACGCAGCGAGCGCCGATGTGGTGGCCCAACTGCTTACGGTAACTCGTCTTGTATTTGTACTGTGTAGAGAGAAAGAATGAAGTGATGATTAACAGAATATGGCACAAATAAGCACAAGTCACTGTCAGAGAGAATTCATTCATATGTTACGTACATCACTGATGATTTCTCTTCCACGTTTGGCAGCAACAATAGAGACGGCATCGGCCCTAATGTCGTAGCCCTTCCTAAACATCTCCTCAACACCTTCCCTGTATATTTTCTGGAAGTGAAAAGAAAAAAAAGTTTAGTTTTAAAAATGAAAATCACATACAACACGGATATTTTCTGACATGGATGTGTAACACCCAAAACAGACGAGAACGTACCTTGCTGATGTTGTAAGCATTAGCTCTGGAGAGCAGAATCTCAGGTAAGTCAGGTATCACATGGTTCTTAACCTTGTCAGCCTCCCAAGCAGCAGTGTAGTTTTTCTGTGGCGAGAAACACAAAAAGAAAACACAAATAGTAAACACCAGGAAAAGATGGAACAAATGTGCCAAATTCGTAAACGAGGGATGTGATATTCTTTACCTTGTTGATGGTTGCAGCGTTCGCTTTTGCCAAGACCATGGGGATAGAAGTCATGTCAGTTGTAAATTTCTGTGTGTCTGGTTTCAGCTTGTAGAGATGGTCGCTGAGAATTATTCCAGCATTCTTGGCCTTCAACACATCAGGTGAACCAATGGGGACCCATCCTACGCCCACGATCTCATCCAAGTCGGCTTTGTATACAACCTGTTGGGAAAAGCATTTAAACACATTAAGTCGATAAAAGGCATGTTGAGACGTGTTGAATGTGTCAAAAGGAGGGCTCACATCACTCTGGAGGTTGTAGGCTTTTCTGGCCTGGACCACATCAGTAGCGTCTGGCAGACAGGTCCATTTGTGCAGGCGGGTGATGTAGTTGGCGTGGTTGACCTGGATCTGGCACTTCTTGGCCAGCTCAATACTCAGCATGTCCACCGGCAGGTGGAACTTGGTCTTGGACTTGTTGAAGTCCTTCTTGTACAGGACGTCACTGGCGATCTTGCCGGAGTTCAGAGCCAGCACGATCAGTGGGTCGTCCTGGACGCAGCGAGCACCGATGTGGTGGCCGACCTGCTTACGGTACCCCACCTTGTACTTGTACTGAGGATATTAGCATAAAATGTTTTAGTTACAAGTGGAACAGCCCTCACATTATGTGTAATACCAGTGTGTCAATCATTGGGCTGTACCGAATGATTTTTTGATTCAAAGCTTCTATCGCGGTCTTCAAATACAGCTTCGAATGGAATATATGATTTTGTGTTAATATAGCTTAAATGTAATTTATGTTACTGTTAGATTGCTGCTAGACCGCACCAATAATACAGGTGCGTGCAAGAGAGTGAACAGTTTTGACTGCAGTAAAGATGTTGATTTTGAAAGGCTTAATGCCAACAAATAAGGACTAAAGCAGAATATTTTGTTCAATAAAACATGTTGTGAATCTTTACACGCAATGTTTTTTTAACATATAAATATAAATAACATGTCAATGTTATGGATAAAGCTTTGAAGCGTCGAAGTATGCGGTACAGCCCTCGTCAATCAAATACAAACAGACATTTGATTCAGTATTCAGTATGAGTCACTTACATCACTGACGATGTCCCTGGAGGCCTTGGCAGCCTTCACAGACACGGCATCCACAGGGAGGAAATAACCTTTGTTGATGGTGGCCTCATAACCTTGTCTATACAGTTTCTGAAAAGTAGAACATACTTTTTATGGATACTTTTGTGAACTGTTTTAACAAATGGAGGTCTCATCGTGGCACTTCATTCTGGAGAGCTTCAGGCTTTCCACAAACCCAACCTTGCTCATGTTGATAGCGTTCTGCTGAGAGAGGACGATCTCAGGCGTGTCAGGGTTGATGTGCAGCTTGGTCTTGTCCTTCTCCCATGCCTCGGTGTAGAGGCGCTGGAACAAACCACAAATATTATGGTATCAACTGGAGAGATCTCCATTGCAAAGCAAGGTAGTCACTATGTACTATAGAACCTTTCATTTCAACCAATAAAATGACAAACTCTAACCTTGTTCATGGTCAAAGCGTTATTCTTTGCCAGTACGATGTTCATGGCATCTGTGGTGCTGGTGAAGGGAATCTTCCAGGGGTGCTGGCGGTACTTAATTTCACTCAAGGCGTCTGCAGCCTTCTTGGCTTTCTCCACCTCGACTGAGCCAATGGGGACCCAGCCCAGGCCCTGGAGCCACTTCAGGTCAGCTTTGTAGACGGCCTATGAGGCGCAGTAACGAAAAAAATTAAACTCCTGACATACTTGGTAGCATGAACATGAAAAGAAATGAGAGAAATTAGCAGGGAAGCTACACTCACATCACTCTGTATGTCATAAGCACGTCTGGCCTGGACCACATCATTAGCGTCTGGCAGGCAGGTCCAGTTGTGGAGGCGGGTGATGTAGTTGGCGTGGTTGACCTGGATCTGGTTCTTCTTGGCCAGCTCAAAGGCCAGCATGTCCACCGGCAGGTTGTACTTGGTCTTGGACTTGTTGAAGTCCTTCTTGTAAAGGGCGTCACTGGCGATCTTGGCTGAGTTCAGAGCCAGCACGAGCAGAGGGTCGTCCTGGACGCAGCGAGCACCGATGTGGTGGCCCAACTGCTTACGGTATCCTGCGTGGTACTTGTACTGGAGGAAAAATGTAATAAATACATATACTAGTTGTTGCAGCCCTAGTGTCAATTTGCATTAAAATAACTCAAATGAAACCCTTACATCACTGGCGATGTCCGTGGAAAGCCTTGCTGCTTTAACAGAAACGGCGTCCTGGCGCATGTCGTAGCCCTTCTTCTTGGAGTCTTCATTTGCCTGCTTGTACTTTTTCTGTACACAAACACAATCATCCCAGAGACGTTAAGTATATCAATTTACCACTGAAAGTAATCCATGAATACGAGTTGAAGCACCACCATAATTATTAAATGCTCCACTTACCAAGCTGTAGTTGACATTGTTGGCTTTGGCCAGAAGAACATCCATAGCGTCGGGCATGATGTGGATCTGTGACTTCTGATTCTCCCAGGCTTCAACATATGATTTCTGTCGTCATAAGAACCAAAAATATGAGAGCTTATTCATATTATGTACTCTGCAAGTTTGGGTTTGTATGAGAGGAGAAGAGAAATAGTTCAACAGAGTCATTTTGTATTATTTACACCCAGAGATGGGCAGTATTTCTGTTACTTGTATTTGAAATACGTATTTCAATTACTTTTGAGTATTTTGTAATTTGTATTTGATAGGGCCGATAAAAATCGAACGTAATTTGTAACAAAATACTTTAGAGTGGAGTAATTTTGTGTTTAAAATACTCAAAATACTTTCTCCACGAATCAAAAAACAGTTCACGAGTTCAGTCTTCAGATCTTCCAGTTCAACGGATTGTCTGTCAAGTTAAATATTGTATCTGAGTGTGACAGATGTCAACTAGCTTGATGTATAATTGATGTCTGGGTCTGGCTACATAGCCTATTGTATCTACATGGTGATGGTTATAATATCAAGCTCAATGCTAACATGCTAATGACGCTAGCATGCTGTCTAGGCTAGTGCATAGCCAGTGTTTAGCAAGTTAACTTATCAGTGGAGTAGCTAGCTGTAGGAAGAGGGAGATTGGGAGCTTGTATGTTCATGATAACCTTATCAAGAGACGTCTGACCATCTAATCTTGCACTGAATTACAAGTTATGCTGTATCTTCTCAATGTGATGTCATAATGCCATATCAATTACTGGCAGATAATATAGTTCACAGTTAGCCATGCTATGACAGTAGATGTCCATTTGTTCAACAACAAAACAACACATTCAATTTTCAATTTATTTTCTTTAAAAGGCATATTATGAAAGTATTCTTAGTTTTATTATTTCATACCTTTTATAGTTGGCCAGGTGGACAACATGTCTCAGCAAGATGATGTTCAAGAAGGACCATCAACAAGCACAGATGTGCTCAGTTACACTGACATTCTGTGACTGTTCTACCTGTTAGTGGGGTTCACCAGAGCTTTGTGTACATTACATATAATTATGTTATATTATTATTATATTATATATCCCAAACCTGAATGCTCTGCTCTACCAAATTGTGAGAAAATGGAAAATCCAGAAAAAAAGTATTTCCTGTATTTTAAAGACAAAATACATGTATTGTATTTTGTTACATTTTCTGGCACCAGTATTTTGTATTTTATTTTGATACATTTATTTGAGGGGTATTTTGTATCAAAATACATTTTGATGTATCTTTGCCCATCTCTGTTTACACCTACTTCTCTGAGAGGATTAATGATTTCATACCTTGTTCATAACCTGAGCGTTGGCCTTAGCCAACACCATGGGCATGTCTTCAGTGGTCATTTTGAACTTGAAGTTGGTCGGGGGTTGACGATACTTTCTCTCATTTAGGGCGTCGCCTGCTTTCTTCACCTTCTCAACATCCAGTGAACCTATCGGCACCCACCCGATGCCCTGCATCATCTTCAGATCCTCCTTGTACAGATTCTGGAGCCAACAGAAAGAGTTCATTACGGTGAAAGATGCTCCAAAACGTGCACATTCATAAACATGACAACTTCCTACAATATGAACTCAAAGATTCACACTCACATCACTCTGTATGTCATAAGCACGTCTGGCCTGGACCACATCATTAGCGTCTGGCAGGCAGGTCCAGTTGTGGAGGCGGGTGATGTAGTTGGCGTGGTTGACCTGGATCTGGTTCTTCTTGGCCAGCTCAAAGGCCAGCATGTCCACCGGCAGGTGGAACTTGGTCTTGGACTTGTTGAAGTCCTTCTTGTAGAGCAAGTCACTGGCGATCTTGGCTGAGTTCAGAGCCAGCACGAGCAGAGGGTCGTCCTGGACGCAGCGAGCACCGATGTGGTGGCCCAACTGCTTACGGTATCCTGCGTGGTACTTGTACTGGAGGAAAGATTGAAACCAAAGTTCCATGGTTACATTGTAGAGAAATACATGTGTGGTAGCTGTTTATCATTGTTAAAAAATCCAACAGCTTACATCACTGGCGATGTCCGTGGAAAGCCTTGCTGCTTTAACAGAAACGGCGTCCTGGCGCATGTCGTAACCCTTCTTCTTGGAGTCTTCATTTGCCTGCTTGTACTTTTTCTGTACACAAACACAAATTCCCAACAGACACAAGTAAATGCATTATCCATTCAAAGTAGGACTGAGATATATTAGGTATGTGTTGATAAATGAAAGAAATATCCTTATTAATATAGAATATCTTCGAGTCCTAATTGGTAGCCTTTTAAAAAAGTGCTGTATAAATACTTTGTATTATTATTACATAATCCATACGTGAGCGTTGCTTTACTCTTATATGTTAAATGCTCCACTTACCAAGCTGTAGTTGACATTGTTGGCTTTGGCCAGAAGAACATCCATAGCGTCGGGCATGATGTGGATCTGTGACTTCTGATTCTCCCAGGCTTCAACATATGATTTCTGTCGTCATAAAAACCAAAGATATGAGAGCTTATTCATATTATGTACTCTGCAAGTTAGGGTTTATATGAGAGGAGAAGATAAATAGTTCAACAGAGTGATTTTGTATTATTTACACCTACTTCTCTGAGAGGATTAATGATTTCATACCTTGTTCATAACCTGAGCGTTGGCCTTAGCCAACACCATGGGCATGTCTTCAGTGGTCATTTTGAACTTGAAGTTGGTCGGGGGTTGACGATACTTTCTCTCATTTAGGGCGTCGCCTGCTTTCTTCACCTTCTCAACATCCAGTGAACCTATCGGCACCCACCCGATGCCCTGCATCATCTTCAGATCCTCCTTGTACAGATTCTGGAGCCAACAGAAAGAGTTAATTACGGTGAAAGATGCTCCAAAACGTGCACATTCATAAACATGACAACTTCCTACAATATGAACTCAAAGATTCACACTCACATCACTCTGTATGTCATAAGCACGTCTGGCCTGGACCACATCATTAGCGTCTGGCAGGCAGGTCCAGTTATGGAGGCGGGTGATGTAGTTGGCGTGGTTGACCTGGATCTGGTTCTTCTTGGCCAGCTCAAAGGCCAGCATGTCCACCGGCAGGTGGAACTTGGTCTTGGACTTGTTGAAGTCTTTCTTGTAAAGGGCGTCACTGGCGATCTTGGCTGAGTTCAGAGCCAGCACGAGCAGAGGGTCGTCCTGGACGCAGCGAGCACCGATGTGGTGGCCCAACTGCTTACGGTATCCTGCGTGGTACTTGTACTGGAGGAAAGATTGAAACCAAAGTTCCATGGTTACATTGTAGAGAAATACATGTGTGGTAGCTGTTTATCATTGTTAAAAAATCCAACAGCTTACATCACTGGCGATGTCCGTGGAAAGCCTTGCTGCTTTAACAGAAACGGCGTCCTGGCGCATGTCGTAGCCCTTCTTCTTGGAGTCTTCATTTGCCTGCTTGTACATTTTCTGTAAACACAGGAAAAAAGTATGAAAAACATTCAAGCATCTCCTGAAAAATGGCGGTGTATTATTAAGTATGTTGCTTCAAAAGCTGTAACAACAACTTCACGTATTTAAAAAATGTGTGAGAAGGACTCACCAGACTGTAGTTGGATTTGTTTGCTTTGGCCAGTTGAACATCGATGGCATCAGGCATGAGATGAATGGTTGTTTTGTCTTTCTCCCAGGCTTGAATGTAAGCTTTCTGTAATAATAATAATGAAAATAATAATAAACTTTATCTTTATAGCATCTTTCATACAATAAATGCAGCACAAATTGATTTGGATGAAGACTAATAGACTTAGAATGAACATAAAAACAGGGAAAATAAGACAACACATTTGATAAAGTAAAATAAAAATAACAAACAGAATTCATACAATGCATAACATGAGATGGAAAATAAAACCGACTGAATAATAATAATTAAAAAACCCATATTTGCAGCATGCACATTATCAATTAGCACTGCAGCAGCATCAAAAGGTCTCCATTCACTTATACTCTGTTCTTTTCTCTGGCTGTAATTAAAAGTTATTGTTTCGTATAGTTTCCATACAAAAACATATTTAGAAGATTTCATTGGCATTCATTCATAATTAAACCAATACTGATCTTAGATCAATATTCACTCCTGAATGAGATTTATTATGCTGAATCTAGTCGAGCAGAAAAAGCTTTCAACAGATCGGCTGGAACTTTGTCTCAGTTTCGTACACGTTGAGATCATATTGACTGAAGTAGAAAATTTCGCAAGAAATTTTGACAGTGTAGCTTCTATTGCCCGAAGACGTCGCAATATATATACATGCCAATGTTACAGGTAGTGTCATTCAGGTTCAATTGAGATAGCGCTACTCTATTTTCTGCATTTTAGATTCATACTTTTGGATTGAATCTTGTATTTGTGATGGACAGTCCACAAATGGCTCCCGTCATTTCTGTACTGGACATGTACATCTTTGTTTGAGAAGCCTTTGGAAATGACGGGAGCTAACGCTCCCATCATTTCTGTACGAACCTCATTCTGAGATTCATATTAAGATACAGTTACTCTATGGGGCTTTTCTTTTGAAAGGGTGGGAATGGGTTGGTGAAAGAGGGGGAGATGAGACATATTCATAATATTTGACACACAAACACAGAGGTTATTTAATGACAGGCTTCATCACAGTTGAATTCCAGTTAGAATTCACTCTCTAGGGCTTTTATTTTGAAATGGGAGGGGGGGTTCTCTAAAAATATCTAAGACCTGTATAACTGTATGATAGCGAGAGAGAGAGAGAGAGAGAGAGAGAGAGAGAGAGAGCCTGCTTGCTTGTGTGTAACTGGTTGCCATGGTGAGGACGCACCTGGTGTTAGAGGCAGACTGATTAAGAAACGTTCCACTAATCAGTGATTTTGAACAAAACTCCTGCCTCCTTTTTATCAAAAAGCAGGAGTCTGAGTGCCAAAATGTGGATACCGTGAGAAAGATAAGACTCTGCTGAACGCGCTGATGTGGTTTTTATGTTTGTGGTTTTAAAAATGTGAGCTCCAGAGCAATAGACAAAACTGGTACCGTCTGCGTTCTTTGAGAAATGAGTGGTCAGATTTAACACAGAGTCTAATGGAGCAGTTGGTTGGAGTTCATGTCGCTCTGCGGCTCCTTGAGCCAAATGTGTACGTCCGTTGGATTCCATAGACACTTTACTGCGAACAGCACAACATTTCCAAGCTTTTGGACCAAAATGGTGTATAAAGAGTAACAATTGTGGGAGCTGGAGCAATTTGTTTGGAAAAATCACAGAATATTTTCCTGCTCCGCTCCACTCTGACGGTTATGCTCTCACTCTAGCTCTGAACGAGCCGCGCAATACACACCCATTATAAAATACACACCCATTATAACATACACAGCCATTATAAAATACACACCCATTATAAAATACACACCCATTATAAAATACACACCCATTATAAAATACACACCCATTATAACATACACAGCCATTATAAAATACACACCCATTATAACATCTGAAACAGACACAACATGTTCCTGAAACGTAATCTGTGACTTCATGAAAACTGTGCTAGCTATCAACATGTCCATTTGGCTCAATAACGTCCAGCGTTTTGTCTACGTTTTAAACTTTGAATCATGTTTCTACGTTAATGTACGGCTCGTCAATATGGGCCCAAAGTTAAGTGGGTTTTTTTGCTGTCTTCACGCCGAAACCCCATTCAAGTGAATGGAGAAATTTTGCTCAGTTTTTGGGGATTTTCGGGGAAACCGCTGGGCGAATCTCTCCGAAAAATACGTAGCACACTATTCCCGAACAGGCCGCACGTTTTGATGTACTTTTTGCGCAGGTGTTGGCAACGCTATGTGAGGAGAAGTGCACCAAACCTTTGGATAAAGATTATTATTATTAAGGCCGCAGGATTACAGTCAGTGTGCTTTGGCACAGGCAGTTTTACTGCCTTTGTGCCACAAAGCCCCACTGAATTAGATCTATACTGTACAACAAGCCCCGAGGCAGCAATCACCACAGAAGGGTCATCCTTATATTTATTTTTCTTTAAGCAAAAGCACACAACAAGTGTGGCCTCTATCACAGTTGTTGTTTGCATTGATTGCTGAACTTTTTACTTCATGTGCAAGAGACAACACCAATATTAAAGGTTTAAACAGCAGTGATAGTGAACGCGTATCATCTTTTCATGCAGATGATGTGATTTAAGTGGTTTAAGTGTTCGCGAAATACCTTGTTCATAACCTGAGCGTTGGCCTTAGCCAACACCATGGGCATGTCTTCAGTGGTCATTTTGAATTTGTAGTTCCACGGGTGTTGACGATACTTTCTCTCATTTAGGGCGTCGCCTGCTTTCTTCGCCTTCTCAACATCCAGTGAACCTATCGGCACCCACCCGATGCCCTGCATCATCTTCAGATCCTCCTTGTACAGATTCTGGAGCCAACAGAAAGAGTTCATTACGGTGAAAGATGCTCCAAAACGTGCACATTCATAAACATGACAACTTCCTACAATATGAACTCAAAGATTCACACTCACATCACTCTGTATGTCATAAGCACGTCTGGCCTGGACCACATCAGTAGCGTCTGGCAGACAGGTCCAGTTATGGAGGCGGGTGATGTAGTTGGCGTGGTTGACCTGGATCTGGTTCTTCTTGGCCAGCTCAAAGGCCAGCATGTCCACCGGCAGGTGGAACTTGGTCTTGGACTTGTTGAAGTCTTTCTTGTACAGGGCGTCACTGGCGATCTTGGCTGAGTTCAGAGCCAGCACGAGCAGAGGGTCGTCCTGGACGCAGCGAGCACCGATGTGGTGGCCCAACTGCTTACGGTATCCTGCGTGGTACTTGTACTAAAACAAAGTAAGTGTGAGAGTTTTTGTAACCATGCATTGTTGAGGGGAGAAGCATAATAAATGCTATACAAAAGGTAAAATATATAAATAACCACGCAGACACTTACATCACTAGCTATAGCAGTGGAAGCTTTGGCAGCCAGGACAGCAATGGCATCACCACCGACATGATGGCCCTTCTTCTTGGACAGCTCATTGTCCAATTTGTACAGTTTCTGAAGAGAGAGAGAGAATAAATACATTTTTATAAAGAAGAGCATGTCTTTGTATAATTACTTTGTAAAGCATCTATAAACATTGTTTAGATAGATAGTTAAGACCTTGTTAAGTGTTTAGTAACAACTTCGTAAAGCATCTATAAACATTGTTTAGATAGATAGTTAAGACCTTGTTAAGTGTTTAGTAATAACTTCGTAAAGCATCTATAAACATTGTTTAGATAGATAGTTAATACTTTGTTAAGTGTTTAGTAATAACTTCGTAAAGCATCTATAAACATTGTTTAGATAGATAGTTAAGACCTTGTTAAGTGTTTAGTAACAACTTCGTAAAGCATCTATAAACATTGTTTAGATAGATAGTTAACACCTTGTTAAGTGTTTAGTAATAACTTCGTAAAGCATCTATAAACATTGTTTAGATAGATAGTTAACACCTTGTTAAGTGTTTAGTAACAACTTCGTAAAGCATCTATAAACATTGTTTAGATAGATAGTTAACACCTTGTTAAGTGTTTAGTAACAACTTCGTAAAGCATCTATAAACATTGTTTAGATAGATAGTTAAGACCTTGTTAAGTGTTTAGTAATAACTTCGTAAAGCATCTATAAACATTGTTTAGATAGATAGTTAAGACCTTGTTAAGTGTTTAGTAATAACTTCGTAAAGCATCTATAAACATTGTTTAGATAGATAGTTAACACCTTGTTAAGTGTTTAGTAATAACTTCGTAAAGCATCTATAAACATTGTTTAGATAGATAGTTAACACCTTGTTAAGTGTTTAGTAATAACTTCGTAAAGCATCTATAAACATTGTTTAGATAGATAGTTAAGACCTTGTTAAGTGTTTAGTAATAACTTCGTAAAGCATCTATAAACATTGTTTAGATAGATAGTTAACACCTTGTTAAGTGTTTAGTAATAACTTCGTAAAGCATCTATAAACATTGTTTAGATAGATAGTTAACACCTTGTTAAGTGTTTAGTAATAACTTCGTAAAGCATCTATATACATTGTTTAGATAGATAGTTAACACCTTGTTAAATGGTGGCTGATTGGTTTCTGGTCCATCGATCTGTATAATGTTTATAGATGTTTCAAAAACAATTTCCTAAAGGTTTATAAATAATTTGGTAATCATGAAAACATGCCTAATATAGTAAATAACATGTTATAATGTGTGCAACAATGAACTGTTTATAGTTTACTAATGTAATTAGAATATAATTTGTATCGTCTCATATAAGCTGTGGTACAATTTATGATTTAGAAACAAATCATTTCATATGATCACAATAAGTTAAAACAAAACACTGAGCACAACAATATTTAATTTAATTAATAGTAAAATAACCATTACCTAAACTGTAATCGGCCATTTATTAATGATGGTTATTATAAAGTGTTATTATTGTATTTTTTACCTTACAAATCGTGACGGAGCAAGAAAATTGTGAGGAAAAATGAAGTTATCACACTGTACCTCACTGATGTTCTTCTTGTTGCCTCTGGCAAGAACAATGCCCATCGCATCAGGCATGATGTGGATGGAAGTCTTGGCTTTCTCCCAGGCGGTGATGTAGGATTGCTAAAAACATAAATGTAGTGGATGGCTTCATATCTTAGACATCAATGCTAGAGAAGAGATATTTGTGTCATTTTCACAGCTAGTCCCATCCAGTACCTTATTCATGATCTGGTTGTTGGCAGTGGCCAGTGTCAGATCCATGGAGTGCATGTCCTTAGTGAATTTGAACTTAGCCGGAAGTTGACGGTACTGGGCCTCACTGAAGATCTTTCCAGCTTTTTTTGATCTCTCAACATCCAACGATCCAATAGGAACCCATCCTATTCCCTTCATGAAGCTGTCATAATCACTCTTGTACTGGTTCTGAGGGAGAATATCAACAGATTCCCTTCACATTGCAGCACAGTAATGTAGAGCTTTGGATTTTTGTTTCAAAATCGACAAATAAATGTCAATTTAAAAGACGATTAAGTCAGACACTACATACATCACTGGAGATGAACTGCATTTTGCGAGCCTGTTGCAGGTTTATGGCATCAGGGAGCAGAGAGTAACTGTGCTGGATCTTCCTGTATCCAGTCATAGTCTGAGCAGCAGAGGCATTCTTGGCGTGGACCACGCTCATCATGTCCACTGGGGTGTGATACTTCAGCTTGGCCTTGTGGTAGTCCTTCTTGTAGTTCTTTTCACTCTGCATCTTGGCCACCGCCATGTAGTGAACCAGCCGAGGGTCGTCCTGGATGCTGCGGAAGCCCACGTGGTGGCCTCTGGCCTTCTCGTACGCCAGCTTGTACTTGTACTGTGACACGCGTACTTTGTCATGCACAGAGACTGTACTCTTATATATCATGTACTATGCAGTATGTATTGTAAATATTGATTTCATACAGGATGTTTTTTTGTAACTTACATCACTGGCAATGGTGGTACCGGACTTGGCAGCCAAAATTGCGACGGCGTCTGCTTTGAGGTTGTAGCCTTTATTGGCCATCGCCACAACACCGGCTTTGTAACGTTTCTGTAAGCGACATAAAAATGTGTTTACGTTCACAAACAGGGTATTTTCTGATGCGATGGTCCAAGGACAGAGGATATCATATGCTGTACGGATTGTAAAGCCCTCTGAGGCATATTTGTGAATTGAGATATTGGGCTGTACAAATACAATAGAATTGGTTTATCAGTTTCATATATGCCCCTTACATTGCTCATGTTGAGGGCATTAGCTTTGGCCAGGACAATCTCCGGAGCGTCTGGCATGATGTGGACTGTCCGTTTGTCCTTCTCCCAAGCTGCACTGTATGCTTGCTGTAAATGAAGACACCAGAAAAACAAGCCAATGATGATTGTTGTGAACAATACAAACAGCTTTTCTTTGTCCCTGCACTATGGAGCTCAGTTAAACATGCTGCACCTTGTTCATGATCTTGTTGTTGGCAGCAGCCAGAGTCAAGTCCATGGAGTCCATCAGCTTGCTGAACTTGAAGGTGGATGGATGAGTGCGGTACCGATTGTCACTCTGAATCTGACCGCCAAGTTTAGCGGTCTCAACTCCAATAGAGCCGATGGGGACCCATCCGGTACCTTTGATATAGTTGTTATATTCAGACTTGTAGTCCCACTACGAAAGAAATACAAGATCAAACAAAGGATCATACAGCAATTATCAAGAGTTAAATGGATGCAATTATCAAGGGCACAGCACGGCTGGTATTTTAACACTCACGTCACTACACTGGACGTTCATTTTGCGAGCCTGCTGCAGGTTTATGGCATCAGGGAGCAGAGAGTAACTGTGCTGGATCTTCCTGTATCCAGTCATAGTCTGAGCAGCAGAGGATTTCTTGGCGTGGACCACGCTCATCATGTCCACTGGGGTGTGATACTTCAGCTTGGCCTTGTGGTAGTCCTTCTTGTAGTTCTTTTCGCTCTGCATCTTGGCCACCGCCATGTAGTGAACCAGCAGAGGGTCGTCCTGGATGCTGCGGAAGCCCACGTGGTGGCCTCTGGCCTTCTCGTACGCCAGCTTGTACTTGTACTGTGACGGTGAATAAATACGTGTTTACCATGTACGATGGGTTGTAGTAGATTAACTTCTTGATTTTGGTACAGGAATTTATTTTCAACTTACATCACTGGCAATGGTGGTACCGGACTTGGCGGCCAAAATTGCGACAGCGTCTCCTTTGAGGTTGTAGCCTTTATTTGCCATCGCCACAACACCGGCTTTGTAACGTTTCTGTGAAAACAAATACATTCATATGTATCAAATAAAAGTATAAACATCATCTATATCTATACATTTGTAATGTAAGCCCTTACATTGCTCATGTTGAGGGCATTAGCTTTGGCCAGGACAATCTCCGGAGCGTCTGGCATGATGTGGACTGTCCGTTTGTCCTTCTCCCAAGCTGCACTGTATGCTTGCTGTAAATGAAGACATCATAAAAACAAGCCAATGATGACGCCTATGAACAAGACCATGGTGATATTTTCTGAGCCCTACACTATACACATGCTGCACCTTGTTCATGATCTTGTTGTTGGCAGCAGCCAGAGTCAAGTCCATGGAGTCCATCAGCTTGCTGAACTTGAAGGTGGATGGATGAGTGCGGTACCGATTGTCACTTTGAATCTGACCGCCAAGTTTAGCGGTCTCAACTCCAATAGAGCCGATGGGGACCCATCCGGTACCTTTGATATAGTTGTTATATTCAGACTTGTAGTCCCACTACGAAAGAAATACAAGATCAAACAAAGGATCATACAGCAATTATCAAGAGTTAAATGGATGCAATTATCAAGGGCACAGCACGGCTGGTATTTTAACACTCACGTCACTACACTGGACGTTCATTTTGCGAGCCTGCTGCAGGTTTATGGCATCAGGGAGCAGAGAGTAACTGTGCTGGATCTTCCTGTATCCAGTCATAGTCTGAGCAGCAGAGGATTGCTTGGCGTGGACCACGCTCATCATGTCCACTGGGGTGTGATACTTCAGCTTGGCCTTGTGGTAGTCCTTCTTGTAGTTCTTTTCGCTCTGCATCTTAGCCACCGCCATGTAGTGAACCAGCAGAGGGTCGTCCTGGATGCTGCGGAAGCCCACGTGGTGGCCTCTGGCCTTCTCGTACGCTTTCTTGTATTGGACCTGAAAGAAAACAGAAAACGAGTAAGTTTCCTGTAGATGACTGTTTCTGAGAAATTTTTAAAAAAGGGCTGAATTTATGATTTACATACATTGCTGGCAATATGTCGTCCGTGCTTGGCATGCAGGACAGAAATAGCATCAGGCTTCATGTCGTATCCCTTGGCAATAACTTCCAGCCACTTGTGCTTGTAGTGACTCTGAGGATAAACAGCAGTTTACACGATGTTTGGTTCACAGTCGAGGCTGATATACACTTGGCGTTTCAGGAATAAGACTTTGATTTTCAATAAATACATTGTGCTCTGACCTCGCTAAGCGTCTGGGCGTTGAACTTAGCCTGAAGGAACTCGGGGCAGTCAGCTGGCAGATGATAGGTGTGCACAAACTTCTCGCCAGAAGCTCTGTAGGAAGCCTGGAGGGAAGCAAAAAGAACAGTGGAACCTGTGAATTCTCGTTCTTGCAGGAGGAGTTTTAGTCCGACACGCATCAATATTTCAAGACATTTTAAGAGATGCAACATTCTCACGTTGTCCAAGCTCTTGGTGTTGGCCAGAGCCAGAGCTGTGTTCATGGCATCAGTCTTGCTCGTGAATTTGAGAGTGCTGGGATGCTGCCGGTAGCCCCGTTCAGCCAGCGCGGCTGTAGCGACTTTGGCCTTCTCAACGTCCACAGAACCGAGGGGCACCCACCCGACGCCTCGACTGTAGTTGTTGTAATCTGACTTGTAGAGATTCTGTGTGTTTAAAAGGAGAACATGTTCAAAAAGCACACACGTGTTAACTGGCGTGCCCGTGTTGCTGCTGTGTATGTATTACATACGTCGCTCTGAATGTCCATCATGCTGCGACACCGCTGCAGGTGCAGGTTGTCAGGCAGGAGGAGGTAGCTGTGAGGGATCTTCCTGTAGCCAGTGAACGTCTGAGCAGCAGAGGATTGCTTGGCGTGGACCACGCTCATCATGTCCACTGGGGAGTGATACTTCAGCTTGGCCTTGTGGTAGTCCTTCTTGTAGTTCCTTTCGCTCTGCATCTTGGCCACCGCCATGTAGTGAACCAGCAGAGGGTCGTCCTGGATGCTGCGGTGGCCGACGTGGTGGCCTCTGGCCTTCTCGTACGCCAGCTTGTACTTGTACTGTACAAAGGAAACACATTACATTTGCCATCATTATTTAGATTTGCATAGTGTGATAAAAGGGGGGAAATGTGAAAGAAATGTTTTGGTAATTGTCGTTGTCTAACGACAGGATATATAGATAATTAAACTTACTTTTCTTAACTATCACCTCCCGTTCAACTCTCACTTCTTTTCCTTACCTCCGAGCAGATACACATACAGTATAACACCTACATCCTTTAGAGGTATAAAAGCGTACCTTTAATAGTGAGCTCTTGTTCTGTGGAGACCATTGATCGCTGTATGATCTATATGCAAAAGCTATAATAAACTCTCGAAAGACAACTTGGTTCTCAATCTTAATTTCAAATTCCCACCATTTCAGTAACATTTGAATAGTATTATATTTTTTACCATATTCACAACTTACATCGCTGGCAATGTCTCTGGAGCTTCTCGCTGCAACAATGGAAATAGCATCTTCCTTCACATGATGTCCTTTGAGCAGGTCTTGCCGATGAGCATAGGTGTAGCAATTCTAAACAAAATCAGAGTTATGTTACAGATACAGCAACTATTTCATGTCTACGTGTGCACACACACACGCGCCAGACAAGAAGCTGCAACTGACCTTGCTGATGTTGATGGCGTTGTATCTGGCTTGCATCAGTTCAGGAACATCAGCGGGGAGATGGTAAGTGTGCATGAACTTCTCTCCACTGGCCTTGTACTCTTTCTGCACAATCACAATGAAGAGATCGGTTTAAGTCTATTCTGAGAAGGAATTCAAAGACTGAGAATCATCGGATTTATATTTGCTCGTTCTCACCGTATTCATGATCTTGGCATTGGCCTTGGCCAGCTCCATGCTCATGGAGTCAACGGTGCTGGTGAATTTTAAGGTGTCGGGGCGCTGGCGGTAATTCTTCTCATTCAGAGCTGCCCCTGCTTTCTTGGCTTTTTCCACTTCCAGGGAACCAATAGGAACCCAGCCGATTCCCTTGACATAATCCTGTTTATAGTTAACCTAGAAAGGAAAAGAGAAAAATAGCTTATCAGACTTGCAGAAACTCTATATTTAAGCCAAGACATAAAGTATTTACCTACATTATCACACCAAAGTCCCTAAAATCAAACTTACATCACTGGCATTGTAGTTCATGTTGCGAGCGAGGGCCACACTCATGGCGTCGGGCAGCAGGATGTACTTGTGGTTGGGCTGCCTGTAGCCAGTGAACGTCTGAGCAGCAGAGGATTGCTTGGCGTGGACCACGCTCATCATGTCCACTGGGGTGTGATACTTCAGCTTGGCCTTGTGGTAGTCCTTCTTGTAGTTCTTTTCACTCTGCATCTTGGCCACCGCCATGTAGTGAACCAGCAGAGGGTCGTCCTGGATGCTGCGGAAGCCCACGTGGTGGCCTCTGGCCTTCTCGTACGCCTTTTTATACTGGACCTAGAGGTCAAAGGACGTTTAACATCTCTAATTATTTAGAGTTTAAAGAATTTGAACGGTTATTTAAAGCAACAAAAAGAACAATATGTCTGGTACAGACATGTTAAAATGGAACTTACATTACTGGCAGCATGTCTGGCAGCTTTGGCAACGACAATGGAGATAGCGTCAGACTTCAGGTCATAACCTTTAGCAATCAACTCCTGCCAGGCATGTTTGTAGCAGTTCTGAAATCACAGATTACAGATACAACATGAATCCACTACACACACTGCATTCACTCATTCACCGCAAGACTCACGCAACCACGCGCTCTCACACAACCGTGACCTTAACTTAAGGATGGAGGGGTGAGGTTTGAGGGGTGAGGATGGTGAGGATGGAGGGGTGAGGATTGAGGGGTGAGGATGGAGGGGTGAGGATGGAGGGGTGAGGGTTGGGGGGTGAGGATTGAGGGGTGAGGATGGTGAGGATTGAGGGGTGAGGATTGAGGGGTGAGGATGGTGAGGATGGAGGGGTGAGGATGGAGGGGTGAGGGTTGGGGGGTGAGGATTGAGGGGTGAGGATGGTGAGGATGGAGGGGTGAGGTTTGAGGGGTGAGGATGGAGGGGTGAGGATTGAGGGGTGAGGATGGAGGGGTGAGGATGGAGGGGTGAGGGTTGGGGGGTGAGGATTGAGGGGTGAGGATGGTGAGGATGGAGGGGTGAGGATGGTGAGGATGGAGGGGTGAGGATGGAGGGGTGAGGGTTGGGGGGTGAGGATTGAGGGGTGATGATGGTGAGGATGGAGGGGTGAGGTTTGAGGGGTGAGGATGGTGAGGATGGAGGGGTGAGGATGGTGAGGATGGAGGGGTGAGGATGGAGGGGTGAGGATGGAGGGGTGAGGGTTGGGGGGTGAGGATTGAGGGGTGAGGTTTGAGGGGTGAGGATGGTGAGGATGGAGGGGTGAGGATGGAGGGGTGAGGATGGAGGGGTGAGGATTGAGGGGTGAGGATGGAGGGGTGAGGATGGTGAGGATGGAGGGGTGAGGATGGAGGGGTGAGGATGGAGGGGTGAGGATTGAGTGGTGAGGATGGAGGGGTGAGGATGGAGGGGTGAGGTTTGAGGGGTGAGGATGGAGGGGTGAGGATGGTGAGGCTGGAGGGGTGAGGATGGAGGGGTGAGGGTTGGGGGGTGAGGATGGAGGGGTGAGGGTTGGGGGGTGAGGATTGAGGGGTGAGGATTGAGGGGTGAGGATGGAGGGGTGAGGATGGTGAGGATGGAGGGGTGAGGATGGAGGGGTGAGGATGGAGGGGTGAGGATGGTGAGGATGGAGGGGTGAGGATGGAGGGGTGAGGTTTGAGGGGTGAGGATGGTGAGGATTGAGGGGTGAGGATGGAGGGGTGAGGATTGAGGGGTGAGGATGGTGAGGATGGAGGGGTGAGGATGGAGGGGTGAGGATGGAGGGGTGAGGATGGAGGGGTGAGGATGGAGGGGTGAGGATTGAGGGGTGAGGATGGTGAGGATGGAGGGGTGAGGATTGAGGGGTGAGGATGGAGGGGTGAGGATGGAGGGGTGAGGATTGAGGGGTGAGGATGGAGGGGTGAGGATGGAGGGGTGAGGATGGAGGGGTGAGGATGGAGGGGTGAGGATGGAGGGGTGAGGATTGAGGGGTGAGGATGGTGAGGATGGAGGGGTGAGGATTGAGGGGTGAGGATGGAGGGGTGAGGATGGAGGGGTGAGGATGGAGGGGTGAGGATGGAGGGGTGAGGATTGAGGGGTGAGGATGGTGAGGATGGAGGGGTGAGGATTGAGGGGTGAGGATGGTGAGGATGGAGGGGTGAGGATTGAGGGGTGAGGATGGAGGGGTGAGGATGGAGGGGTGAGGATGGAGGGGTGAGGATGGAGGGGTTAGGCTTGAGGGGTGAGGGTTGGGGAGTGAGGATGGAGGGGTGAGGATTGAGGGGCGAGGATGGAGGGGTGAGGATGGAGGGGTGAGGATTGAGGGGTGAGGATGGAGGGGTGAGGATGGAGGGGTGAGGATGGAGGGGTGAGGATGGAGGGGTGAGGATGGAGGGGTTAGGCTTGAGGGGTGAGGGTTGGGGAGTGAGGATGGAGGGGTGAGGATTGAGGGGCGAGGATGGAGGGCTGAGGATGGAGGGGTGAGGATTGAGGGGTGAGGATGGAGGGGTGAGGATGGAGGGGTGAGGATGGAGGGGTGAGGATGGAGGGGTGAGGATGGAGGGGTGAGGATTGAGGGGTGAGGATGGTGAGGATGGAGGGGTGAGGATTGAGGGGTGAGGATGGTGAGGATGGAGGGGTGAGGATTGAGGGGTGAGGATGGAGGGGTGAGGATGGAGGGGTGAGGATGGAGGGGTGAGGATGGAGGGGTTAGGCTTGAGGGGTGAGGGTTGGGGAGTGAGGATGGAGGGGTGAGGGTGGAGGGCTGAGGGTTGGGGGGTGAGAGTGTGTCTCTGTGTCTCTCTGTCTGTCTCTTGCTCTGTGTCTTTGTCTCTGTGTCTCTGTCTCTCTCTGTCTCTGTGTCTCTCTGTCTCTGTGTCTCTGTCTCTGTGTCTCTCTCTCTGTCTCTGTGTCTCTCTGTCTCTGTGTCTCTGTGTCTCTGTCTCTCTCTGTCTCTCTCTCTGTCTCTCTGTGTCTCTGTCTCTGTGTCTCTGTGTCTCTGTGTCTCAGTATTTCTTTTTCTCACCTTGCTGATGTTGTAGGCATTGCACTTGGCCTGTTGGAACTCGGGGAGATCAGCAGGCAGAGAGTACTTCTGGTGGATCTTCTCCAGACCTCTCTTGTAGAACAGCTGGAAGGCAGAAGACAACATGTTCAACATGAGGCGAACAGAAGAGACGTGAGAAAGACCTCCAACGAGAGCTCAACGTGACTCACGTCACTCCTCTGGAGCTGGTTGACTTTGGCCTGCATCATGACGGGGTGGTCGTCGATAGAGGTGAAGGGGAACTTGTCGGGGTGTTGTCTGTATTTCCTCTGCAGGAAGATAGTAAAGTACACTGTTAACGAGTAATAACACGTCACGAGTGCAGAGGAAGACTGAAGCGACACGCTACCTCACTCAGGATGTCACCGGCTTTCTTGTTCTTCTCCACCTCCAGGGAGCCGAAGGGGATCCACGGGCTTCCCTTGGTGTAGATGTTGTAGTCGGACTTGTAGTCATTCTGCGACGCAGAAAAACACAAAATCAAATGGTGTCACTGAATACATATAATTACTCTCATCATAAGCATGCGAGTACAAGTGCAGGTTATATATTAGGAGGAAACGCTTACGTCACTCTGGATGACGTTGGCTTTCTTGGCCAAGTTCAGCAGCACACTGTCAGGAGGCAGGAAGTAGTTGGGGCTGATCTTCCTGTAACCCGTCATGCTGGCGATGCTCTGGGACTTCTTAGCCAAGGTGACCGACATCATATCCAGCGGAACGTGGTACTTGGTCTTTATCTTTTCATAGTCCTTTTTATATTCACGCTGTGGAGATGATCAGGGAGAGATGGTTGAACTCTTCAGCTCAGATGAATTCATATCAAAAGGGAGAAGTCACAACCTTTAAGTGGATGTCCAATCAGTGTTGATGGCGAATGTAGCCAATTTAGCCTTATTTATGGATTTAAGGTACTTTATAATGGGCATTTATAATGAGAGAGGAGAGGAGAGATGAGAGGGGAGAGGAGAGAGGAGAGGAGAGGAGAGAGGAGAGGAGAGAGGAGAGGAGAGGAGAGAGGCTGTTAGAGTGTAAATAGTTAAATATATATAACACGTGGCGCCTGTTAATTTAATTCTCTGAGAAATGAAACTTTTCATGACTTATGTCGTTGTAACTGTTATTCTGCACTGAAGGCGTGTTCTAGTTCTCTCTACTTCTATTCATGATGGTTCTGTTTCTATAGAGGAGCAGGACTTTTATTTTGAAGTGAAAAAAGACCACAGAGAGTAAAATGTGACGGGAGTGAAAAAACGCCCAGAAACGGTTTTGGTCTCAGAGAGTTAAGGGAAGAAATGTTTGAATGCAGAGCTGACGACTCACGTCACTCTGGATTTTGGCCACGTGAACGGAGTGTAAGATCTTGGGGTCGTCATTAATGCTGAGGGCTCCGACCATCTGTCCTTTGTTCTTCTCATACTCCTTCTTATATTTAACCTGCAAGGAAGAATAACAGGTGAGCAATTAGTGGATTAATAAAACATACCTGACCTACAGAAACCTAGCGGCTGATGTCGCAGCATCCTCACATCACTGGCGATGTTGGTGTGAGCCCGGGCGGCGAGGATCGAGATGGTGTCGCCTTTGATCTCAAACTTCTTCGCTTTGGACTTCTCCCAATCGTACTTGTAACAGTTCTGCGAAGAGAAAGTCGAGCTGTTCAGGAACCTAAAAGTCGAAAAGGTCTCGAGTCTCATTCAATGTCAGGTGAGGAGATGAAGAGCGGAGCGGCTTCTTACGTCGCTGAGGTTGAAGGCGTTGACTCTGGACTGGATGAAGAAGGGATAGTCTGGAGGGAGACAGTTCTTGAACTTTGTCTCCTCGTACTTTGCTCTGTAGTTCAACTGTAAAGAGAACAAAGTCATGAAGTTACGTTTCATTCTGGTGATTCAACAGGCGGAAGAGATACTTCATGCACTGGTCATCAAGTAGAAGGAAAACATTTATTTTACTACTTTGTCTGTTTACGTCTGTAGATTTCTCCTAAATTCACCAGAAGTGACTTTCCATAATGCCTGATGTACATATTTAAATGTGCTGTCGTGTTGGCTGCTGCTCGTTGGACTGAAGTTGGTGCCGTGTTGTCTGACGTTGTGTCACTGGAGGGCAGCAGTGTGTTAGCTGGCCTCTATCTGACCCCCCCCCCCTGATCACAGGGTTTATTCTGGGCGACTGAACGCTCATTTCTATTTATACTACAGAGAGATGGCTCTCCAGTTTCCATGGCGCCCACAGAGAGACAGCTGGGCTTCAGTTTGTGGATGAGTGACTTTAAGATGATCTGAGAGAATGTGATCGAGAACATTCTTTGTCAATGAATGGACAACAGTCCAGCAGGTCCTCTCACCGCTCCAGTCTCAGCTCTGGTTGGTCACTACGTTTACAACACATGCATGAGGTTATTAAATGTTATCAGCTGCTATATCTTACTATATTAAAGAACTTTTAATCGTTTTCCTTCAGTGTGAGATCAGCAGACTTAACACTGTTTTATTTTTCCTATTTCCCTTCACGTCTTATTTCCTCTTTATTTTACTGTCTCATGGTGTTTCATCAAGTCAGTTTATTGATATAACACATTTAAAATAAGTTTGCAGATGAGTTCGTCTGCCTCAGTACAGGTTTACTGAGTTAAAGACACACAGGGGCATAAAGGCAATAACACATAATGTGATATATTAAAACAATAAAAGAAACATTTTACATGTTTAAATTGTGCTTATCATATTTATATATGCACTTCCATGTATTTTTTATGAGATCATCATAAATTTCATTTCCTTAAAGTGGCAATCCTGGAGTATTTAAGTATTCATATATTTGCAGTGTTATGAATTGTCGGTGGCACTATTACCTGGAGAAACACAGTATGACAGTTTCTCTCCAGGTAATATTCACACAATTCACATTTCTGATATTTTAATTGTTATTCTGTAAATATTTAAACCTTAAAAGCACTTTGCGCTGAAGCTTGAACAGTGCAATAACAGCTGACATGTTGATTGTGATGCTTCATGTGAACATGTGGAGTTGGTGAGCTGCACTGCTGTTAACTGTGACAGCGGAGGCGCTCGTACGTACGTCACTCAGCTGTTGGGCGTTGATGGCGGCTTGAAGCTGAACTGGAGAATCCACCACCTGTGTGAACTTCACTGTGTCGGGATGCTGCCGGTAAGTTGTCTGCAAAAGCATTTAAAAAGAGAAAGATTCAGAAACGGGAGGATCTGACTTCACTGCAAAGACCGATCAGCCGATGCTCCTCACGTCGCTGCAGCGGAGCAGCTTCTTCCCGGCTTCATACTCTGGCGTCAGCGTTTGAGGGAAGAAGCATCTCGTCTTCATGTCTTCATAGTCAGCTTTATAGAGGTGCTGCGAGATGAAAGAGGAGAACATCATGAAAGACATAGTGGAGATAAAACTCTTTCATTTTTATAAAAATGAAAGAATAATTATTCACCTCATTCTTCATTTCCTCAACTTTCTGGCAGTGAACCGTGAAGACGTCTTCATAGCTGCCGAGGTAGTGGCCCTTCACCTCCTTTTCATACTTTTCTTTGTAACGCATCTAAAACAAGAAACAAATCAAATGTGAATATCTAAAAGATGAAATGAGAAGGATAACATCTCAGGTCTTCTTTCAGCTCGGAGGGTCTTCTCACATCGGTGAACTTCTTCAGGACGGAGTCCATCTGAAACTTGGGCGTGTCGCAGTAGTTGATGCTGGAACCTCTGGCCTTCTCATAGCTGGCCTTATACACTTTCTGTAGAAGAAGACCGAAAACACCACATAAACATCACATACCAGTTATGATCAGTAACTCAAATAAGAGAACACACACACGGCTATACGCATCATCGGACTGGCTGCACACGTCAGACGGGTAACTTCATTCAGTTAAATCACCTTTTCAATGAGTTTCTCTGCATGCAATTGACTTTACAGAAGGTTTAATGAGCAGAATTAATGTGAGAATCCACTCAGAGAAGCTTCATGTCAGACCCACAGCCACCTCGATCATTCAGCAGTCACCTGGTTCTCCAGTGTAACGAGAGTAAACTCATGTCTCATGTCGACACAGGAAGCAGACACGTGGAGACCAGGGGACTGAAATCTTATCTTAACTTCATTTGCCTCCAAACCAGTAAAGTGTCAGTATACATCCATGTCTGACTGAAATAAGTTAGGTTATGATAGGAACACAGCCATGAGTGGAGGAATTAGCATGAGGAAGATGTTTCCTATGTTGTAAACTTAAGCTAAGATTAAACAAGCAGTCAGGATATCTTTTACTGTGTAGAGCCCCCGTTTCCACCCAAATCATAATCCATCACTGCTCCATAAGAGCAGCTGTAGCTTCTCTCAGACACCCACATCGCTGAGGATGGTGCCGGCATATCTGAGCTGCCGGAGGAGAGGATTCTCTGTGGCCGGCAGCGTGTTGTAGTCGGCCTCCGCTTTGCGCTTCTCGTACTCCTTCTTGTATTGGACCTGAAAACACAGAGGACAAAACCACAAAGAGTTGAGATTCAGGCTGAAAACACAAAGAGTTGAGATTCAGGCTGATTCAGGCTGACTCGCATAACGCGACGCCGGTGGAAAGACCCCACTGCATGTGTCTTTTTATTCTTTGTTAAAATGACGCATGTTTGCATGAATGTGTGGGTGGAAGTCTGACATGTTGTACTTTGTTGCAGTGGCATTGAATTTAAATGTAGGTCTGGTGTTACAGTGAGTCCCTGCGTCAGTGTGTGGACTCACTCTCTGCTCTATCTAGAGCTCTAGGACCTATAATAACACTCTGATGTCCTCTGTGTGGACTCACTCTCTGCTCTATCTAGAGCTCTAGGACCTATAATAACACTCTGATGTCCTCAGTGGACTCACTCTCTGCTCTATCTAGAGCTCTAGGACCTATAGTAACACTCTGATGTCCTCAGTGGACTCACTCTCTGCTCTATCTAGAGCTCTAGGACCTATAATAACACTCTGATGTCCTCAGTGGACTCACTCTCTGCTCTATCTAGAGCTCTAGGACCTATAATAACACTCTGATGTCCTCTGTGTGGACTCACTCTCTGTTCTATCTGGAGCTCTAGGACCTATAATAACACTCTGATGTCCTCAGTGGACTCACTCTCTGCTCTATCTAGAGCTCTAGGACCTACAATAACACTCTGATGTCCTCTGTGTGGACTCACTCTCTGCTCTATCTAGAGCTCTAGGACCTATAGTAACACTCTGATGTCCTCTGTGTGGACTCACTCTCTGTTCTATCTGGAGCTCTAGGACCTATAATAACACTCTGATGTCCTCAGTGGACTCACTCTCTGCTCTATCTAGAGCTCTAGGACCTACAATAACACTCTGATGTCCTCTGTGTGGACTCACTCTCTGCTCTATCTAGAGCTCTAGGACCTATAGTAACACTCTGATGTCCTCTGTGTGGACTCACTCTCTGCTCTATCTAGAGCTCTAGGACCTATAATAACACTCTGATGTCCTCTGTGTTGACTCACTCTCTGCTCTATCTAGAGCTCTAGGACCTATAATAACACTCTGATGTCCTCAGTGGACTCACTCTCTGCTCTATCTAGAGCTCTAGGACCTATAGTAACACTCTGATGTCCTCAGTGGACTCACTCTCTGCTCTATCTAGAGCTCTAGGACCTATAATAACACTCTGATGTCCTCAGTGGACTCACTCTCTGCTCTATCTGGAGCTCTAGGACCTATAATAACACTCTGATGTCCTCTGGGTGGACTCACTCTCTGCTCTATCTGGAGCTCTAGGACCTATAATAACACTCTGATGTCCTCTGTCTGGACTCACTCTCTGCTCTATCTAGAGCTCTAGGACCTACAATAACACTCTGATGTCCTCTGTGTGGACTCACTCTCTGCTCTATCTAGAGCTCTAGGACCTATAGTAACACTCTGATGTCCTCTGTGTGGACTCACTCTCTGCTCTATCTAGAGCTCTAGGACCTATAATAACACTCTGATGTCCTCTGTGTGGACTCACTCTCTGCTCTATCTGGAGCTCTAGGACCTATAATAACACTCTGATGTCCTCAGTGGACTCACTCTCTGCTCTATCTAGAGCTCTAGGACCTATAGTAACACTCTGATGTCCTCTGTGTGGACTCACTCTCTGCTCTATCTAGAGCTCTAGGACCTATAATAACACTCTGATGTCCTCTGTGTGGACTCACTCTCTGCTCTATCTGGAGCTCTAGGACCTATAATAACACTCTGATGTCCTCAGTGGACTCACTCTCTGCTCTATCTAGAGCTCTAGGACCTATAATAACACTCTGATGTCCTCAGTGGACTCACTTTCTGCTCTATCTGGAGCTCTAGGACCTATAATAACACTCTGATGTCCTCTGGGTGGACTCACTCTCTGCTCTATCTAGAGCTCTAGGACCTATAATAACACTCTGATGTCCTCTGTGTTGACTCACTCTCTGCTCTATCTAGAGCTCTAGGACCTATAATAACACTCTGATGTCCTCAGTGGACTCACTCTCTGCTCTATCTAGAGCTCTAGGACCTATAGTAACACTCTGATGTCCTCAGTGGACTCACTCTCTGCTCTATCTAGAGCTCTAGGACCTATAGTAACACTCTGATGTCCTCTGTGTTGACTCACTCTCTGCTCTATCTAGAGCTCTAGGACCTATAATAACACTCTGATGTCCTCAGTGGACTCACTCTCTGCTCTATCTAGAGCTCTAGGACCTATAGTAACACTCTGATGTCCTCAGTGGACTCACTCTCTGCTCTATCTAGAGCTCTAGGACCTATAGTAACACTCTGATGTCCTCTGTGTGGACTCACTCTCTGCTCTATCTAGAGCTCTAGGACCTATAATAACACTCTGATGTCCTCTGTGTTGACTCACTCTCTGCTCTATCTAGAGCTCTAGGACCTATAATAACACTCTGATGTCCTCAGTGGACTCACTCTCTGCTCTATCTAGAGCTCTAGGACCTATAGTAACACTCTGATGTCCTCAGTGGACTCACTCTCTGCTCTATCTAGAGCTCTAGGACCTATAATAACACTCTGATGTCCTCAGTGGACTCACTCTCTGCTCTATCTGGAGCTCTAGGACCTATAATAACACTCTGATGTCCTCTGGGTGGACTCACTCTCTGCTCTATCTGGAGCTCTAGGACCTATAATAACACTCTGATGTCCTCTGTGTGGACTCACTCTCTGCTCTATCTAGAGCTCTAGGACCTACAATAACACTCTGATGTCCTCTGTGTGGACTCACTCTCTGCTCTATCTAGAGCTCTAGGACCTATAGTAAGACTCTGATGTCCTCTGTGTGGACTCACTCTCTGCTCTATCTAGAGCTCTAGGACCTATAATAACACTCTGATGTCCTCTGTGTGGACTCACTCTCTGCTCTATCTGGAGCTCTAGGACCTATAATAACACTCTGATGTCCTCTGTGTGGACTCACTCTCTGCTCTATCTAGAGCTCTAGGACCTATAGTAACACTCTGATGTCCTCTGTGTGGACTCACTCTCTGCTCTATCTAGAGCTCTAGGACCTATAATAACACTCTGATGTCCTCTGTGTGGACTCACTCTCTGCTCTATCTGGAGCTCTAGGACCTATAGTAACACTCTAATGTCCTCTGTGTGGACTCACTCTCTGCTCTATCTAGAGCTCTAGGACCTATAATAACACTCTGATGTCCTCTGTGTGGACTCACTCTCTGCTCTATCTGGAGCTCTAGGACCTATAATAACACTCTGATGTCCTCAGTGGACTCACTCTCTGCTCTATCTAGAGCTCTAGGACCTATAATAACACTCTGATGTCCTCAGTGGACTCACTCTCTGCTCTATCTAGAGCTCTAGGACCTATAATAACACTCTGATGTCCTCTGTGTGGACTCACTCTCTGCTCTATCTGGAGCTCTAGGACCTATAATAACACTCTGATGTCCTCAGTGGACTCACTCTCTGCTCTATCTGGAGCTCTAGGACCTATAATAACACTCTGATGTCCTCTGGGTGGACTCACACTCTGCTCTATCTGGAGCTCTAGGACCTATAATAACACTCTGATGTCCTCTGGGTGGACTCACACTCTGCTCTATCTGGAGCTCTAGGACCTATAATAACACTCTGATGTCCTCTGGGTGGACTCACACTCTGCTCTATCTGGAGCTCTAGGACCTATAATAACACTCTGATGTCCTCAGTGGACTCACTCTCTGCTCTATCTGGAGCTCTAGGACCTATAATAACACTCTGATGTCCTCTGGGTGGACTCACCCCGCTGGCAGCGATGCGAGCATTCTTGTTGGCGTCATAAACGGGCGTGTCCGTTTGCATGAAATAGATTTGGTCTTTGCTGTCCTCGTAGTCTTGCGTGTATCTTTTCTGCAGGGAGAAAAGGATCCGGACAGTTAGATGCAGTGAAAGTTGTCGCGTTCAGAAAACCTTCAGGTGGAAGTCGGCTCTTACGCTGCTGAAGTTTTCCATCGCCACCCTGGCAGTCGCCACGTCGAAGTACGGCGTCTCGCACCACTGACCCTTCACGTTCTTATTGTAATCTTCCTTGTATTTGAGCTGTGGAAAACAAAAACAACTAAATAATAATAATAATAATGGCGTAATAAAGCCAGTTATATTCACATTTCTGTAGATGAAGGTGTTTAAAGGAGGCAAAAGTCTGATGGATTGCAGAACTTGTCTTTGCCATCATTTGAATGCAGAATCAGTCAGAGACAGAAGGAAAGTGCAAGTTTGAGCCTCTCTAATTAAATGTCCCTGAGCAGCCCTGAGGTTTATTATTCTCCTCTGCACTTATCATTAATAGAAATAAATGTCTCACTTCGTCTACCTTCCGTCCTCCTGTGTTTCCTTCACATACACATCATGCTTGAGAGCCACATTAAAGGTGTTCTGCTTACATCACTGAGCTGATTGTTCACTCTCCTGGCCAGCTCCACTTCAGGAGGATCAGCCAGCGAGGTGTACTTCGCCTTACGCTGATCGTGACCCTTCTTATAGCGAATCTGCACACACACGCACACACACACACACACACATTAGGAGTTTGAATTGACTGAGGTGGTTACTTCTTCAACATCAATAGCTGAGCTTAGCACACAGATCGTATCGACTGGTGACTTCCTTCCATCAGCAGAACAGGTTACACGCTAACGACCGTTTTAATTTCCTGCAACGTGAGTGGAAATAACGACATGTGATAAATCTGAGTAAGCACAAACAGGAGGAAGAAAACATTGAAGATGGAGAAAATGTGCTTGTTGATGCTGAGGTCAATTAAAGTCACAGCTACTTAGATATTCTACATTGTTTCAATGTACAAACTACAAGAAACTGCACCAAACGGCAGTCATTGAACCAGTATATCATATAGATCAAATCCTATATCATGCTATACTTGCTTAACACAATATCAATATACGGTATATATATTGTGTGAACGTCTACTGTAAGACACTCCTTCTCCCTGAGGATAATAAAAGCCGGTTATATTGAGGAGAGAGCTGCCGCAGACGTTTATCAAACGTATATTATCACATCGCCAAACCCTAGAATCATTAAAAGCCTTTTCACAAATATTACGTGTGTCTTTGTACATTATTTGTACAACTTCTGGAACAAAACTACCACTTGTAAAAACTGCACAGCTCGTCCATTTTTAAGTCAGATATACTGTATACATGTTATAGTATTTTGTCATAATTCTATAGTATTTTTCTTCTATTCTATATTCATCAGAAGGCTTCATTGTCAGTACACTCACATCACTGAGGGCCTCCTGAGCTTTGGCCACCCTGCGCAGCTCAGGGCTGTCGCTGTACGGGTAGAACATGGTCTTCTCTTCATCCCACAGCTCCGTGTAACGTTTCTGAACAAGGCGTAAACAAGGTGAATGCATTTATTTGTATTAAACAAGCATCAGATGTTATTTCTGCCGTCAGAACATTGTCTTTACTTTGCTGTAGTTGGCAGCGTTCTTCACAGCCAGAACCAGCTCAGGAGCATCCGGAGGCAGCAGGTACCGGTCCTTCATCTCATCCCACTTCTGTCTGTACAGAACCTGCAAGAGACGAGCATCAGTGTTAAACATCGAGATGATTTTACTCCTCTGAGTCTACGTTCAGGTAACTCACCTTGCTGATCAGTTCGGAGACACGCTTGACGTGGGCGATCTCTTTGGCCTCACCGTCATACAAGCTTGTTGTCCGAGTCTTATTTCCCTCCATGCGGTACTTAACCTGAAGACAACACATGTTGGTTATTATCATTCATGACCAGAGAAAAAATACACTTTTACAATTTAAATGTGTCCTTAATGTTCATTGTAATTCATTCATCTGTTAAATGAATAAATACATTTATCAAACAATATATACAATTTAAAATAAAATTGTTCAGCATGTCTGCTCTATTGCTGACAAAGAATCATTTAGTTTAGGTTAATTTCACAAACAGGATATAAATCAGCAGTCTTCTATTTTAATAACCTTCTAACCCTCAGCCTTGAATTTTAGACATCATGATTTGAGGGATTATTCGGTCATGATTTGAGGGATTATTCGGTCATGATTTGGGGGATTATTCGGTCATGATTTGGGGGATTATTCAGTCATGATTTGGGGGATTATTCAGTCATGATTTGAGGGATTATTCGGTCATGATTTGAGGGATTATTCGGTCATGATTTGAGGGATTATTCGGTCATGATTTGGGGGATTATTCGGTCATGATTTGAGGGATTATTCTGTCATGATTTGAGGGATTATTCGGTCATGATTTGAGGGATTATTCGGTCATGATTTGGGGGATTATTCGGTCATGATTTGGGGGATTATTCGGTCATGATTTGGGGGATTATTCGGTCATGATTTGAGGGATTATTCAATCATGATTTGAGGGATTATTCGGTCATGATTTGAGGGATTATTCGGTCATGATTTGAGGGATTATTCGGTCATGATTTGGGGGATTATTCGGTCATGATTTGAGGGATTATTCGGTCATGATTTGAGGGATTATTCGGTCATGATTTGGGGGATTATTCGGTCATGATTTGGGGGATTATTCGGTCATGATTTGGGGGATTATTCAGTCATTATTTGGGGGATTATTCGGTCATGATTTGAGGGATTATTCGGTCATGATTTTGGGGATTATTCGGTCATGATTTGGGGGATTATTCTGTCATGATTTGGGGGATTATTCGGTCATGATTTGGGGGATTATTCAGTCATGATTTGGGGGATTATTCGGTACCTCGCTGAGCTGCTCCTGGGCCTTCCTGATGCGGATCATTTCAGGAGAATCAGTGATGATGGCAGGAGGAGTCCCTCTGGACACGTCGTACGCATGCCGGTATTTGTTCTGTTAAGTAGAACCCAACAGTCAAAAGTTAAATACAGTTAAAAAACAACACTGAAATATTCCACTGTCGTTTAGAGCTGAAGCAGACGAAACAGATTGGTTTTGACTCGATGCTCACATGACTGTACTGCTCCATCATCTTCTGGCTGTGAGCCAGGTACGGGGTCATGAACTTGGAGGTGTCCACCTTCACCTTCTTCCTGACTTTCCTGGTGGGCAAGCCAGACTGGAGGAGGAGAGAAAGGAAACACAATCAGCCACCCGACGACCTGAAGAGGGCCTCGGCTCCTCCATGACAGGAAGGGAAACGAGGCGATCATTGAAACGACGAGGACTCAGCGACGTGACAACAAAACGATCTGATGGTGTCAAGGTGAAGAGAAAACAACCTACCTATCACTCTAATAACTCAATAACTCAATGTGAAGACTTTAACAGGATAATAAATCAGTAACACATTCAGGTGGTTGGGATGAAGTCATGAATGTTGGATGAAGAGTGACAGAAGGACGAACACAAGTAACAGGTGGTAAAGCGGTGAATGTGCGGTCACGTCCACGCTGCCGATGAGCATTGAGCGACGCATGCAACGCCAGCTCAGCAACACGAAGTAAAGCCACAGAGACCGACTCACAGGAAGCAGTTAAATGAAGTAAAGTGAATAAAATATGATTAAATCTATGCAAGAACACAAAATGTTGTTCAATACATTTTCTGTCTTTACTTAAATCAAACAATGACCACTTAAAATAACTTAAAATCACATTATAATGCATTATAACAGTGATTATAACACATGAAAAACATTATAATGTGTTACAACTATGAGAATTATAATACACAATAAAAATAAAGTCAGTGATATGGTTATGTTCTAGAGCATTAATAATATGTATGAGTGCTTATAACTATGATTACACAGAGATATAAGCAGATTATAACACATTGAGTGTTTATAATGCGTCATGGACATGGACGTCATAGAAAGTGCAACCAAAACAATACTTGAATGTTCATGCAGAGGTTTAACTGATTTATCGTAAACCTTTAAGGCTTTAAGATAAAAACCTGCCAACATCGAGGACAACAGGTGAAATAAGCAGACAGATTATCAATTAACAGACATGCAGGTGAATGGGGGGGGGGGGGGGGGGTTGCACCGCGGTACTGTTTGAACTGTTGTCTCTTGGGAGAGGAGGAGGTGCTTTACCTGGAAGGCCTGAGAACTCTCGTGCTCAGTCGTCGTTGTCATCTGCTCGACATATTACAAATATAGGACACACTGAGGTTTCACAACTACCAGAACACGTCATGGGAGAAACAGCACAGTATCTTTTGATTCATTGGATTCAGATTGAGGGTGATTTTTCTGCAGCTCTGGAGCTCCGCTAACACCCCCGGTGTGACAGAGTAGGACGTCACTCTACACCGCATCACATTAGTGGTTCTGTTCTGTCAAACGCCCTCAAGAAGAAGAGAGGGATCTTTGTCCTAACGTGTAATAAACTGGTGAATGTTACTGGAAGTAAGACTGGAGTCTAATTAAGCCTCTATTGCACAGGAGCACAGAGCAGCATTGATATGCTCTGTTATATGAGCCTGAGTGCTCTAACTCTTTGAACCTGCTCAATAAACACCAGCCACTCACGTGACATTATATTTAGACCATTGTTCCTGTCATCCAGCCCTGAACTGACATCTATTGGTTTCTTTTACAGGGACAACTGTCTGTTTCTTTTCTTGTTGCTAAGCATGAAAATAATGCCAAAGGAAAGTCAATTAGGATCCCAATTCATGGCGGAGATACAGATTAAATGCATCCACGTGACTAAGCAACAGTCAGAGCGAGTGATGAACTTTATAATGTCCAACAAACAGGACTTTCCACCAGAGGACCGGTGGTCAACACCACGGTTATGGTGGTGGTTTTCCTAAACCTGGTTATGTGGTTTTGTTGTCTAAACCTAACTGTTGGTTTGTTGCCTAAACCTAACTGTTGATTTGTTGCCTAAATCTAACTATTGGTTTGTTGCCTAAAGCTAACTGTTGATTTGTTGCCAAAATCTAACTGTTGGTTTGTTGCCTAAACCTAACTGTTGGTTTGTTGCCTAAAGCTAACTGTTGATTTGTTGCCTAAACCTAACTGTTGGTTTGTTGCCTAAAGCTAAATGTTGATTTGTTGCCTAAACCTAACTGTTGGTTTGTTGCCTAAACCTAACTGTTGGTTTGTTGCCTAAAGCTAACTGTTGATTTGTTGCCTAAAGCTAACTGTTGGTTTGTTGCCTAAAGCTAACTGTTGGTTTGTTGCCTAAACCTAACTGTTGGTTTGTTGCCTAAAGCTAACTGTTGGTTTGTTGCCTAAACCTAACTGTTGGTTTGTTGCCTAAAGCTAACTGTTGGTTTGTTGCCTAAACCTAACTATCGGTTTGTTGCCTAAACCTAACTGTTGGTTTGTTGCCTAAACCTAACTGTTGGTGTGTTGCCTAAACCTAACTATTGGTTTGTTGTCGAAACCTAACTATTGGTTTGTTGTCTAAACCTAACTATTGGTTTGTTGTCGAAACCTAACTGTTGGTTTGTTGCCTAAAGCTAACTGTTGGTTTGTTGCCTAAACCTAACTATCGGTTTGTTGCCTAAACCTAACTGTTGGTTTGTTGCCTAAACCTAACTGTTGGTTTGTTGCCTAAACCTAACTATTGGTTTGTTGTCGAAACCTAAATGTTGGTTTGTTGCCTAAACCTAACTATTGGTTTGTTGTCGAAACCTAACTGTTGGTTTGTTGCCTAAACCTAACTATTGGTTTGTTGTCGAAACCTAACTGTTGGTTTGTTGTCGAAACCTAACTGTTGGTTTGTTGTCTAAAGCTAACTGTTGGTTTGTTGCCTAAACCTAACTGTTGGTTTGTTGTCTAAAGCTAACTGTTGGTTTGTTGTCTAAACCTAACTATTGGTTTGATGTCTAAACCTAACTGTTGGTTTGTTGTCGAAACCTAACTGTTGGTTTGTTGCCTAAAGCTAACTGTTGGTTTGTTGCCTAAAGCTAACTGTTGGTTTGTTGCCTAAACCTAACTGTTGGTTTGTTGCCTAAACCTAACTGTTGGTTTGTTGCCTAAAGCTAACTGTTGGTTTGTTGCCTAAACCTAACTGTTGGTTTGTTGCCTAAACCTAACTGTTGGTTTGTTGCCTAAACCTAACTGTTGGTTTGTTGCCTAAAGCTAACTGTTGGTTTGTTGCCTAAACCTAACTGTTGGTTTGTTGTCTAAACCTAACTGTTGGTTTGTTGCCTAAAGCTAACTGTTGGTTTGTTGCCTAAACCTAACTGTTGGTTTGTTGCCTAAAGCTAACTGTTGGTTTGTTGCCTAAACCTAACTGTTGGTTTGTTGCCTAAACCTAACTGTTGGTTTGTTGCCTAAACCTAACTGTTGGTTTGTTGCCTAAAGCTAACTGTTGGTTTGTTGCCTAAACCTAACTGTTGGTTTGTTGTCTAAACCTAACTGTTGGTTTGTTGCCTAAAGCTAACTGTTGGTTTGTTGCCTAAACCTAACTGTTGGTTTGTTGTCTAAACCTAACTGTTGGTTTGTTGCCTAAAGCTAACTGTTGGTTTGTTGCCTAAACCTAACTGTTGGTTTGTTGCCTAAAGCTAACTGTTGGTTTGTTGCCTAAAGCTAATCTGGGGTTCAGATCAAACATGTCTACATGGTTAGATACCGCTGGTTTCATCTGTTATTAGGAGAAGATGAATGTCGTCTATCTATTCAAAGGGGGAAAAGCCTCCTAAACCTCTGACTTGCTGCTCCATGAATAGCCCGTCTAACTTACAGCATGCCTGAATTACACTTCCCTCTACTTAGGAAGTATTTACAGTCACATGAGGTGGAACGTTTGGACCTGAAGCTGACCAATAACAACTTCAAATCTAGAATAAACCAGAGCTGCGAGAAAGAACATTTCAAATCCTTTTTTTTGTGTAAGAGGCTTCAACATCTGGATCTATCAGACAGGAGAGAACCATAGGTGTGAATGAAACACATCGCCACAAAGCAACGCAGAGAGAACCTCTCAGTGTCTCTCTGAGTGAACGCTGTGACGCTAACGCCTTCCATCAGAGTGTGCTTTACAGCACAGAGGCTTCTCTCCCTCCCTCTCTATCTCTCTCTCTCTCCCTCCATCTCTCTCCCTCTCTTTACCTCTCCCTCCACTCCATCTCTCTGCCAATCTGCCGTAGATGTCCACTTCTAAATTAGTCCGGATGCCAGACAGAGAACTCTTCGGTCCACCCCTCAATAACCTGAGGAGAACTACGCCTCTTTTTAATAAAACCCATACGTGTTATTCCTACTGTCTGAAAATAATAACAAACGTGAACAACTCTCTCCAGAATCCAAAGAGAAAATAACATTGTATTGCAGTTTGCAAACACCCAAATATGAACAATATATATTGTGCATATTGTGATGTTGTAAGTTTTGTATGAGATTGTATCTTTGTTTCATTTTGTCGCCTTGTTGACCAGGTTGTCATTATAAACTGGTTCTCAATTGAATTATCTGGTTAAATAAAGGTGAATAATAATAATAATAATACATTTGTGATATCATCAAGTATGAAGTATAAACTGCTCCATAGATATTGAATCGATAAAGATGTTATAGACGACACAGAGAGTGACCAGTCTCTTCTCATTCTGTTTCATAGCTGATAAAACTTCAATACAATGAAGCTCATTTAGGGATAAAAAAAGGAATAAAAGGAATACGCACGTACTTTCATTCAACATACTTTTGTGTGTATAAACATTATGCATCTTTTCTGATGCACCGATTTGTAAGAATCCTAAAGTCTGAACTCATTTGAATATATATTACATCCAGCAAGGAACATCTTACTCTTCAACTGAAGCGTTATTGACGTGCAGAGCTGTCGAGCCATCGTCTGTTATGGATTATGTCGTAACCACCGCATTGCATTGTGGGATATTAATGCTGGCTTTGTGTCCAGCGTTTGCATTACAGTAAGCAATTTGAGTACTATTGGTTTCATAATAAGGCTTCAGACATCCTAAAAACAATGTGCACATTACTGTGTAAGCGCAATTAATACAATTCTGGACGTAAACATAAAGAGCTGCAGCAATGAGTCCTAAATGGAAGAATCCTATTGGCTGTTTGTGGAGGAAACCAGTGATGATGACATCATTCCTACGGGACGTCTGTGAAGCAGCTTTATACTTGATGACACCACAAGTTTGGACTTACGACTGTGGTTTCTGAGAGAGTAGCTCAAATAAAATAACATGAAATAAGATGCTGAGTTTCTTAATTCAGGTGGTGTTCATTTAATATAGAGAAAATACTACTCATGATCACAATGAGGTACAAAGTAGATCATTAGCAAATAAACTATTTTTGAAGTGATTAAACTAGGTCTGTGTTTTCTATTCTCATGGACGAGCTGAACAGTCGTACGTATGTTTCTCCCCATTCTGTAGATGAAATGAGAAGCCGTCCTACTGTTTACTCAGAACAATGCAACTTCTCTCCACAGTGCAGATGAAAGCCAGTGAAATCAGAGTGTATTGGTTTTGGGTGATGGGTATCCGCTTGTTCCGCCTCCCAAACGATTTACATCTTTGCAGTAAAGATGTAAATCTCTTTGAAACACTTGATATGTTATGTGGGAGTTAAATGACCACTGATTGATTGGTAATACATTTTATTTTAAACCATTCAGACTCCCCTATAAGATATCAGCAATATTAAGTATGAAGAAATATACAAGGCAAACTTTAATCCTATTTCACCAGGAAATATGAGATTAAGCTGTTAGCCTTCTGTTTTCACTCTTCCATTGGACACAGACAGGAAGACCTTCACACACGTACATATGTGAACACACAAACAGGTCAATTTCAACAAAACTTGCTGAAACTTGCACATTCCTGAATTCTATGAAATCCAATCTGCTCTATTTATGCTACAAGAGGAAGAAGACTGCCGTCATGTCGGAGCCATTACAGCGTTCCATGTGTCCATCGGTAGGTTAGACAAGCTGCAGATATCTGATGCTCTGCTACAAAGACATGTAGTTCAATCATAGGCAAGAATAAACTCTTGTGCATCTGGCTGTTGTCACTCGACTCCATTTTATATATATATATAGGATGGCATGCGAACTGCATATGAGTTCCTGCCATCTCTACATTTATAGCACAACAATGTCCCAGATAAAGATTCTGTCTTGAATTTGAAACAGTTTTGATTAAAGTGGCTGTTAAAGGCAATCCAGGACTCAGAAGGTGTCCGTCTGAAACCGGATCCACCAGAAGAAGTTCTTCCATGAACTGCTGACTGGAGGGGGGGGGGGGGGGGGGGGGTAACTTAACTATTCATAGGGGACTAAAACCTGCAGGCCCTGTATCTAACCTCAACTCTACTCAATCATTTCTCATTTATTAAATCGTATTTAGGCTGGAAACAATCAAAGATCATCAAACACAGATAACAGTGAGAAAACGTCCACTTACCTCTTCCACAATCTCCTCCTCCTCATACTCCTCATACTCCTCATACTCCTCATACTCCTCCACAACTTCCGTCATTTTGAGACGGATTTAGAGTCTCTGCGTAAAACACAGACAACATTTATTATTCATCATTTGAACTGTGAATGAAGAAAGTTCAGAAGTTAACTTCAATGTTCCATCAGTAGCATCGAGTCACACATGTCAGACAGCTTATCCTGGGGCTCAGACCAGAGATCAGAAGAGACAAATGCACCGGCCAGTCATCCCCCCCACTGCTGAACCCAGTTACCCAGATTCAGATCGGAAATAATACACAGCAACCGCATGCTAGAAGAAAACGACACGAAGATATGAATGTTAAACCAAAAGTGTGTGTCGTACCAGCGAAAGATTCCCGCGGTATTTTCCTGACAGTAAAAAAGCCTCACTTGCCATCCACTAGGGTCTCAAACTGAACCGCCGAAATCCTAAAAACAAAGTGTAGAAGAAGTGTGTGAAACGCCTCACAAAGTGTCAATCAGTAGCTGCAGATTAGGGAGGTGAGACACATTCCAACAGGCCGTGAATGTGCGACAGCCACAACACAGCTCAGGAGCTGAAGGTTGGCGACAGCTGCCCAGCACAACTTCAGCGATTTGACATGTAAGCTAATGCCGCAGCCTGATTGGTTGACTCTGTTTAGCAAATGGTGGGGCCAATGCCTTCTGAGGCTGCAGGTTAAATATAGGATGGCATACTAAGTACCTTTTTTAGCACTTCATTACCCTCTCTTTCAATCAAAAGGCAATTTTCTCTGTACAATAATAAGAGAAATAGACGAAAGGACAAAAAAAGGCTGGACAGGTGTTGAGATTTCAGAGAGACGGCCGCTGCTGGACTTTCAGATACATCCAAAGAAAAAAGAGAGGCCTGGTTTCATCGTGTTGGATCCTTGCAGATCTTGATTGTTGGGTTATTCCTTCAATGTGCAGCAGAGCCTTTACGCTCTTTATCCCTCAATCAGCTGGATCCAGATGGCAGCAGAGGACGAAAATAACGAACGTCCGAACAGATGGAAAGCCATGCAAGTGTGTAGAAATGTGGACATTTAAGGGTTTTTGGTTTTCCTTCTTTTGCTTTCTTACCGGTTATACAAAGTTTAAAGGTCTCCCAAGCCGCCAAAGTCTCCCCAGCTTCCCTCCAGAGAAACACCGGGCGACAGCACACAGCTGAGATTTCTACCCAGGTTATCGTGTGGCCGACTCAGCCAATCACAGGCCGGCGCTCTCAGGTTTCAGAATCTAAATATACCGAAATGACCCCCTCAGAAAAGAGCACCTGTCGAGGCGAATGCATCAGCGGTACGGTTATGAGGAAGGAACGAGCACAAGAAGAAAGAAGGGTCAACCCCGACTACAACAGCAGCACTCTGTGTGAGGGGGGGTGTTGACAAATGCTCGTTTGTTTTGGGGTTTTTTTGCAAAAGGTTTTGGAAGCAGGTGTGATCGTAGGTGAGGATGTGAGCTGAAGACCCAGCAGGGCTGAGAGCCAGACCTGTTGAGGTCATCTGTCAGCTGAGCCTGAGCTGGTCCTCTCTAGAATCCAGTCTACATCAAACTCAAGGAGGTTTGATGTGTTCACGCTATCTAAAATAAATGAGGTCTGACAAATCACCAATGCGCCTTGGATTACAGACAAAACCTGTAAATGAATAATGAGTCAACCCAGACAAGCCGTGACATGACATGAGACATTTAGAACAGTAGAGAAAAGAGGAGAGGAGAAGAGAATAGATTGTAGAGGAGAAGAGATTGTAGAGGTGAAGCGATTGTAGAGGAGAAGAGATTGTAGAAGAGAAGAGATTGTAGAGAAGAGATTGTAGAAGAGAAGAGATTGTAGAGGAGAAGAGATTGTAGAAGAGAGATTATAGAGAAGAGATTGTAGAAGAGAAGAGATTGTAGAGGAGAGATTGTAGAGGAGAAGAGATTGTAGAGGAGAAGATATTGTAGAGGAGAAGAGATTGTAGAGGAGAAGAGATTGTAGAGGAGAAGAGATTGTAGAGGAGAAGAGATTGTAGAAGAGAGATTATAGAGAAGATATTGTAGAGGAGAAGAGATTGTAGAGGAGAAGAGATTGTAGAGGAGAAGAGATTGTAGAGGAGAAGAGATTGTAGAAGAGAGATTGTAGAAGAGAGATTATAGAGAAGAGATTGTAGAGGAGAAGAGATTGTAGAGGAGAGATTGTAGAGGAGAAGAGATTGTAGAAGAGAGATTGTAGAAGAGAAGAGATTGTAGAAGAGAGATTGTAGAGGAGAAGAGATTGTAGAAGAGAGATTGTAGAGGAGAAGAGATTGTAGAGGAGAAGAGATTGTAGAAGAGAGATTGTAGAAGAGAAGAGATTGTAGAAGAGAGATTGTAGAAGAGAGATTGTAGAAGAGAGATTGTAGAGGGGAAGAGATTGTAGAAGAGAGATTATAGAGGAGAAGAGATTGTAGAAGAGAGATTATAGAGAAGATATTGTAGAGGAGAAGATATTGTAGAAGAGAGATCGTAGAAGAGAGATTATAGAAGAGAGATTATAGAGAAGAGATTGTAGAAGAGAAGAGATTGTAGAGGAGAAGAGATTGTAGAAGAGAGATTATAGAGAAGAGATTGTAGAGAAGAGATTGTAGAAGAGAGATTGTAGAAGAGAGATTATAGAAGAGAGATTATAGAGAAGAGATTGTAGAAGAGAAGAGATTGTAGAGGAGAAGAGATTGTAGAAGAGAGATTGTAGAAGAGAGATTATAGAGAAGAGATTGTAGAGAAGAGATTGTAGAAGAGAGATTGTAGAAGAGAGATTGTAGAAGAGAGATTATAGAGAAGAGATTGTAGAAGAGAAGAGATTGTAGAGGAGAAGAGATTGTAGAAGAGAGATTGTAGAAGAGAGATTATAGAGAAGCGATTGTAGAGGAGAAGAGATTGTAGAGGAGAAGAGATTGTAGAAGAGAAGAGATTGTAGAGGAGAAGAGATTGTAGAAGAGAGATTGTAGAAGAGAAGAGATTGTAGAAGAGAGATTGTAGAAGAGAGATTGTAGAAGAGAGATTGTAGAGGGGAAGAGATTGTAGAAGAGAGATTATAGAGGAGAAGAGATTGTAGAAGAGAGATTATAGAGAAGATATTGTAGAGGAGAAGATATTGTAGAAGAGAGATCGTAGAAGAGAGATTATAGAAGAGAGATTATAGAGAAGAGATTGTAGAAGAGAAGAGATTGTAGAGGAGAAGAGATTGTAGAAGAGAGATTATAGAGAAGAGATTGTAGAGAAGAGATTGTAGAAGAGAGATTGTAGAAGAGAGATTATAGAAGAGAGATTATAGAGAAGAGATTGTAGAAGAGAAGAGATTGTAGAGGAGAAGAGATTGTAGAAGAGAGATTGTAGAAGAGAGATTATAGAGAAGAGATTGTAGAGAAGAGATTGTAGAAGAGAGATTGTAGAAGAGAGATTGTAGAAGAGAGATTATAGAGAAGAGATTGTAGAAGAGAAGAGATTGTAGAGGAGAAGAGATTGTAGAAGAGAGATTGTAGAAGAGAGATTATAGAGAAGCGATTGTAGAGGAGAAGAGATTGTAGAGGAGAAGAGATTGTAGAAGAGAAGAGATTGTAGAGGAGAAGAGATTGTAGAAGAGAAGAGATTGTAGAAGAGAGATTGTAGAAGAGAGATTGTAGAAGAGAGATTGTAGAGGGGAAGAGATTGTAGAAGAGAGATTATAGAGGAGAAGAGATTGTAGAAGAGAGATTATAGAGAAGATATTGTAGAGGAGAAGATATTGTAGAAGAGAGATCGTAGAAGAGAGATTATAGAAGAGAGATTATAGAGAAGAGATTGTAGAAGAGAAGAGATTGTAGAGGAGAAGAGATTGTAGAAGAGAGATTATAGAGAAGAGATTGTAGAGAAGAGATTGTAGAAGAGAGATTGTAGAAGAGAGATTATAGAAGAGAGATTATAGAGAAGAGATTGTAGAAGAGAAGAGATTGTAGAGGAGAAGAGATTGTAGAAGAGAGATTGTAGAAGAGAGATTATAGAGAAGAGATTGTAGAGAAGAGATTGTAGAAGAGAGATTGTAGAAGAGAGATTGTAGAAGAGAGATTATAGAGAAGAGATTGTAGAAGAGAAGAGATTGTAGAGGAGAAGAGATTGTAGAAGAGAGATTGTAGAAGAGAGATTATAGAGAAGCGATTGTAGAGGAGAAGAGATTGTAGAGGAGAAGAGATTGTAGAAGAGAAGAGATTGTAGAGGAGAAGAGATTGTAGAAGAGAGATTGTAGAAGAGAAGAGATTGTAGAAGAGAGATTGTAGAAGAGAGATTGTAGAAGAGAGATTGTAGAGGGGAAGAGATTGTAGAAGAGAGATTATAGAGGAGAAGAGATTGTAGAAGAGAGATTATAGAGAAGATATTGTAGAGGAGAAGATATTGTAGAAGAGAGATCGTAGAAGAGAGATTATAGAAGAGAGATTATAGAGAAGAGATTGTAGAAGAGAAGAGATTGTAGAGGAGAAGAGATTGTAGAAGAGAGATTATAGAGAAGAGATTGTAGAGAAGAGATTGTAGAAGAGAGATTGTAGAAGAGAGATTATAGAAGAGAGATTATAGAGAAGAGATTGTAGAAGAGAAGAGATTGTAGAGGAGAAGAGATTGTAGAAGAGAGATTGTAGAAGAGAGATTATAGAGAAGAGATTGTAGAGAAGAGATTGTAGAAGAGAGATTGTAGAAGAGAGATTGTAGAAGAGAGATTATAGAGAAGAGATTGTAGAAGAGAAGAGATTGTAGAGGAGAAGAGATTGTAGAAGAGAGATTGTAGAAGAGAGATTATAGAGAAGCGATTGTAGAGGAGAAGAGATTGTAGAGGAGAAGAGATTGTAGAAGAGAAGAGATTGTAGAGGAGAAGAGATTGTAGAAGAGAATATATTGTAGAGGAGAAGATATTGTAGAGGAGAAGAGATTGTAGAAGAGAGATTGTAGAAGAGATTATAGAGAAGATATTGTAGAGGAGAAGAGATTGTAGAGGAGAAGATATTGTAGAGGAGAAGAGATTGTAGAAGAGAGATTGTAGAGGAGAAGATATTGTAGAGGAGAAGAGATTGTAGAGGAGAAGAGATTGTAGAGGAGAAGAGATTGTAGAGGAGAAGAGATTGTAGAGAAGAGATTGTAGAGGAGAAGAGATTGTAGAGGAGAAGAGATTATAGAGGAGAAGAGATTGTAGAAGAGAAGAGATTGTAGAAGAGAAGAGATTGTAGAAGAGAAGAGATTGTAGAGAAGAGATTGTAGAAGAGAGATTGTAGATGAGAAGAGATTGTAGAAGAGAGATTGTAGAAGAGAGATTATATAGAAGAGATTGTAGAAGAGAAGAGATTGTAGAGGGGAGATTGTAGAGGAGAAGAGATTGTAGAGAAGAGATTGTAGAGGAGAAGAGATTGTAGAGAAGAGATTGTAGAGGAGAAGAGATTGTAGAGGAGAGATTGTAGAGGAGAAGAGATTGTAGAGGAGAGATTATAGAGAAGAGATTGTAGAGGAGAGACTGTAGAGGATAGATTGTAGAGAAGAGATTGTAGAAAAGAAGAGATTGTAGAGGAGAGATTATAGAAGAGAGATTATAGAGAAGAGATTGTAGAAGAGAAGAGATTGTAGAGAAGAGAGATTATAGAGAAGAGATTGTAGAGGAGAGACTGTAGAGGATAGATTGTAGAGAAGAGATTGTAGAAAAGAAGAGATTGTAGAGGAGAGATTGTGTATCACAATATCTCTATATCTGATTATATATAGTGTTAATCACAATATATTGATACTACCCTGTATTCACTTTGTGTTTTAACATAGACTATAAAATGCAGGCTGGCTTCCTCTTAATTCAATTGCTGGAAGTATGAAAACAGTTTTATACGGATAGAAGAGATCTTTGCAGATTACAGTGTTTAACCTTCACTCAGGATTCTGTTATCTCTGATGACGGTCCTTCAGACCGAAAGCTCAAATAAAGAGAACTCAGCATAGATGTAAGTGTGAGGATTCATCTTCTATCAGCAGAACATATTCTAGAGGAACACTCAACCGCTCTGGTGGGTCAAAAACAAAAATAAGCTACATTTCAAAGCAGTGGAGCAGACTATCAAAGTAGATTAGGTATAAAAATACATCAAGACCTATTTCTAGATGACATACGCTACATATACACCTTTGAGGTCAAGTGGCAGCTATATGGTTGATTTATGAATAAAACGAAGAGGCAAACGGCATCAACTGATCTCGACTTGAGAGAAATAATGAATTGTGTACCATTTATTTCCACTTCCGTCTCCTCAGATGATGAGCTTCTATCTCTGTGGTACGTCAAACCTCTGCTCTCCCTCTTTGTGCCAGGAGGACGGTGCTACCGGGGAGAAAGAAGACACCAGCAGCTGACTCTCTCTCTCTGTGGACGGGACGTTGGTATCGTTTCCTTGCTGCTGAGTCCTCAGTAGCAACATCACTGCAGCTTTTTTCTTTTTAAATCTCATCTAATCTGCAAAACTGAAAAAGTGGTCACATTGTAAAGGAGGATTTATATTGAAGGATATATCTCAAAACCAACCCCATCCATGCACGTGAAGCCAATGCTTTACCTTTAACGTTCAGACACGCTATCAGTGTGTGAACGGTTCTAGACCCAGGCAGGAGGGCGAGGGGGTCACATGATGCTTAGTCACTGGAAAAAAATGACTGATGAGCAATGAGACCAGAACCCGACAGCTGCAGGATCGACACCCCAAACATAAACACTAACACTGGTTTAGCCGAGCGCACCAGCACCGTAGGAAACAATGCATCGAGTGAGGTAAGAGGCCTAAAACGACCGATTGGTCAGATCACAGAATGACTCTGCAGGAACAGGATATGTTGTTGTTTACAACCCAGACAAACACAAACATCTGCACTGACCGTTTCTATCTCGATAAGAAGAAAGTGATGTCTTGGGTCAGTTAATGCTGGTGACCAAAAGATAACAACTTTATCTTTTGTGTGCCATGAGAAATATTAACTCCAATCACATGTTTGGGGTGATTTTAGTGTCTGACACCATCACTGAAAACAAACTGAGGACACAGGAAAATGTAGTGTTTCAATGAATTATCCTAAAACATAAGCTTGTTTTCTGGGTATTATTTGGTGGAAGACTTGAAAGATTTGCTTCAAACTAAAAATATCTAAACATTTGCAGACATTTTTGACTGAAAGCTATTCACAGATCACATAAAAAATATTCAAGCTGCACCACAGTCAGTTTATAAGAAGTGGACGTTGTCATCGTGACGTTTCTCGTTGGCTTGTAGACGTTTTGAAGCCTCGAGTTCGGTGACTTTGCCGTCGCCATCTTGTTTCTTTTTTGCAGCCAGCGAACAGGAAGTGACCATTTCTGGACTGAGGAGTGACGTAGAGACCTGTCAATCACAGTAGCCCCGCCCTAAAGCATCCCCTGCTTTATAGTCTGTGTGACTCTAAATGGACCATAATGTACTAAATGAACATCATGCTGTATTGAAGAAGACTTGAAACTAGAGATTGAGACATAAACTCATGTTTACAATGTTTACTGAGGTAATAAATCAAGAGAGAAGTAGAGTCATTTTCTATAGACTTCTATACAACCAGAGGAGTCGCCCCCTGGTGGACACTAGAGGGAACGGCGGTTGGAGACACTTAAAATCTGGAGCATCCACTACAGGCATTTTTCTTGGACACTTCTTAGGACTTCCCGCGGTTCTTCTGCTGCTGCTCCGTCGCCATGTTCTCTCGCCTCTTTAGCTGCCGCTGGTTGAATCAGGAAAACTCACCACAAACACAAACACTCCTGTGAAATACGGAGAGCTTTTTCTGACAATCAGCATTGTGTGAACTCATTTGGCTTCAAGTGTCATCTCGTGATCTTTTCCTTGTTAGCGGAGTGCGTTGTGCTCAGTTGCCCTAGCGAGCACATGATCCTCACTCATTTGGATTTCACTTGTGTTCATTCATTTATCGCCACCTTTATCAATAAGCTTTTGCCTAAAGCAAAAATGTATTTAAAGTTAAAAGACGGTGAAAACCCAGCTGCAGGGTGATAGTCATCTGTGGGACGAATAAAGGAGGATCTCATCTCATTTGATCTAGATTAAACAGTCATTTGATTCAAAGTGAAGAACATGCTTAACGCTCACATTGAAACCGTCTGCTCAAAGAAAGGCATCTATTCAAATACTTAAGATCTGTGTTCAGGCTGGTAAATAATATGAAAGAATAAAGTGAACCACACCTGGGACTCGTCCAGCTGTGGCTTTCAGCAGAAAACATGACAACAGATAATCATAAGACCAAAGCATGTGAGGAAACGTGTCATGGTGACAATTTTAAAGATGAAGGTAGAGCTTTTTGCTGACTTTGTAAAAACCAACTTCCTCATAGCAAAAGTACCACAGACCTGATGAGTCAACGCGGTCGTAGCGGCGACACAAACGACTGGAGTTCGGCTTTGGTTTCGGTTTCTGTTGCTCTTTGTTTATCGTGGCGTTGAGAAAAAGCAACAAAACGACAAGTTTAACCGGAAAAACGCCAAAAACCAACCTCCACAATGAGGAAATATAACCAACTGTAGACTCAAACTCCTTCATCACCTTTATGAAAGAAGTCAAGATTTAAATGTATTATAGAGAAACAAAGGTTGAACATCCTGTAAACTAGTTGATTTGGCTGCAAAATATTTACTCAAATGTAGATTTTTAAGACTTCCCGTTTCATTTAAAAACGAAAGATTCAGATGTGCACGACCACCAGCGGAGCACAGGCCGCGATTACGTCATTTTCTGGCGCACACATCTCGGCTTCACGACGGCGATAATAAAGGAGGCGTCGGTGCTATGCTGTGCTTCTCTTTCTTATCTCAACCACTCGCTGTGAGCTGCTCGGTCTCTTCTTCCCTCCCTGAATCCCTCATGTGCTCATGTGACACATTCAGCCCCCTGAAGCACAACAGAACTGACGTTACACAACAAGAAACTCTTTCATGACACGCTGCGATTCACCTGAAACAGATAAAAACACTTTATTTCACTGATTATTCGTAGGGACTGAAAAGAAGAGGGCATGTTGTGTTTTTTTACCCTCCTTTTTCAGCATGTTGTTGTCAGCCACCATTAACCGTCATCACTCCAACATTCTTCATCAGGCACCACGTTAAAAGAGAATACTGGACTGTACACACGGGGGGGGGGCAATACAAATTGCCATAGCCAGTCTGGCAATACTGCAAGGCCACCGTGGGCTGGAGTCCTACACACAGCTGGAGAACAAGTCCACGTACAGTTCCACGTCAGACACTTATGCCGACATCCGTGTTTTGCTGAAAAAGGAAAACCGTGCACACATTTCAGTTTAAATAATTTGAGTCTCGTTGTTGTTCAATGTCCTTCAGTAGAAAAGCTCTTTTTTTCTTTGTTGTCGTTGTTGTTCCGAGTTCAAGACGTCATTTGTAAAATAAATTATCACAGAAGAAAGTGACGTCCTGGCGGTCGGTCCGTCCACGTCAGCGCGTCACAGGAAAGAGGAGAGGGCCGTCCATCAAACCTCCATCCACCATTCAAGCTCACGTCTGGAGGCAGAGAACTCAAAGAGCGAGGGAGCACTCTGGGTCAAAAGTCAAAAAGGTCATCATCTCACGCGCAGCCGGGACATCATCCACTCGAGACCCTGGCACAACCTGGAGGGACACGAGAGGAAGAGAGACGGGCATTAAGATGACAGAATGGCAACGGTTCTTCTTACATAAAAGCACAAAGACGCGTTTCTTTACAGTCTAATAGTAATGCGGTTCAGCATGCATGTCATCCGTGGATTAAAGTTGTACTGACTCATAGAACATGTGTTTCTAGTCTCTGATCATGTTTCATTGAAAACAACCAATCAGAGGAGAGCTAGTAGCGTTAGCAGCACCGCTAACGGCTGACCAACAGGAGGAGAGCTAGTAGCGTTAGCAGCACCGCTAACGGCTAACCAACGGAGGTTCACTTCAGTTACACTATGATGCCTTCAGGCTCTGCTCAGTGAACATGAGTACTGGCTGAAGGTTCATTATAATGTTATCATGATGTGTTCACATGTCATCTGTAAAATGTAGTTTTGGTGATGAACTAGAATAAATCCAGTAGTTTGAAGGAGATGTTTTAATATGTTAATATGGATCATCAATGATCTCTAAAAGTTATATTATCTTCCTTTTATATTTCATGCTGCTCCGTCTTATGATCCGTTGCACCACTTCGGTCTAATACAACGAGAGTGAGTGATCAGTGAATGCAGTTCTCACCCCTCCCCAGTGAGGGCGCAGCAGGCCTGGATGTGCCACTGGTGGTCTTTGACGGAGGTGAGCTGGAGGCTCTGGGAGATCTCCGCCACCGACAGGCAGCCTTTCACATCTTGCTTGTTGGCAAAGATCAGCAGCCCGGCCTTTCTTAAGTCCTGGAGGACAGACGAGAGACAGCGAGAGGAGAGGCTGAACAAATGGAGATCGTAGGGCTGCACTGAACACTTCAAAGCTTCATTTAGAAAGTTGATGTTCAAATTCTAAAAGGTTCCCAAGCTTTTTACGTGATATTCTATCTGGTGTGGCAGAAGAAGACCAAACAATATACACTTTAATGGCTTTTATCTTGTGAATTACATGAATAATTGCTGCCTGTGCACCAATAACTCAAATCGTAGCCTCTAATTTTGCCAACTGATAAATCTAACCTGCACTTTACATTCCTACATGTAGGATTATTAACTGCCACTGACTCTTCATCAGTTCATCACACCATACGTTAGCACCTGAACTAGTAATATGAAGTCTTTAAGAGTCTTTAACGAGGCTAATCACAAACACCACAAGCTACAATACAAACGTTTGTTTATTTTACCGTAACACTGCAGAGAGAAAAGCACCTAAAAACACTAGACTGTATTTATTATTTTTACATGGCAGACTGTGAATTTAACTTTGAAATAAGGTAACTGATATATTGAAATAGTATTTGAGGATGTCCGCTGAAGCATTTTAAATAACACTTCTTTGATCTTGACACAGAGGATTTTCTGTCAGTGATGTCATGTTGTTCTGAAACTGCTCATGAAAACGCTGTTTGTTTGCTAAGTGCTGCTAATTTAATTTGAGCCTTTTTGCAGCAATGTTAGTCACTGAAGTTCAAGATAATTCAGAGATAAAGTCATTGAACAACGTTTGTCTAGCTATTAAAGACCATTAACTGATTTGCTGACAGGCTACTTTGAATTGGTCCAATAAAACAAACATTTACATGAATACATACAAAAAAACGTCTCGATACTCACTTCATGTGCGAGCATTCTGCAGAGCTCCTCTTTGGTCACAGAGATCCTTTCTCTGTCTGTGCTGTCGACCACCACGATGACAAACTGCTCACAGATAACGGAGACATAACGGAGACATAACGGAGACATAACGGAGACATAACGGAGACATAACGGAGACATAACGGGGACAAAACGGGGACAAAACGGGGACAAAACGGGGACAAAACGGGCGGTTAATGAAAAGATACCGATTCTCAGCTTCGCCCGAGAGTCATACGAAGGCACTGCATTCTAATAATGGGAAGTCTGCAGACAGTCGCTGGGATTTAACAATTACTGTGGAAAAATCTGACTATACATCGCTTTATAGAAATCTATTTTAAACAAAACAACCTAAACAAACAATCTCGAAGCAGACGACAGATGATTTTTACAGACCTCTGTGTTTGTGTAGTACGTGTTCACTATAACCTGTTATGTACCTCTGTGTTTGTGTAGTACGTGTTCAGTATAACCTGTTATGTACCTCTGTGTTTGTGTAGTACGTGTTCACTATAACCTGCTGTGTACCTCTGTGTTTGTGTAGTACGTGTTCACTATAACCTGCTGTGTACCTCTGTGTTTGTGTAGTACGTGTTCACTATAACCTGCTGTGTACCTCTGTGTTTGTGTAGTACGTGTTCACTATAACCTGTTATGTATCTCTGTGTTTGTGTAGTACGTGTTCACTATAACCTGCTGTGTACCTCTGTGTTCACTATAACCTGTTATGTACCTCTGTGTTTGTGTAGTACGTGTTCACTATAACCTGCTGTGTACCTCTGTGTTTGTGTAGTACGTGTTCACTATAACCTGTTATGTATCTCTGTGTTTGTGTAGTACGTGTTCACTATAACCTGCTGTGTACCTCTGTGTTTGTGTAGTACGTGTTCACTATAACCTGTTATGTACCTCTGTGTTTGTGTAGTACGTGTTCACTATAACCTGCTGTGTACCTCTGTGTTTGTGTAGTACGTGTTCAGTATAACCTGCTGTGTACCTCTGTGTTTGTGTAGTAAGTGTTCACTATAACCTGCTGTGTACCTCTGTGTTTGTGTAGTACGTGTTCACTATAACCTGCTGTGTACCTCTGTGTTTGTGTAGTAAGTGTTCACTATAACCTGCTGTGTACCTCTGTGTTTGTGTAGTACCTGTTCACTATAACCTGCTGTGTACCTCTGTGTTTGTGTAGTAAGTGTTCACTATAACCTGCTGTGTACCTCTGTGTTTGTGTAGTACGTGTTCACTATAACCTGCTGTGTACCTCTGTGTTTGTGTAGTACGTGTTCACTATAACCTGCTGTGTACCTCTGTGTTTGTGTAGTACCTGTTCACTATAACCTGCTGTGTACCTCTGTGTTTGTGTAGTACGTGTTCACTATAACCTGTTATGTACCTCTGTGTTTGTGTAGTACGTGTTCACTATAACCTGCTGTGTACCTCTGTGTTTGTGTAGTAAGTGTTCACTATAACCTGCTGTGTACCTCTGTGTTTGTGTAGTACCTGTTCACTATAACCTGTTATGTATCTCTGTGTTTGTGTAGTAAGTGTTCACTATAACCTGCTGTGTACCTCTGTGTTTGTGTAGTACGTGTTCACTATAACCTGCTGTGTACCTCTGTGTTTGTGTAGTAAGTGTTCACTATAACCTGCTGTGTACCTCTGTGTTTGTGTAGTACCTGTTCACTATAACCTGCTGTGTACCTCTGTGTTTGTGTAGTAAGTGTTCACTATAACCTGCTGTGTACCTCTGTGTTTGTGTAGTACCTGTTCACTATAACCTGCTGTGTACCTCTGTGTTTGTGTAGTACCTGTTCACTATAACCTGCTGTGTACCTCTGTGTTTGTGTAGTACGTGTTCACTATAACCTGTTATGTACCTCTGTGTTTGTGTAGTACGTGTTCACTATAACCTGCTGTGTACCTCTGTGTTTGTGTAGTAAGTGTTCACTATAACCTGCTGTGTACCTCTGTGTTTGTGTAGTACCTGTTCACTATAACCTGCTGTGTACCTCTGTGTTTGTGTAGTACCTGTTCACTATAACCTGCTGTGTACCTCTGTGTTTGTGTAGTACGTGTTCCACGATGACCGGAGGGACTCCTGGCCCCCGATGTCCCACATCAGGAAATGAGTGTTGTTGACCACGATCTCCTCCACGTTGCTCCCGATGGTAGGAGAGGTGTGCACCACCTCATTCATTGAACTGTAACATACAGAACAGGGGCAAAGAAAACATTCATCAAATGATCCATTCATTGGACATATTATGGATGAATAAACCTGCGAGCTGACAGAGTGCTCTGTTTGGATACTCACAACTGGTATAGAATTGTGGTCTTGCCGGCATTGTCCAGGCCCACAATAATAACTTTGTGCTCTGAAAGGCAAAAAAGACACTTTAAATAATTCACAGTGAACTCAGTCTGTTTCACCCTCTGAATCCCAAAACCCACCGGAGACCCCAAAACTACAGTGTATCACAGCCGGAAGGTTTTAAAAAAACGTCATCATTGTTAGATTTCCATCTTTCCGACGGTCATTGAACACATCATGTGTGACAAACGCTTCAGTAAGAAAAAGAACCAAAGCTTAAAATTGTGATATTTCATCAACATTTATCCTTCATGTTCTCATTATAAATCTATCCTCTAATAAAGCGTTCACTTTAACCAGATTGTGTAAAACACATTGAATTCTGAGCTTCTCAACACAACTATGAAGTCATGATTGATTCATCTGAGACCAACAGTCATGTGACAAACAAATCAGAGAAACTTTGACTGAACTTCAGGAAGTGAACACAGACCAGAGAGGAGAGGCTGAAACATGTGATTAGTTTAATGTATAAAATATGAATTTTTTTCCACCATTGGTAACACTTGTGGACACTTATTCAAATGTTGGATATATTGATAAATTATCGAAGAAATTCAACTTGCATTGTTTTAATTGCTGCTTTCGGGTTAAGAGAGTTTTGTGTTCAGCATTTGTCCTTCAGTACCAACATTGTGCGGCTTCACACATCGAGCAACGCTGAGAGAAAGTACTTTCACAGCTACAGATGAGATGGTGGGTGGTCTTTAAACAAGCCTGTACAGCAGCTGTGGAGATGACACACACAGTCTAGAGAGGCTTTACCTGTGAAAAACACTGACAGGATGTGACCGGTAGGATGAACTGCCATCTTGCTGCTGATACACTAAAGAGACGAGACAACAGTACGATGTCCTATGGTCAAGAGAAGGAATGAGGAATCACAGCTCTGGTTCTTTTCTACAAATCTTTTGTGACATTTATACCCGCTCAACGACACTACAGGCTCTTTTTAAAGCTACAATTTAAATCAGTTGTTTGTTTCAGAATCTGTGACATCACAGAGGAAACAAACGAGGAACAAAGACCGGTTGGTGTTTTTTAGTTATGACTAAAGTGGGTAAAACAAGAGGAACTAGAGCGTGACTGACAGAGATCAAGATCTTTCTACCGACACGTCTGCTCCTCGACACGCTTTTAAAGTATACGCTTATCAGAAAAATCTTCATGTTTGGTCTACAAGAAGAGAGACGCCATCACAGAGGCCTGGACGTTAGGGATGAATTTGTCCTCCAGCTGAGGAGAACTCACAGAGCTCTAAAACTGAATCCTGAATCCTCATTTTGTGAGCTTGGAGCTCTCAAGCACGTCAAATATTAACGTCAGTCCTCGTTGGTTCGTGGACGTTATGAAGCCTTGAGTTCAGCAATTTCACTGCCACCATGTCTTTTGCAACCAGTGAACAGGAAGTGACCATATCTGGACTGAGGAGAAGCGACGTAGAGACCTGTCAATCAGCGTGTAGCCCCGCCCTAAAGCATCCCCTGCTTTATGGTCTGTGTGACTCTAAACGGACCCTAAAGCATCCCCTGCTTCATGGTCTATTAGAGACCTGTCAATCAGCGTGTAGCCCCGCCCTAAAGCATCCCCTGCTTTATGGTCTGTGTGACTCTAAATGGACCATAATGTACTAAATGAACATCATGCTGTATTGAAGAAGACTTGAAACTAGAGATTGAGACATAAACTCATGTTTACAATGTTTACTGAGGGAATAAATCAAGAGAGAAGTAGAGTCATTTTCTATAGACTTCTATACAACCAGAGGAGTCGCCCCCTGGTGGACACTAGAGAGAATGCAGCTTTAGGACACTTCAGCATTGGCTTAACTCAGCAGAACCGGAGGTTGTCGTCTGGTTTTAACATTTTCCAAGTTGGTACCGTTGTTTTTTGAAGTACTGTACAGCCATGCTAACTATTTCACTTCTAATGCTGCATTCTCATGGAGTCAGGCAGGTGGATGATAGCAGATGTGACTTTAGTAGACAATGGCAGGATAGTAAAATTAGGTGAGACCGGCAGAGAATATCGGTAACAGTAGGTGCCATTGCCGTCCAAATTTAAAGTATGTTATGTAGCTCCATCACACACGGAGAAGTTATTTTAATTTGCAATAGAATATAAGAGAAACCTGCCATTTAAAGTACAGTAGAATAATGACATAAAATAGACGTTTTGTTTGTTTTTCCCGATCCCTCCAGAGAAGGTGTTGGCCTGATTCCATGTGAAGGCAGCAGAGATATTACTGATTTATATTTGTCCAGCCTGGAATAACTCCCTCATTGAGCCACATGGAAGGCCCAGAGTGTGTCGGGTACTTTTAGCTTATTGTCCAGAGAGCCTCGACTGATGAACGCTCCGGCCAGCCAGCGCTCAACAGCAGAGTAAGCCTGACGGACGTTTGGGCGAACACAGAAGTCAGCTGGAATCTGAATGATGGGATACTTCCTCACCAATCACAGCAGCAGCCTGTTGCTCGAGGCCGACTGCTTCCGAAGCTTTCTGTACCGCTACGCCTCAGAGCCGATACATAAATAATCTGAATTCTGTAGTCGTCAAAAGCACACTTGATGTGAAACACATTGACTAATGTAAGAATGAAGACATGTGCAGCAATGCCCTCCAGCTTCTCACAGACTGAAGATGAATTCAACAGTGAACTGATGTCTCTTCAGTGAGTTATGAATTAAAAAGTGCTTTTTATTAGTGGTTTATTAGTTGCAGACTTTCTGTAATAATCCATCTTAAAGGTGTATTCCAGATACACTAAAGAAGTATACAAAGCTCCCTCACCTTTCCTGTCTGGAAATACACTTCAGGATTCAGAGAAATTACAGAAAGTATTGTGTGAACCGTGTTAAATAACATTTTCTGCTCCGTAACAACCTACATCACCATTTACAGTTCGGCTGCACCTGCTCAACTAAAACCTCACGAAAGCAGAGGAAGTGAAAGCAGCTGCAAAAGATGGAAAGTTTGGGCTTTTTTTAATCTATGCAACGGTGTCGTGTTGAACCTGAAACATAAACCACGCAGCTTCAGCAACATAACAGACTGCGTGCGTAGATGTGACACACAGCTCATTACGCTAGCTTCAGGATTTGGAGGTCACAAGTCTGTGCAGCTCAAAGATGCTTGAGAAGCAAAAAGCTAAAGTCTTGTCTTGACTTAAAAAGGTCATGCAGGTGCCGGCTAAGCCGCCTGCATACCTTCCAACTAAACCAATAATAAATAACCTTACACAGGGGCAGCATGTGTAAAATGCCCATCACAAAGACAATTTACTATCAAATATGATAAGAACTCGTACAATCTTCACATTCGAGAGGATGGAACTAACAAAATGTGGATATTTTTGCCTGAAACAATGATTTTGAAAGTTTCAATGATCACCAATTCTCAAAATGGATTATTTTCTGCCAATAAAGTTAGATAGACTGGAAACTCTAAATTGCCCCACTGTCTGTTCAGGTGTACCCCACCTGTTGCCCAATGAGTCGGGATAGACTGGGACAGCCCCGAACACCCAGAAGAAGATGAATGTTATAGAAATCTTAACACATCTATGATAATGTGGAAGCCACAATGTTGAATCCTTGAATCCCTCAGGCCTCCAACAACAAACAGTTGGAGAACACATAAGAAGTTGGTTCACTCTGATCACGTGCCCTCCTGCTGCTGTCTGTGAATGGACCCCCGTTGTTCCACTGAGGGTGAAATCAATCAATCGGAGACGGACTTCCTGAGACTTAAAGAGGCAGCTGGGGTGAGATCCAGAGGTTACAATAAAAACCTTATAGTCCGGTGACACGAGGGATTAAAGTGAAACAGAGCTTCTATCGATGACTAACCACAGGAAGATGGCAACAGCACATAATCACAGCTTTTTGACGAGGTTTACGTGAGAGAACGCAGTCAAAAGGATGTTTATAAAAGGAAAACATAAGCAGGGTAGGCCTGCAACTATCAATTACTTTAATTGTCTGCAAATTAGGAAACACACCCATCACAGTTTCACATGATGTCTTCAGATGAACAAGATCTGCTCTCTTTTTATTATTTACTGAATGAAACTCATTGTGTTGTGTCGTTAGTATTGTACGGACCTTTCTTGTACTAATTATTTAAGTTATCGGTTTGCAAAGTGTGAACTGATTTTTGACTGTGTTGCTGACATTACACTGATGAATCTTATTTTAATGATTTATATCAATTACTTTTGTTTTAACTTGAAACACGCCTTTCATAGTTGTCCCGGAGCTCAATGTGGCGTCTTCAGATTGTTTCTGTCCAAACAGAAACTAAAATCTAAAGAGCGACTTTACAAACTGTATAAAAGAGAAAGTAAATGTTCGATCGAGTATGTAAACGGCTCACAAACCTCTGAGTCATTCACATCGTACTGCTGGTGGACAGAAGGACAACCTTCTACAGTACGTGAGTCCCATGTGATCCACTCTGTGGTCATGATGACCAACTGAAACAGGATGTGGAAATGTTCAAAGTTATCCTTGTTTGGAGGAAGCAAATCAAAGTGATCTCCTATTACAAGATACTCCTGTTTCAGAGCATCACAAGCAGACAGCAGAGGGTGGAATGGACTGTGGGTTACCTGTATAAGATGACATTACACAGATTATGTGATTACAGTGCAAAAGTCAATGTGATTCATCCATCGGCCCTTATTGGCCCTGTCCTTTGTGCTGATGTGGCTGCTTCCACTGTGCTCTGCTTGTGTAGCCGCCTCTCGTCATCGTACAGCACGACGGTACTCATGTTACACAGACCGAGCGTTGGCTTTCTGTCTACGGGTTCAACATCACCTGGTGTCACCTAACCCTCAATCCATCCACGGAGAGCATCAATAATCTACGTTCATGCAGAACCCGGGCGCACAGCGAGAGAGAGAGAGAGACAGAGAGGGTGAAAGAGAGAGAGAGAGAGACAAATAGTTTGCTCCAGCAGCATTATGACACAGGTAAAGCAATCAAATAAAATAAAAACATAAAAATGCACTATATATATATATATATATATATATATATATATACACACACACACACACATACATACATACATATACATACACACACAATGAAATATAATAATGAATTAACTAACTAAACAGTTTGTATGGCCTGTGTACTTTTATTGTTGAGTCCTGAGTCTGAAATAAAGTTTGTGTGATTGATTGAATATAATACTTTTATATTTTTATATATGTATAATATTTATATTTAAATAAAGAATAAATATATATGTCTATAGATGGATGACAATAAAGAAATAACATAAACGACATTCTTCCCCACTTTAAACGATAATAAGGTTAATCTACGGCTGGTTGGTGAAGCCTACACACATACACAATAAGATAAGAATATAACACTTTTATGTTAATGTGTAGAAAGCTGTTTATAAGCTAACATGAGTCTTTCTCTGCGGGCCTTCTCTTCACCACCTATAGCTCACATGTCTTCATGACAATAATACGGAGCCTGTCTTACCTTGGTGGTTAAAAAGCCTCCATAGCTTCGTGAACAGTATCCCCATGGCTGACGATGAAGGTTTCTGGTACCAAAACCGACCGCGTAGCTAAGCTAAGCTAGCGTTGATGCTATTCAGGTGCTATCAACTTTAACCTAGCTAGCTAGCGAGCTAACTACACAGACGAAGAGCTGTCAATGTTTTTAAGTACAACCGCCATACTTGTATTAATCTTAGTTACGTCGCTGCCGCAGGATGTATTACATTTGAGTGTGACGGTTTTGTGTGCTGCAGGAAACCAAAACCCCAAAATCGGTAGCCGCGCTGTGGCTAGCTGGATGGCATCAGCTGGCTGTTGTATAGAGCATGCAAGTACGCATGCGCACTGTTGCTGGTGAGCTGTCAACCGTGCGCATGCGTACTTGCACACTGTCCTGTTGGTACAAATGATAAGCAAATCTGGGTGAAAAGTACAGTTGATATGGAAATAAAAAAATTATATGAATCAATAAATATATATGATTTATACAACCAAAGAAGACGTTTACTAATCATATCATCTTTTTTGGAAGACTATATATATATATATGTATATCAATTATATTATTATTTTATTTCACATATATATTTATTTATTCATATTTAAGTAAAATATCTATGTATTGACATCTAAATAAACAATAAATAAGTATTTATCATTTTTATAAAATAAATAAAATAAAAATGTCCAAAGAATAATCCTCAATGATAATTGTGAACTCATTGACTGCTGCAGAGAGAATATCCTCAGGGAACATGAAACTGCTTTTACCATTGCACTATATGTTTGATATTTCAAATGTGTGTACCCTGTCCTGTATCTTGTTGTTTGAACTTCATGTTTATTCGTTCATTTCTTTTTGCTCATACTGAACTGCACTGTATGTAGATGGATGACAAAAAAATGAATATTATTTGATTATTGTTGTATATTATATCATATTATAATGAATGACTATATTGAACTCAAACGATAGGTAAATTGATGAATTGCAAAAGGCCAGAAATTCTCAGATTCCAGCTTTTTAAGTGGAAATATTTGATGGTTTTCTTCTATGATACATCGATTTCTTTCAGACTAAAAAAACTCCTAAAAAAAATTATATATGAGTTTTGTTTCCTAGACATATGAAGAAATAAAGAGAAACAGGTGTGTGTGTGTGTGTATGTATGTTTTTGAACAAAAACCAGTGCTATCCATACAACAGCATGAGGGCAGTTTATTTAATTACAATTGTAAAATGACAGTGCACACACATTTCTAATCGATGCATCATTCTCTCACAGGCAGTATTCAAATTTAAAATTGTTGCTTCAGAGTTTTGAATCAATAAAAGCCACTCTGTATGGCAGAGAAGAGCAGAAGTCTCCTTGTTGATCCAGAATCACTGAACACAATGAACTCTGGCCTTTGAACTGAAAAGAAAACTAGAGATTTTCAACAAATATTTAATGACAAGATACAAGAATATGTCATTAAAAGGTATATTAATCCTGTATTAGCTGGCATCATACAGGTGAATTCATCCGATTAAAAAGGAACTGCTGTACATCTGAATGAAAGTAGCAAGTAAAAGACAAATGCAGCGCAGTAGTGCTTTCTGATATTTCTCTCATGGGGAATCTTTAATGAAACTCAAATCGAATACAGTGAAGCTGAAAATGTGGACACCGGGGGGGGGGGGGGGGGGGGCTTTTAAATTGCTGTTTCATTAAACCTTTAATAATAATTTAAAATGGAGGAAATGGATCTTTTTCATCAGATGTTGGAGGGCTGTGAAAGAAGAAATGAATGGAATGCACTAAAAGTGAAACTTGAAATGAAGGTTTCCGTCCGATTACTTTGACTGTATTTACATAAGGAAGCCCTCAATATAAGTCACTCACTAAAATATATCTCACATGAAGTCCTGCCAAACATGCCCAACATGCCAAACAACGAACATGCTGGCATGACCACCCCTGTGACTCCTAGTCCCGGAAGTGTTCCTTCCTTATATTTATTAATAGCTTTATTGAAACAACTAAATCATACAAACTCGTCACAATTGTACACAACGCTCAGAATCAGAACCCATCAGATGGGTGATAAACGCTACATCTGTCAGCAGACTTCTAGGTCTAAATGACCTCTCATTCCTGAGGTTTGGAGCATCCAAATCTGTTAGCATCTGCATGATTTTTATACATTCTGTCTTCATATGGTTCATGACAGAAAGGGGGCACATGGTAGCTACTGTATGAACCCCCGAAGAGAACACCACAACACCATCCATCCATGTCACTTCAAAAACAAAACGCGTAAAACTGGATTTGGGAAAAGGCTTCCACAGGACTCTTTTTTTTAACGCAAAGAAACTCGAGGAGCATTAAAGATGCGTTGCACTCTTCTTCTATCTGCTCCGCGACGCGTGCAAACATGTTCTGTGCTGATCAGAAAGGAGATTGAATGTCTTAGTTTCATCGACTGTAAAGACCGTCGATACAACACAGACTCACGGGAGTTTGTGAAATAGTCACGAAATGTAATCCATTGGTTTTGTTTACAGGGACATAAATTATACGGTTGTTTTTGTGTCCATCGGAACGACATTACGTTCAAAACGAAAGTTAGGTTTAGGCAACAAAACATTGAACAGTTAGGTTGAGACAAAAGAACCACGAAAAATTAGGTTGAGGCAACAAAACCAACAGTTAGCTTGAGGCAACAAACCAACAGTTAGCTTGAGGCAACAAACCAACAGTTAGCTTGAGGCAACAAAACATTGAACAGTTAGCTTGAGGCAACAAACCAACAGTTAGCTTGAGGCAACAAAACATTGAACAGTTAGCTTGAGGCAACAAACCAACAGTTAGCTTTAGGCAACAAAACATTGAACAGTTAGCTTGAGGCAACAAACCAACAGTTAGCTTGAGGCAACAAAACATTGAACAGTTAGGTTGAGGCAACAAACCAACAGTTAGCTTGAGGCAACAAACCAACATTTAGCTTGAGGCAACAAAACATTGAACAGTTAGGTTGAGGCAACAAACCAACAGTTAGCTTTAGGCAACAAAACCACGAATAAGCATCCTAATTGACTTTCCATTGGCATAATTTGCATCCTAAGCGACAAAAAAATAATTGACAATTCATGTCCCTGAACGCAAAATCAATAGATTCCATTTTGTGACTCTTTCTTAATCTGCAGTGATACTGGGCTGGCTGAGCACGTGGCTCTGGCTGGAGGCCGGTATGGCGGCCTGTCATCACAGTCCTACCTGCCTGCTACTGTAACAGCTGAGAGGCTCCAGAAGAGCCAACGTCGCACACTATCACCTGCTAGTGAACTTCACTCACAAGCCACATCATGGGGCAGATCAGGTCCAGCAACTATTCTGCTCTTGTGCTACTTCCAGTCCATAATATTTAGGTTCAAATGCTCATTTGGCAGAAGGCCAAATGGAAAACGAGGTACTGCACATCGCCACGAGGTTGTTAAAGTCCAGATGAGTGTAGTAGTTTTGTTACAGCGAGAATGCCTCAAACTCTTCTGTCCCCGGTTGTTGGTTTGAGAAAGACTAGCAGGCCGACGGCTCAGTGCCGGTGCCGGGAGTCCTGGCTGAAGCCGCCCGGGGACCCCCGGTTGCGATGAGGCTTGTAGGAATCCTGGTAGGGGTCCTGGTAGTCCTCCTCCACCAGAGGCGAGTGGTCCCGGCTGTGCTGTGAGCCCGAGGACAGGCGGTTGCGGTTTTTCCGAGCCTGCTCGTTGTGGTAGTTCTCATCGGCGGGCATCAGGCTGTGGCGCTCAACGGGGGAAAGGTCTGTCGTTGTGTGGTTGCTGTTGCGGTTTCTTTGGGCCTGTTTGAGAGAAAACACTCATTTGGTAAACAGTTTAGCAGCAATATACACAGAAGCTGCATGATTCATGATGTTAAACATGATACAACGTTGGCAAAAGGTTTTCTAAGGTATTGCAGAAATGAGATGGAATGTCTTCGTTTGATTGAATGTAAACACCGTTAAAACACAACAGGGTCATTGCATTTCATGAAAGTCACGAAATGCAATCTATTGGTTTCGTTTACAGGGGACACGAATTGGCCATTGTTAGTGTCCCTCAGGACAACCTTTGTTTCGGGGCGACATTACTTTAAAACAAAAGATAGACTTAGGCAACAAAACATCATGGACAGGTGACCTGAATGGCAGCAGGGTACGGGGAGAGAGCGGTGGAGCCCAGGTTGCGTCCCAGCAGCGGGTTGAGAGGCGTGCTCAGTGACGTGTGGGTAGCACGCCAGTAAGCCTCCAGGTACTCTGCCAGGTGTTCACAGGCGTCTTCCAGCTGGTTCTCATCCAGAATAATATCAAACATCTCCTGTGGTGGGAAAGGAAGAGAGCAATGAGAAGCTTCATGACTGCTGGAAAAAATGAAGCAGCTGCTGCGTTGTTTTAGTTTAAAAGTTTGAAGTTCACTCACAGAAGGGCACTGTGATAGTTTCTCTGCGGCAACAAGCTGCACATTCAAGTGTTTGCTTTGAGATTTCCCTCTTGATTTGACCAGCCTCTGGAGGACCTGTGGTAAGCACATTAAAACAGTAGAAAAACACAAGGAAATATCTTCAATTATGGATTAAACAACGGCTACCACGTCTAAAAGTCATGCTCCAGTCATGCCCGAGATACTTGGAGTCCCTTGCTCGGGGCAGTGACTGACTCCCAACCCAGAGGACCATTGAGCGGACAACTCAGCCCTGCATCCTGCTGCAAAGAACGCTGTTCCATTGTTGATTCAAAGTGTATCAACATTGAAAGCGTCACCAATTTGGACGCAATTAAAAGTGTCAAAAATAAATATTAAAGATTGTTGCTCTAGCGACATCATCAGGTCAAATCTCATCACACATTTGACAAAGCAGTCCCTCGGTTCCAGCAATACATCCGCCAAGTGTGCAAGACAAATAACAGGTCTATCCATGATTCAAATAATGAGAGTAGTAGTAGCACTGACAATAGCAGAATACAAATAAAAACATGCTGACAAATAATAATAGCAGCTATAATAGAATAATTAACTTATGCATTATGCCAAAAACACACCGATACCGATACAGCGTCCTGCTAAAGGGCAACACCTGCAGAATCAGCACAGCTTTACGGATGTCTATCCGGGATCGAAGCCTTAAATCTCACCTTCGACGAGGACACTTTAACGTGGACGATAATGGGCGCTAACGAGGTCTTGATGAGCTGTGCTGGATGGTTAATTGTGTCTGCGTCCAACACGACCAGCTGCAGAGACCTGGCCAGCTCAAAGATCCTCTCTATTTCACTCTGGACCTCCGCTGCAAGAAGACACAACGACATGCAGCAGAACAGCTGTGAACAAGACGGAGGATGAACGGCAGAACCGTAAAAAACACTCTCGACACCTACAAGACATGCACATGATTGAGGGGGAAGAGTTGCTGCAGCTTTACCCAGGCTGGAGCGGGTGTTGGATCTCTCAATGATGGCCCTCTTACTGGGGTTGTTTAGTACTGACCTCTTGGCCAACGATATGTCAGCTGTTACCCGTGTGATGGAGATCCTGCAACAACACATAGAACACACGCGTCACACAGAACACAGAGCGTGAGGAGGTTCATGACCGGTAACCACGGGGGGGGGGGGGGGGGGGGGGGTCACCTTCCGTCAAACCGGTGCTTCAGGAAGTCAAACAGAGCCTTCTGCATCATATCCGTCACCTGCAGCCAGGAATCAGGGAGGAGGAGGAGGACATGAGAGGAAAGAGAGAAGAACATTAAAGACAAAGTGTCGGGCATGTTACAAGCAAACACAAGAGGCTTCAACATCCTCGCACTACTGCACATGGACTCTTGGTGTTATTCACATTGGGCGAATGCAGGGTCCACCCTGTCCAGGTCTGACATCTACAGACAGCTCACAGCCACACATACGGCCAATTTAGAGTCATCAATGTGGTTGGACTGTGGGAGGGAACCGGAGAACCCGGAGAGAACCCACGCCGACACGGGGAGAACATACAAACTCCACACAGAAGACATCGCATCTATCCCGGGAATCGAACCCGGCCCCTCTTGCTCCTCTTCTATTTTGTACTTTACTTTATCTTTGATGCCGAGTTCCTTTCTAGCCTAGCGTTAGCTTTAAACGTCATACGAGTGGAGTTCATCAGTGAAGATTATCTGGACGAACGAAACCTGGAAGGTTCATGAACGACTGTTTGACTCGAATGGAAGAATCCTATTGGCTGTTGAGGAGGAACCAGTGATGATGACTTCCTGTTGGACTACAGAAATAACTTTAACTCTGCAGAACATTTGTGGTGTTGCTACTTCTACAGCAAAGGATCTGAATACTTCTTCCACTGCAACTGCGGACACAGAATCTTGTATTTCATGAGCTTTATTAAATTGTAGAAATAATATTAATAAACCGAGAAAGAAAAGCATTCTAAGGTGATTAAGAGCTGGAATCTCTGCGTCTCGGTCCTCCGTGCTGCTCACATTATTCTGTTTCTAGTTTCAAACCGAGCTCCGCTCATTCAGGCTGATGCAGTTTACCCAGAAGGTTGTTACCACGGCAACACCAGTATTGGGAGACTGTGATTCCATGACAACCGACTCAGCTTCCTCCTCCTCTTCTGTTAACCCCCCCGCTCCCAAACATCCAGTGACAGTCGCTTTAATGTCGCTCAGGCAGCGTTAGCAGGAGTTATCATTGGAGTCGTTTTGTCTTTTATTTAACGAGGAATAAAGTTTCTCTTCTGTTAGCGAGTAAAACGTTTCATATCTACGACAAAACACAAGAACAGACACAAAGCCAGAGGCTCAAAGAACAAAGGCAGCTGTTCAAACATCGACAGTCATGTGATCGTCCCTCACAGGACAGAGAGAGGACGCTCTGACTAACCGGCGAGCTGACCGGCACACAAATCAGACAATATTATATAAAACAGAAGGAATTCAATCACAGGAATAATATAAAACACAGAGCTGCTTGATGTGAGCTGCTGGAGCTGCAGTGCGTCTTCACCTCGTAACCTTTCAGGGACGGTCCCACCAGGACCACCGGCCTCATGGAGGGAACCACGTCATACGGAGGAACGTGCTCCGCCTGCACACACACACACACACACACACACACACACACACACACACACACACACACAGTCAAGGATTAATATGCATGAGTGTCTCTGTAAACAGGCAGCCTGCCTATCATTATCAGATGAGCTGGCGTTATGTTTCTGTCAATCAGCAGCTGGACTAATGTAGAGAATGTTAACGATGACTCGTTCATTCATCTTATTGATGTTTGCAGTCTACGTATAACTTACAAAGAACACAAATGTGAGTCAAAGCCATTGCTTCGAGTTGAAGAGGTAAAGCTGTCGACTCTTTACTTGTTTTATTGTTTGAAACTTCTTTTCTTTGTGTCGGTCGTCTTCAGCTCATGGATGTTGATGTTGATACTCACCACTTTCTGTTTCTGCTTCCCTGAAAAATAAATGAAAGATCAGGTGAGGAAGTGGAAATCCATCCGACGTTCTGAAGCATCACAACAACACAGACGCTGAATGGATACAGACACAAACATGTCAGCTCTATAGATCTATTCTAGAGAGACTCTGACCTGCAGAGTTTGGGTTCGGCTTGAATGTCCCCGACACCACGTCTCCCAGACTGGAGGAGGAGTTCCCGCTGGACTTACTGCTGCGAGGACGGCAGCCAATAGAAGGAGAGAAGAGTTAAACATCATTCTTTCTCTCAGCAGTGTAGCTGAGGAAAGACGATGGCACTCTGCGTCTCTAGGCCTCGTGGCTGAAACACATCACGCCATCTGATGGAAACGTTCTGGGTTGGCCCAGACCCTGAAGCACCCCTGAGAGGCCGGACCGCACAGCTCGGCGTTCCTCCTCCTGACTTCCTCTCCTGCTCAACTGACAAGTTCATTTGACTCTGTAAACCCTCGACTCTCTTTCTCCCTCCTTTCATCTCTGCAGTATCTGCTGCTGAATCCTCCCCATCTCACCCGTGGAAGCGTCCTCTCTTCTGCTCCTGCTGGAGTCGGATGTTTTCCAGCTTCAGAGGACTCGGGATGAAGCCGATGTCGCTGCCTTCTTTCACCAGACGGCCGATCCACCAGTCGTTGTTGTACTTCTGTAGTCGGAGAGGATAAAAGAAACAATCTCTCATTAAAAACACGTGAATTTATTTGGGATTAGATTCACAATCACATCCAGTAAACTCATTTTATCAATCAACATCATCTTAAGACACAAACTTGGGTTTGCAATCTCTAAAAGCTTCATTAAAACATGCACTTCTCACATAAGATATCTTTCATTTTAGAGAAGTGAAGCTTTTAAGCCAACACGGAGGAGAAGTGCTACAAACAGTGCTCAGTACTTCTGATTTACTGATTTATTCAGATCAGATTTTCTTTGTTTGGCTGTTCACGTTATTTTCTAAATGAGGCCGATATCTTATGATAAAAGTGATTCATGAAGCAGGATGGAGAGGACTGGATCCTGCACACAGAGCCACAGGTTGAGCATCACTCAGCTGGACCTCTTTGATGTGGAGGAAGTCTTTGGCATCAAAGGAGACGGCCGTGCCGGCCACCGGGACGTCCTCGTCCAGAGCGCCGCAGTAGCTCACGTTGGTCCTCACGGCAAACGCCACCGCTTTAGTCTGCAAGACGGCAGAAGAAGACGAGCGTCACAGCAGTGAGGAGGCAACGTGGAAATGTAACAGAGAGCTCAGCTCACAGGAGACGTTACATCAGGACGCTGGCAGAGTCTCCCTCTTCTTTGTTTTAGACATTTCTTCTATTTAAATAAGCTCAGTTTGTCATTTACGAGCCCGGTTTGTGACAGCAGTCAGTGAGACTGAGTCTGGTTTCTTTTCTTTGAGTTTCATACTCAGTACTGTGCTGTAGATGTTAGTGAATGAATACAAGCTGACCTTTGCCCTCTCGAGCTGGACGGTGGCCTGCTGCTCCCTCTCCTGCTGGCCGCCCTCCTTCTCCTCCTCCAGGGAAACATCCGAGTCCGACGGTCGGCTTGTGTAGGAATCAGCTGAGCCCTGAAGGACACAGAGGACGGAAACGTTACCGGGTAATAACCGGGTAATAACCGGTTATTACCGGTTATTACCGGTTATAACAAATGCTGTTATCATTATTGTTACTTCAGTAAAAAGACTTTATTCAGGTTACGGTCCATGAAAGGACGTCACGTTGGAGCTCCTCCCCGCGTCACTGACTTCGGTTATTTCGAGCTGAACAGCTTCTCTTTAAATCACTCACGTGGACGAAACATGAAGCTACGTTTGTCCTTTTGATAAGTTCTATTCATAAAACACATTTACATTTGAAACAGTGCAAATAGATGCAGGAGGTAAACGAGAGAGAGAGCGAGCTCATGAATGAGTCACATGATCTCCATGTGGAATCAAAGAGTGACAGATTAAAGATGATGAACCGACTGGGAGGCGACGATCACGACACATTTTATTTGTGGAGACTCAGGAAGCCCTGCCTCGTGTGTTACCATGGTAACCGATGTGGACGGGGACCCCCGAAGAAAAACACCTTGAAAGCTTCAGTTACACAACCAGGAGGTAACCTCCGGTTCTGAAGAGTGAAGTCAGTGCTTCAAGTGTTAAAGCTGAGTGGCTGTATAGAAGTCTCATAGACTTCTATACAACCAGAGGAGTCGCCCCCTGGTGGACACTAGAGAGAATGCAGCTTTAACACGTGAAGCTTTGACTTCTCTTAAAGAACCGGCGGTTGCCACTTGGGACACACAGATTAAACGCAACTATGTGACTGTGCAACAGACAGAGCTGCAGACGTTGAATTGATTATTTAAAGAAACATCTGATGGGTCCAACAAACACACGACGTCCCAGCGTGTCCCATGCTCATGTCCTTTTGTTGGCTAAACTTGACTACGTTTATTTTTTAAGACTGTATTCATGTAACGACCAGAAAGACACGTGTTGCTGGACTTTTGTAGCAAAACCCACGAAAAATGAAGAAGAACTTTTCGTCTTTTAAGTCCAACCATGAGGTTTTTCTAAACTAGCTAAGTGCTTTTATTGGAGTGAACACGGCATTGCTTTGGTTTTGTAAGGTGATAGATACAAAAGTACATGAAAATAGATTTCATTTTGTGACTATTTCACAAGCTGCTGTGAGACTGTTGGTATTCACATCAAACCAACATTTATCGGCTTGAACAGGAAAACACTGTAACAATGTGGCCAAGTGTGAGACGTGATGCAACGCTGCACACGTCCCAGTGAAACGGCCGTGAATATTCATGACTTCTTCACTTTCATGTCCTGCAATCAGAGCGGGTCAGTGATGACACACAATATCACGGTGTTCACCTCCGAGCCTCGAATACATACGAGCTCCTACATGAGCAGTCAAACATCCTTCTGCCAGTCCAACCTCAGCGTATGGAAGCACAAGCTGCAGGAACAAAGCTATGAGTCACATATGTTCCGTCATCGTCCATTTCCCCGAGAATCTCTTCTTCCTTCACGACCTCTCCCATTGCTTTCACTCCTCCACGGTGCACTCGCACACAGCAGCTGCACATGTGAACACGGCGGCGTGGTGTTGACGGTGCAGCGTCTTCTCTGTGCAGAACACTGGAGCGATATCACGTTACTGCGTGTTCACCGACACACAGCAACAGCTCTCATCTGCAGCTCCACAATAAAGGCTCAGTCGGACTCCATGAAGGAGCAGGTCTCATGAGACACTGATGATAGGAGTCAGGATACATTCTACAGACCAAGAAAGCATCTTTGTTTGATCAAGACTCCTGTAGAAATCATAATATGATCATAATTTGATGTTGTTCATTGAAAATAAGAATAATTATTGAAACACAAAGTGGAAGTTTTAGTTTTCATTGAGGAAAATACAATTCGGTTCACTAACAAACCCAAACACCACCAAAAGACAATCCTGGAGCAACCAGAGCAGCTGCGTCATCATCATGAAGTTAAACACGAACCTTTAGTCACATGAAAGATGATGCACATCATGTACACTCAACATAATATATCAGAATATAGAGGCGGCATGTCGGGTCAGACGTCTAATATGTCGACGTATCCTCAAATTCTGTCCTGTTCATCATTTCCTCTTCCTCTTCCTCTTCCTCAACCATCTCGTCCACTTACGATCCTCGACCTCGTTCAGGTTTGCGTGACGGTATCTCAGCTGTTTACGTGTCACAGTGAAAGACTCAGAGGTCCGAATGCGTCCTTGAGACGGTGACATACAAATGAAGTTTGTAAAATGGGAGCATTCACTTTAAAAGAACACATGAAGAAGAAGAAGACCTTCACTGTTGTATGGCTGCATGGCTCCAGTGAGAATCAATCATTTCATGAAATAAATGTCAAAAGGTGCAACAGAGGATTTGTTGTTGCAGTAAGTCAGTGAATCACTCTGAGGATTGATCTCTGCTAATGATCCACTCGGAGCCGTGCGAGTCTCTTCTGGATGTTCACTGCTTCATCACCAAGCACATCTAGAAGAGGACTGAGAGACCACAGACCGCCGTGCACCAGCAGCTGCTTCATGTTTTCTGGTTCATAGAGGATCAGGACTACACTGAGACTGGTTCATAGAGGATCAGGACTACACTGAGACTGGTTCACAGAGGATCAGGACTACACTGATACTGGTTCATAGAGGATCAGGACTACACTGAGACTGGTTCACAGAGGATCAGGACTACACTGATACTGGTTCATAGAGGATCAGGACTACACTGAGACTGGTTCATATAGAGGATCAGGACTACACTGAGACTGGTTCATAGAGGATCAGGACTACACTGAGCCTGGTTCATAGAGGATCAGGACTACACTGAGACTGGTTCATAGAGGATCAGGACTACTCTGAGACTGGTTCATAGAGGATCAGGACTACACTGAGACTGGTTCATAGAGGATCAGGACTACACTGAGACTGGTTCATATAGAGGATCAGGACTACACTGAGACTGGTTCATAGAGGATCAGGACTACACTGAGACTGGTTCACATAGAGGATCAGGACTACACTGAGACTGGTTCATAGAGGATCAGGACTACACTGAGACTGGTTCATAGAGGATCAGGACTACACTGAGACTGGTTCACATAGAGGATCAGGACTACACTGAGACTGGTTCATAGAGGATCAGGACTACACTGAGACTGGTTCATAGAGGATCAGGACTACACTGAGACTGGTTCATAGAGGATCAAGACTACACTGAGACTGGTTCATAGAGGACCAGGACTACACTGAGACTGGTTCATAGAGGATCAGGACTACACTGAGACTGGTTCATAGAGGATCAAGACTACACTGAGACTGGTTCATAGAGGATCAGGACTACACTGAGACTGGTTCATAGAGGATCAAGACTACACTGAGACTGGTTCATAGAGGACCAGGACTACACTGAGACTGGTTCATAGAGGATCAGGACTACACTGAGACTGGTTCATAGAGGATCAAGACTACACTGAGACTGGTTCATAGAGGATCAGGACTACACTGAGACTGGTTCAGGACCAGATAAAGGTTCTTCACAGTCACTTGTGTTGATGTGTGATGTCTCACGTCGTATTGCTGCGGTTTCTTGTGTTAACATCAGACTGATTCCCTTAAAGAAGTAAAACGGTGCAACTTGTCGATTTCATTTATTCTAATCACACAAACATGTCGTCATCTCTTTACTGGAAAAGACAAAGTGTTCAGAGCACGAGGCACTTTGAAGAATTCCCAAAATTGCTATCACGAGCACAGACACAAGCAACGAGTCTGCCAAGTCTCTGTCTCGTGTCTGTACCACACACACGCACGCACGCACGCACGCACGCACGCACGCACGCACGCACGCTCGCTCGCTCGCACGCACGCACGCACGCACGCACGCACGCACGCACGCACGCACGCACGCACGCACGCACGCACGCACGCACGCACGCACGCACGCACGCACGCACGCACGCACGCACGCACGCACGCACGCACGCACGCACGCACGCACACACACACACACACACACACACACACACACACACACACACACACACACACACACACACACACACACACACACACACACACACACACACACACACACACACACACACACACACACACACACACACACACACACACTCACAGCGAGTTGTTTGTGAGCTTATTATCTCAGAGTGTCAGGCGGTCCTGAGTCCATCATGCAACACTCGAGTCTTATCTGTTCAGACGGCAGAGCTCGGTCTCCGTCCGTCTTCCTGCACTGACCTCTGACCTCCGCCTCTATCGGTCCCGCGCTAACAGGCTAACAGGCTAACAGCATTCTTCATCATATCCACCATCAACAAGCAGTGAGGTACTCAGATTACTTTGATGTTTTTCAAATAGCAATCTGTTACAAGAACATCGCAGGGAGGTAAACGTGTGGCAGCTGAATCAGAAGCAGCTGAATCAGCACAACGAGCAGGCGGTGAAGAGAAGTGTGGTTGAATAGAAGTCTATAGAAAATGACTCTACTTCTCTCTTGATTTATTACCTCAGTAAACATTGTAAACATGAGTTTATGTCTCAATCTCTAGTTTCAAGTCTTCTTCAATACAGCATGATGTTCATTTAGTACATTATGGTCCATTTAGAGTCACACAGACCATAAAGCAGGGGATGCTTTAGGGCGGGGCTACACAGTGATTGACAGGTCTCTAACTTTAACCCTTTCATGGTGTGTTTTCACATCACAAAAGTTAATTCTAAAATGTTTTATTCAGCATTCAGTTCCTTAGCTCTGCCCATGGCGTCACATTGAGTTGCAAAAAAACAAGATGGCGACAACCAAAACCAAAAACAGAAACACGAACGGCCAAAGACCCGAACTGGAGGCTTTAAACGTCCACTTCTTGTGTACAGGCTGTGGTGGCGATGCTGCAGCTTGTAGTTTGGCTCAAGATGTCACTCTGAGACGAACTCCATCTGCTGCATCATTTAAAACAAACAACTTTACGTTCACGGTCAGAGTGACAAACAATGAGGCGTAGTTTCACACTCGAGAGGTCTTTGCGTCTGCCGGCGTGTCTCCTGAGACAAAGGTCTGACTCCCGACTACCACGAGATAAAGACAAGTGCTGATAGCAAAGAGTCCCGAAGACTTCTTCTGAAGTGCTGCCAACACGGCACACAGCAGCCTGGACTCAATGGAAGCCATGACAGTGAGCACACAAGACCCACACACAGTTCTCCAGCCTCGTTATGTATTCAACAAAGGGCAATATCACATCCAGCAGCACCACTGCTGCTGCACCACCAGGGACACGCAGACACACTGGAGGAAGTGATGTTGTGCATTTACAGTCTGTCAGGAGTGAACATGTCTGACTTGCAAACCTGGAAGAAAAGGAGTCTGTTAAAGCCTTTGATTCTGGACACGCCTTCAGCTCCTCAGATGAAACACGCTGAAACAGCGTTGACAGAACGAGACCAGAGAGATGAAACTCTCCGAGACGTAACAGTCACATGTCTTTAGCTGGAGGCAGACGCTCCCTCGTGTTACCCGGGCTGCGTGAAGCCCTTCTTTAAACTCAGAGGCCGTCAGGATGTCAGGTGGAGTTACACAAAGGTCTCCACAGATCCCGGCTGAGTGGGACTCCCTCTCCCCTCCCGCCAGCAGCAGCTCACACATTTACTGCCTTTGTCAGCATTTATCCGCCACATTTCTATCGGATGCTCGTCGATAACTACGTGAAAGGCCGGTGTGTCTCTGAGCGTCGTCAAGAGGCTGTGCATCTCTACTTAATGACGAGGGAATGTGGCTTTCTCTCTGCATGCATCCTCTTCGTGGCACATCAGTTTCGATCCAGATGTGCGATCGTGCCGCAACACCTCGATGGAATGTGATGAGAGGGAGAGTCATGCAAAAACACCCAGAATGCTCAGCTTAACCAGCATCGTGCACACTGAAGATGGTGAAGAAAAACTGTTTCAGAGCTGCAGACCAGAGGAGGACTGTCATCTAGCTGGAAGGGATAGCAACCCCCCCCCCCCCAAACACACACACACACACACACACACACACACACACACACACACACACACACACACAGCCTCTCCTAACTCCCCCGAGGAGCGTGCACGCTCATCCCACTCATTCGCTGTGTGTTCATGAAGAAGATCAACGAGCCACGACACAGACAGCAGAGCATGTTTGGTTCTTTGGTTGCTTTTTTCACTCCACTCACCGCCTCCGAGTCTTCAAATCCATGCTGGTACAAGTTATCGTACATGGAGGAGTGCGAGTGACTGATCAACCTGTTCCAGAGAGGATGGGTGGCGAGGAGTGACGGAGCCCACCAGCCGTCTCTTTCTCCACATGAAGGCAGAGAGCTTCAGAGCAGCCCCACCGCACCACAGCAGCGATTAACAAACGGAAATAATAAAACAAGGTGCGGCTTCCTGGCGCCGAGTTGGATGTTATTGCCCCCGAGCCGAGCGAGTGTTGGATCCCATGACCGTGAGGCAGCGCGTTGTCCCCAGAGGCAGAGAGCAGACCTGGCAGTTTCATCTGCCTTCCAAGCTTCACATCACACGAGCCAATCCCGTCCTCCTCCAGCGCTGGCTGCTGATGGAGGCGGGATGCAGCCTGCCGATTGGCCAGCGGAGGCTCCGCTGTGTGAGCGAGGAAGAGGAAGAGAGAGGAGGTGTGTGTGTGAGGGTGTGTGTGGGTGTTCAGTGCATGAGGTAATCTCATAACACAAACAACAAGCCGCAAAGACATGTGATGTACACACTGCACAGCTGAGTCAACATGGCTTCAGTCTGTAAACGGCATCAAGAGGAGAAGAGGTCACATCCTGAGGTTCTGACACAAAGTCACAGAACGATGGAGGAATGATCTCAGTGTGATTTCCATTCATCAGAAGATCTGTTTCTTTTCATGGTATGGAACCTGGCCATGGATCTTATTACTAAACATCTCCATAAATGTGCCTTAAATGAAAGATTGTGATTTTCTTAAAGGGGATAGTAGAACTCATCTCTAGAATATATGCAGAGACATTTAGATTCTTCTTCAGCGGAAGATTTGAGTGAACCCTCGAGTTTAGGATTGTTTTATCAAAGTGAGGAGTGAAGCTCCACACTCCAGATGAAAGAGATGAACAACAGCTTCAAACAACCCGTTGAGATGTGAAGAGAAACAATATGACAGGACTTCATCAAAAGCTAAATATTCGAATCAAACCAAAATTGTAAAAGCTGTCTGGATGTAAATGAATAATTAGCATTATATTTATTAATTCCCTGCATGCACATGTCTTATTTCTACAATTCAAGCAACGCAACTCATGCTCAGGAACAGGAAATAAATCTAAATATATCAAAATTAATTCTACTCGTTCAGCTGCTTCTTTGACAAAGTGGAACAACAGCGCCCTCTCCTGACAAGCTGTGTTACAGCACACGACTCTTCATCAACCCTGATGACTCGTCATCATCACCGCCACAGCTTCAACAGCTTCAACACATCTGGAGATACGAGGTTTTCACTGGACGGAAAGAACAAAGTGACTTTTGTTTCCTCATTATTCAAATGAGAAGAAAGAGTTTTAAGAGCAACACGTTCCACTCTGCGATCTCAAACTAATGTATTTCAAGTAAAAATGAATTTGTTATGAGAATGATGTTAATCTAAGACCTTTTATGAGCAAACCAAAAGCTTTCTTTGTGAATGGAGTCTTTCCTGCTCTTGAGAGGAATCTTGTGGGTGTGATTGACAGGTCTCTCCTCCTCAGTCCAAATATGGTCACTTCCTGTTCACTGGTTGCACAAAAACCAGACAATGACCAAAATGCCGAACTCACGGCTTTAAAAACATCGGTCCACAAACCAACGAGTGACATGAAGCCGATACGTCTTCTGACCAGTCTGTGGTTTCTCAGCAGAGCAGAAACCTTCAAGTCATTCACGATGAAGCTGAGCATGTGACCACATGAGAGGGATGAGCAGCTCCTTCATCTTCACCTGTCAGACAGCAGGCTGAACATTTAGGGATGTCAGAGTTTAATGCATTGTGATTTTAGAAATGAGATTTCATTCCTGAGGAAGCCATCCCGCTCTTTAGTGCACAGCTGCATGACACAACAAAGACTCATTTACTGCTCAGCCTCGGCCCGCTGGAACATTTAGCAGCCTCAGCAGAATTCAGTAGGATTCCTATACGCTGACCTGCAAAAAGCAATGCAGTATAATTCATATAGAACCGTCGTGATACATTTGTGTGTAATCCATGCAATCGTGCACAGATGACTCGAAGCAGAGACAACGGCCGTGTGTGAAAGACATCCAGGTGGATCTAACAACACGGGACTGTCACTCAGGAGACCGCTGTTCATGTCCCGTGTGAAACCAGAAGTCAACGTTGACTTATTTGTTCCCAGGCGGCAACCTTTGCTTGGTTGGAAAAAGCATGGTTATGCTTTTTCTGTTATTTATACAGCCTCCCAACCTGCAGAGACCCGACCTTCATCCAGCTCCTCGTCTGCTGGACCTACGACATCCACAGGTACTTCATGTTAACGTTCATTGTATGCCAACCCATGAAAATCTGATCATTGTCTTTAATTCAAAGTTATTTTTTATTTATTTAAATAGGTCACACTCCTGAAGAGATGGAGCAGACAGTTTGGGAGTGTGGCCGGTGCCAGGAACCTGACCCTCCAGAGAGCTCGGAGGGATTGGTGTCGTGGGTCCAGTGTGACAGCTGCCACACATGGTATCACACCATGCTAAAGCTAACTGTAATAATTACAACAATATTTCGTTTGAAAGGTACGAAGTTTAACTTCAGTTTAACACCATTAAATCAACTGAAAACATTACACGATCATTTTTATCAACATTGTAAGTGAATTGTATTGAAACATTAGCTAAAAACTATCCGGTTTGGGGTATAACTCCGTTAGGTTTAGTCAACAAAACCACCAACAGTTAAGTTTAGACAACAAAACCACCAACAGTTAGGTTTCGACAACAAAACCACAAACAGTTAGGTTGAGACAACAAAACCACCAACAGTTAGGTTTAGACAACAAAACCACCAGTTAAGTTTAGACAACAAAACCACCAACAGTTAGGTTTAGACAACAAAACCACCAGTTAAGTTTAGACAACAAAACCACCAACAGTTAAGTTTAGACAACAAAACCACCAACAGTTAGGTTTAGACAACAAAACCACCAACAGTTAGGTTTCGACAACAAAACCACAAACAGTTAGGTTGAGACAACAAAACCACCAACAGTTAGGTTTAGACAACAAAACCACCAGTTAAGTTTAGACAACAAAACCACCAACAGTTAGGTTTAGACAACAAAACCACCAGTTAAGTTTAGACAACAAAACCACCAACAGTTAAGTTTAGATAACAAAACCACCAACAGTTAGGTTGAGACAACACAAACACCAACAGTTAGGTTTAGACAACAAAACCACCAACAGTTAGGTTTACACAACAAAACCACCAACAGTTAGGTTTAGACAACAAAACCACCAGTTAAGTTCAGACAACAAAACCACCAACAGTTAGGTTGAGACAACACAACCACCAGTTAAGTTCAGACAACAAAACCACCAACAGTTAGGTTGAGACAACACAACCACCAACAGTTAAGTTTAGACAACAAAACCACCAACAGTTAGGTTTACACAACAAAACCACCAACAGTTAGGTTTAGACAACAAAACCACCAACAGTTAGGTTGAGACAACACAACCACCAACAGTTAAGTTTAGACAACAAAACCACCAACAGTTAGGTTTCGACAACAAAACCACAAACCGTTAGGTTGAGACAACACAACCACCAACAGTTAAGTTTAGACAACAAAACCAGCAACAGTTAGGTTTCGACAACAAAACCACAAACAGTTAGGTTGAGACAACACAACCACCAACAGTTAAGTTTAGACAACACAACCACCAACAGTTAGGTTGGGACAACACAACCACCAACAGTTAAGTTTAGACAACACAACCACCAACAGTTAGGTTTAGACAACAAAACCAGCAACAGTTAGGTTTAGGCAACAAAACCACCAACAGTTAGGTTGAGGCAACAAAACCACCAACTACCAAGGAGCTGATGTGTTCAGGTGTCCTCACCTGTCGGAGGATGAAGCTGGTGGAGGTGGTGCTGCCGTCGGACCTCTTCAGCCGGCTGCGTCTGGAGTACGTCCCTCTGTTGGCCTGAAGAGGACGAAACACACACTAATAAACTGCTGCTGTTGTCGTTGTGTCCTCCCTCTACCACCTCTAACCTCGAACCAGCATCTCAGCCCGGCCTCCTTCAGCTCGTTATGGGATATTTTACTGCTTCATTACACCAAAACTCCATAATGCAGTTCTTCTGCATGAGCGTTGCTATGGCGGCACCAACGCTCGCTGTGATTGACCCACTTCTCTTTTTCTGGTACGTTTTGTTTTTAGCGCTTGAGGAACAAATGAGGTGACCTTTGACCTGAGAGGCAGGAGGAGGGCGGACTGTGATAAATGAGGCTTCACGTCCTCCTGTGACTCCGGAGAGCATCTGGAGTCTGAGTGATGCTTACAACACAACACAAACACACACTGCTGCTACTTGGAGCTGCATTTATTTACGACATTCAGACGTTTAAATGTTCTGCTCTTTATTTCCTGCACGATATGCATCCTCAGGTTTACAAAACTCAAAGATATTCCGTTAACTAAACCGTCTCAACTCAAGTTCCAACATACTCGCTTCTTCCGGCGCTTTCGACTGCATCACATGGTCTTCATCACATGGTCTTCATCTGCAGGTTGAATTTGCTCAGTTGCCGAGACGTACATTCCAACTTGTTGCTGTATCACGTTAAGGTGCGTTCACGCGGCGTGAACGCGACATTAGACGGTAAAACAAACAGCATATAATCACATTCGATAAACTGGGTCAACGTAATATTCAGAATTCATCAATCAGGGTTATTTATTCTCGTGCCAAACTACATTGTATTAAGTTATGTTGTTCCTTTTTTTAACCTGTTATCAGCTTTGGATGTTTGTTTGTTGAAGTTGTTTTGTTTTTGTGTTTTTTTCTCGTAATCTGTACAATGACAATATTTCTAATTATGTATTTTAACATACTTCTACGACTGTACAATTGTTTTAAATTTTGACATAAGCAGCCAATCACAATCCAGCCTCTGACTATAGATTGCTGAACATGATCTACTTGACTTAAGAATGTACATTACTGAGTGTTTATTTCATAAGATATATGTTTCAGCTTCGTCTCTGAGGTTGTTTTATTTTCTGTTATTGCTTTTTATTGTATTTCATTTCTTCCTCATTAGTTTCATGATCTATGTGACATAATGTGGGATTGAAAGTATTCGAGCGACTCTTTCTATTGAGCGGGAGTTGAACCGATAAGTGAATGAGAAGAAAATCAATCAGCAACTCTCTGATAATGAAGGAATCTTTATTTTAACGTCAGCTATTTGCTGCTTCCTGTTTCTCAGTAATTGTGATGTGCATTTACATTATTATATTAGATTGTATTTTATTTACTATTTCACAGACTAGAGAGGATGATTGTCAGATTCATTCATAATGAAGATAATTGAGTTGCAGCCTTGTATGATGTATAAACTCCCTTTAATAGTTCTTATTATATCACCAGTCCAGAAGCTCAGGGATCTGTCTGCATACATTTTGAAACAGACGAGGAACAAATGACAGCGACGTTCAGTATCAACAACAAGTGATGCAAATCGATTTCTATTGACTTGGACTTCCTCGTGCATCACGAGAGGAGATCCATCAGACAACACTTAATAATTAAGAAGCTAATCTCATTTCCTTCTGAATGAATCAGATCCTCACCATCGTACTGCAGGACCTGCGTCTGACTAACGACGCCTCGGGGCTCATTAGCAATGATGAGAAATGAAGCTCCAGTTAAACAGAGAGCAGAATGATGAGTTCAGTCCCACTGTGTGCTACGGAAGCCCATTAAGGCCACAGTGAGGAAAAAGAGATGAAGTAGTATCTCAAAACTATGACTTAGTGTCTCAAATAATGAGTTAGTATCTCGAATAATGAGTTAATATCTCAAAACTATAACTCAGTGTCTCAAATGAGTTAATATCTCAAAATAATGAGTTAGTATCTCAAAACTATAACTTAGTGTCTCAAATAATGAGTTAATATCTCAAAATAATGAGTTAGTATCTCAAAATAATGAGTTAGTATCTCAAATAATGAGTTAATATCTCAAAACTATGAGTTAATATCTCAAAATAATGAGTTAGTGTCTCAAATAATGAGTTAATATCTCAAAACTATAACTTAGCGTCTCAAATAATGAGTTAGTATCTCAAAACTATGACTTAGTGTCTCAAATAATGAGTTAGTATCTCAAATAATTTGTTAATATCTCAAAACTATAATTTAGTGTCTCAAATAATGAGTTAGTGTCTCAGATAATGAGTTAATATCTCAAAATAATGAGTTAATATCTCAAAAATAATGAGTTAGTATCTCAAAACTAAAGATATTGACTCATTATTTGAGATATTAAGTCATTATTTGAGATATTTACTCATTATTTGAGATATTGTGTCATTATTTGAGATATTGAGTCACTTTTTTCATCACAGTGCAGAAACGAGCTTCCATAATGTCCATTTCTTAATTTCCCTGGTTGTTTTAGTGAGGCCTATTGATCTCTAACAACACTAGTTTTTCCGATCAATACTATTTGTGCACATTTGTGTGTACTACTCGCATATCTTCTGTTGTAATATGCATTCAACTGACTGACGACCCTCGTGGTGATTTTTATCTGCAGGATGTCCCCCTCTTACCTGGAACACGGGCTTCTGCGTCCCGTCTGCGATCCCGTGTCGGGTGTAGATGTGCCGGGACATCTCAGACAGTTCATCGGTCCACGGGGCAGGCTGCCTCTCGGTGCCGCTCCACTGGAACTGCTGCTCCGCTGGAGCACAGTGGACCGCCGGCTCCAGCTCGACTCCGCTTCACGAGAGATAGAAAGAAGAAGAAGGAGAAGAGAAGAAGAGAGAGAAGAGGAGAAGAGAGAGAAGAGAAGAAGAGAGAGAAGAGAGAGAAGAGAAGAAGAGAAGAGAGAGAAGAGGAGAAGAGAAGAAGAGGAGGAGAGAGAGAAGAGAAGAAGAGAGAGAAGAGGAGAAGAGAGAGAAGAGGAGGAGAGAGAGAAGAGGAGGAGAGAGAGAAGAGGAGGATGCGTCTCTGTCTGCGGCAGCATCGGGTCTGAAGCTCCGTTCATCGGTCAGTGAGACCACGGATACTGCCCCCCCCCCCCCCCCCCCCCATCACACTGGGCTTCAGCGGTGCTGCGTTCAGGGACAACGCAAACATTTCAGCAACAACAAAAAATAAATCAATGAAGGCTATTTCCTCAAGAAGAATCGATTTGATTCAATCATTTAGTTGGAGTTTGTTGACACCGGTTACAAACACCAACACATCCACAGTTACTGTACATTATGTTTTATAGTTTAAATAACCAGTTAACATAAATATCACTGTCACTATAAATACAAGCACGCTGTACATATACACTATAATATGTACACCCTTTTGTAAAAGTCTGTTTCCTTATTTGTATTTAATTATTTAATTTACATATATTTATTTTATTCTATTTTACTGGTATATATATATATATATATATATATATATATATATATATACACACACACATATACATATATATACACATATACAGTATATTATTCATTTATTTTTCCTACTTACAATATAATTATATTAACTATAAAACATTTCATATATATATATATAAATATATATACACAATATATATACACACTAATGTGCAGTCCCGTTCAAATAAACCAATAAATAAAAATAAATATATATAAATATATAAACGTTCAGCGAAATAAATCCTCATTTTTAGCTGTGACTCTATTTCCATTTAAAACATTGAGGACAAAACAAACATTTTGTATCTGATCACGTATTTGGCAGATAAAGCTAACGTTGCATCTGCTGAAGTTGGACTTTACGAGGAGCATTTGAACGCAGCGTATACACGACCAGCATGACTTGGCATTTGGATTCAGAGTTCAGCCAAATTCAGTCTCTTTATTGAGTAATATAAAAACAACCCTGATAAAAAAAATCGAAAAGAAACTAATACTACGCCACGATAAATATAAATACTGTAGGCTATATGAAGGAATATAAATAAAAGATGACTTAAATATAATGTAGATTTAAATAATTCAAGCAAAACACGTTGTTTTTCCAAACATTTTCCATAGTGTTAATCATATGTAGAATATATTTATTGTCTGTATGATTCAGCTCATCACAGCCTCTCCACTGTGTTCGCGCTGGTCCTCACCGGAACCGGAAAGCGGTTACGCGTCTCTCAGTAAATGAAACGAGGACAAGCAGCTGATAGAATCTCCTCAGCAGACTCCGACAGAGCGACCAGCTGCTGCTTCCGGTCCGTCTCTCCGCAGGTCCGAGGGAACGCTTCACGCGCTGTTCTCATCCCGGAGAACCGCCTCCACCATGAACCTGAACACAACGTTCTCACCCGCACGAGAACAGAACAGTTCAACATGTTCCCGGTGCATCGGTTACAAACGTGCAGAGCAGAAGCTATTAAAGAAGAAAGGCTATGAATAATTCAAGGTCCTGAATAATCAACACATTGTGAGCAGGAGAAGCTAATCAGCTGCAGTTACTCTTTAATCATCTTCATCTTAATTACATGAATGGAATTACTGAAAAGGCATCCGAGGGGAAAAGTAGGCAAAAGAACCAGCATCCTCCACACAGGTCAATTTAGTTTATTTCAAAGACTATTATACATTTGCTCTGTTAAAAAAAGCAGTTTGTTTTTTTCAAATCCTGGATAAAGGGACCTTTTCCTGGAATATTTTAAATATACAGAATTATACATATCCAGCGGACTCGGAGTGAAGTCACTCGCTGAACTTTACGTGTCGTTCTTTGATTTCTACAGAAAAACAAGGCATCCAGTGGCAGATAAATGTTTTACAAAGCTACGGTGCAACGTCACCGACCGGACCAGGTACTTTACATCTAATATACAACGCCGTTAACCGAGGAGGCAGAGCGCTCCTCAATGAGCTCCACCCGAGGGAATAAAAACCAGCAGCAGCTTTACAACATCACCGCTCTCTCCTAGCAACAACTCATCGTTTCTCTACTTCCTGGAAAACAAACGCAAAAGCAGAAATCAGAAAGCTGATTACACATTCCTCCAGCCATGTAACACACACACACACACACACACACACACACACACACACACACACACACACACACACACACACACACACACACACACACACACACACACACACACACACACACACACACACACACACACACACACACGAAAGTTTAAGTATATAAGACGTGAAAAGAATCTCAGTGTCGTGCGTTTGCATAAAACTCCTAACAGGCGTCGGCTGAATGGAAGATGAGGCAGGAAGTGATGTCATAACCGTGAAAAGAGGCGGCATTTCACCAGATTAATAAACACACAAAGAGAAACTACTACGTCTCAGTTCACCGTCACTTTGCAGTGACGAGCGTGTTATTGGTGAGAACCCTGGAACACATACAGACATGTAGAAACACACACAAACATCTTAAACACCTTAAATGCATCACCAGCAGCTTCAGGGAAAGTATTGTTCTGACCATTCAGACACAGAGCTGTTCACACACACACGAGGTTGCACTTCTCTAAAGTGATGGACGCTGGTGAGGAAGAAAACAAAGGAAAGCAGACTGCTCACTTCGTCCTGAAGGAAGCATCTGCACCGCGTCACACAGATGTAATACGAGCCGACTCAGCAGAAACACCAGCAGAACTGCACTTAAAGAACAAGGACAAAGAATGAAGCGAGTCTGTGTTTGGATGAGTTCACCCACAGACTGAAAAACAAGATCAAACTAAAAGAAAGGAAACTTTTGAGGCCACGTTCACGTCAATGCAGAAAGGTGAGCAGAGGTCGAGTAACGAAGGAAACAAGTGGGAATAATAAAGTCTGCACTTCTTTCTTTGTTGAGTTAAAGTGTCAAATGGAGTTCATGTTGTGTCCAAACTACACCAGACTGATGTTTGTTCTCTCTGCATCGATGCATTAGAAACATCTGTATTCCTCATTCATCTACATCAGTGTGAGCCGGAATCATGTGAGAGCGATTTAATTCAGAAATAGTGACGTTTGTTGAACTTTGAGTTGTGCAATATGCTCATGACATGGTCCTGTATCGGTGGCTGGAGAAGCCCAACTCCTCTTCTTCCTCCTCTTCTTCTTCTTCTGTGTTGAACTGTGACGTTTGTGAAGACCGGCGCTGCGTTCACTGACAGCTGGGAAAAAACAAAAAGCAGTGAAGGACGGGAGGAGACTCCTGACGCCGTGGGTGTGTTTTGGCTTCACGTACAGTAGCTGAGGACATGCACACTAAAGAGGGTCCCGACCCGAACACACACACACACACACACACACACACCAGTTATTTCCTCTTTCACAGTGCTGTGTTCAATTCAGCTCATCAGGCACAACAAAAACAAAAAACAGCTGAAGGAATGTTGCTAAAGCTCTCTCTCTCTCTCTCACACCTACACAGAGACACACACACACACACACACACACACACACACACACACACACACACACACACACACACAGAGCCAGATGAACACACCCCTGGAAAGTGAAACATCTGTAGTGTGTACTGGTCTCAGGTCTGCGGTCATAGTTTTACAGCAGAGGCTGCTGGTAGTAGGCCGCCTGCTGCTGCTGATGATGCTGAGGAGGAGGAGCCTGGTGTGGGGGGGCGGACACCGGGTAGGACACGAGGGGCATGCCGGAGCTGTGATAGGTCGACATGTCTACGGGCACGCCGGCCTGGTGCTGGTAAGGAGCTCCAGCAGCGTGGCTCATGTACTGAGTGTTCATAGCAGAGCTGAGGGGAGAAGAACCAGCTTAAGTATCAAGCATGGCCTCGAACTGTTAAAGAGTACCTTTAAAGACCATAACGTCGTATGTGCTCTTACTATTCAACCAATCTACTTCCTGTTTACACTGAACAATCATGTGATACGCGTCTTCAGGCGTCTGAGCGAGTGTGGACAGAGGTACTTTTGGTTTTAAAGCCCTGGTTTTAGTGCGGATGTAGTCTGAGGGGAGGAGCCACTTCCCCCCGTGGAGTCCCTCCCCCGTCCTGCTGCCTTACCTCATGTATGGCGGCTGAGCGGCCTGGCCGTTGTGCGGGGCCGACACGTTGGGGGGCAGCGAGTGCAGCTGTCCCGGCTGGTCGCTGGGCAGAGCGTAGGGCTGAGCAGGAGGAACCTGGTACGGGCCGCCGGCCGGACCCAGGTGGCCCTGAAGCAGAGGAGCAGGTCAGCTGAGAGCAGGATTCAGACCACAATTCTTCCTCATCAAAAATAAAAGATCTAGGTGGAGAGAGCGATCAAGTAACGGGGGAACATAACTGGAAAAGCTCAAATCTGGTGATATCGTAGAGCTGCTGATGGGCATCTTCAGTTACTGTTAACTGAAGCAAGGCTCGCTGATTCCCCCAGTTCTAGTCTTTATGCTAAGCTAAGCTAAGCTAAGGGTTGCTGGCACAGACCGTTTATAAAACGTGAGATAAGTCCAGAGAGGTTTCTTTTACATTTCCTCAGTAAATGAATATCTTACAGAGAAACAGCAGCTGTTCCTTGTTGGGAGAATAAAGTGCCGACTGTGACAGTGCGTCAGGAGGTGATGCTATGAATAGCATCAGGATGCTGCAACTAGAAGTGCTCATGTAAAAATAAAACATAGAATCAGAAACCGCCTGGTTGTAAAATGCAGCGCTGTGAGCGATGGAGGAGGAAAGGACGAGAGGAAGTGGAGCAGCAGGCCGGTGTGGGCCGGCTCACTGAAGTGGACATTTATTTGTTCCGACTCTCGGCGGAGAGACGGTGACATCAATCACTTCAGAGAAAAACAGCCGCTGCCAAGAAAAGCTCTCCGGGGAGCAGAGAAGAGCTGACTGAATGCAAGATGGCCACATATAAACCCAGCGGTGTGATGTGAGAGAGAACACGGAGATAACGGACAGACACCATCATCCTCCACATTACTGCTCCATGAAACACATCCAGAGATCAACAGAGAGGCTACTCGCTGCCGAGTCATGCATCGTACTCGAGGGTTTAACGCACAGCTGCGTCCAAACACGGAACCTCTCTCCAGCATTTAGTGTTGTGAACTGTGGAGCAACCTTAAATTATGCATGACTCAGCTTTTTATCGACTCGGACCGCAAGACGGAGATGACTCAACACACCAGAGACCGTAACCCTCCGAACCCAGAAACACCCGCCGGAGGGACGGAAACGCTAAATAACTACGCTGTTAATCACTCAGGAGCTGTGAGGAAAACATCAGATCTTTATCTTTACGACGGTCCTTGAACACATCATGTGTGACCAACGCTTCCGTGAGAAAAAGCAAACGAAACAACTTTGACTAAACTTCAGGAAGTGAACACAGAGGAGAGAGGAGAGGAGGAGAGGAGAGGAGAGGAGAGGAGAGGAGAGGAGGAGAGGAGAGGAGAGAAGGGAGAGGAGAGAGAGGCGAGGAGAGAGGAGAGACGAGGAGAGTAGAGGAGAGAGGAGATGAGAGGAGGAGAGTAGAGGAGAGAGGAGAGATGAGAGGAGAGGAGAGGAGAGAAGAAAGGCTGGAACATGTGAACAGTTTAATATTCATGTGGCGCCTCCATGTGTTGTGATGCAGAGCTACATGAACAGCGTGTTCTGACCTGCATGGCGACGGCGGGGCCGGCTGGGTTGTACTGCGCCTGCATCTTGGAGTAGGCCGAGTAGAACGGAGCCTCGTTCACCAGCTTGTTGTAAAGCTCCAGCGCCTCCAGGACCTTCACGTTCAGCTCCGACAGCTCCGAGTGTTTCCTGCAGCAGAGAGGGAGGAGTTTGTCTTTCCTTTGCAGAAGAAGCCTAAAGATGCTCTTTAAAATGATCCGTAACAGTCGAGATCAGAAGAGGTTCAGTAACACTACCTGTCTATCTCCTGTAGCCTCTCATCAATCATCGGGTTCATCTGCTCACACGCACCTGTGTTCACATATTAACAGAAACACAGAGTTAGAAAGCATCCGTCCGCCTGCAGCAGGTCTACTCCAGCACTAAGCTCCGTACCCTCCAGCTGGATCAGCTCAGCAGAGTCTGGAGCCGGATCTGCAGGATCGGCGTTCTGCAGCAGAGCCAGAGTTCTGTCCATCTTCCCCTGCAGAGAGAAGACGGCGGGTTTGTGTCTCTGCAGTTTGATGGAGAGGTGATTTGTGAATGAATGCGCGTGCGGCAAGTACCTCGTCAATGCAGACGGGCTCAGGCTCTACTTTGGCTTCCTGGACCGTCTCTTCGGGGCTCGGTGCCTTCTCAACAAAAGCCACTGTGGAGGAGAAGGGCGAGGTCATTTAGCAGGTCTGCTTTTAAATCCAGCAGCTGAAGATCAAACAGCTGGTGCATCAAGAACAAACGGAGGCCGATGAACAGAGAAAGTTCACGAGCTGAAGTGCAAACGAGCATTTCAGTTATCCTGGAAACAGGAGTTGAGTTGGTTGGCTTTAGAGTTTAATCAGATGAATCAACTAACTTTAGTCTTTTTTGTTGTTTAACTGCTAAAAGATGAAATCATTTGTATAGAGCGAGTACATGTCTGACTGAACCCCGGTGCAGAGAAACAAACAGAGGCCGACCTGTCTCTGGCTCAGCGTTCAGGTTGGTGGTGACGAAGTTGGAAGGGAAAAGCCCGACTCCTCTGTGGTTCTCTCCTTTCCACCAGTTTGGATCGCTGGAAACAGAAAGAATCAATGCGTGAGTCCCACCGAGTCCACCTCCATACTCAGCTGTGGATGATATGTTGTTGATGATGGAAGATTATGAAAAGACGTCACCTGTCGTCCAAAACCAGAATGAGTTCTCCAGCTCTGAAGGTCAGCTCGTTGTCTTCGGCCGCTTCAAAGTCGTACAGCGCTCGGACCTTGCGGGCCTCCTGACCCCCGCTGCCGTTGGTGGAGTTTGGGGGGTCGGAGGTCGCGGCCAGGGGGCGTGTCTCCACCGGCTGCTTCTGCTCCTGCAAGGACAGCTCGATGGCTGGGAGGGTGGAGGCGTGGGTGGAGAAGAAGAGAGATTATTTTAATTGAATTGTATTGTATTTAGTATTTTCAGAGTACAAACAGCTCTCAGAAGACTATCATGATACATAAAACTGAGTCGATAATCAATTAAAACTGAGGAGAATATACAATAATACTAACAATAATAACAATATTCCTCAAACATGAAGCACAGCGGTTGTAAAAGATGTGATGATTAGATGATGCTTGTAACAGATGAAGTGATTCCTCTCTACCTTTGGCCAGGTTGTCTTCATCAGACTCTTTGCCGACAGCCGGTGTGACGACCTTTGTGGTGGAACCCTGTAGTCAATGTAGAGAGAGGTACGGTCACGTACACGTGAGTGTGTGTGTGTGTGCATCAGATGTGGAAAAACAGATTTCCAGTGACTGTAATGCCACCAGGTGGCAGGTTCATGTTTCGTACTATACTTTGGCGCAGGGCGATATATATATATATATATATATATATATATATATATATATATATATATATATATATAGCCTCATACCGAACGGTTCAATGCGAATACGTGTACCGTTACACCCCTAATAAATATATATTTCCAGCTATACACCGACTATGTTGAACTGTTTTCTCAGTATGTGCTTTGTTCTCTATTCAGACGACGTGATTGTCACACTAAAACAGACAGAAACACCTGCAGGCTGTCCAAGAAATGACCCACAGGAGATGAAGCTTAGACAAACGGACAGTGATGTTCAGCTGTGGACGTATCCAAGACTCCTAAAAGAATCCATATCAGTTTAAGTGAACGTTATATTTATAATGTTTCACCTCTTTACTTCATGATGAGGAACTGAAGCTGTTCTCTCTGATCTCTACAAACACACCAGACTCCTTATGAACGTTTTTAAGTGTTAGTTCAGATTCACCAAAGTCACAACAACACAAAAGAAAGAAGAGAAGAAGAGATCATAGGTAACAGCTTCAGTTCCTCATCGTCAAGGTAAAGAGCTGAAAATACTCTAAATACAGCGTTCACTTCAACTGAATCTTTCAGGAGTCCAACATACGTCCACAGCTGAACATCTACTGTCGTAACACGCTGACTGTGAAGTATCTCAAACAAACACTTGGAAACGTCACATCTCATCCCTGTAGAGTTCAGCGTGATCGATGGCTGAGAGGTAAACACCAGGAAGCCGAGTCACAGCTTGAGTCAGACACCCGCTGCTGTTTGCTCATCAGCTGAAATGTCAGAACCGACGCCCTCATGGCCGCCATTAAAGAAGGCTGCCTCAACACAACACAACACACCGATAACAAACCAACAACACACAGCAGAATGGAACACAGCCAACAGAAACAACGTGAGGCTGAGACAGCAGGACCAAACCCAGAGACTTCAGATGATTAAGAAAGACGTATTATGTTCATTATTGAGCTTGAAGAGGTCGACCTCATTTACAAGAATAAACCACAACAGAATAGAAGATTCACCATCTAATGAACACAACAAGAGAAACTACAACCACAGATTATATGTCTGTAGTTCAACCTGAGAGTCCACTTCAACCCTTGACACACATAAATATAAATATAGACGGAAGAGTTGTTATACAACACAACTCACACAGACATCAAACAAAGAAGAGACGCAGAAGGCCAGCTTTGTCAGCAACACTCATGAAGAGCCACACACACACACACACACACACACACACACACACACACACACACACACACACACACACACACTCGATGTAAATGTTCTTATGATGTAATTTAATATCAGACAAGCTTGCGAGAGCATTTCAGGGATCAGCTGCATGTGTGAAAGGGACTTTTTATTTTTTGTAGTGGTGGATGATGTCACCGTACCTGTGAGGACGCGGTGGGGAAGCTGACGCCCTCCTCCTTCAGAGACTTGATGGTGGCGCCGATCAGGCTGAGCTGTGGATCCTTCTGGAAGTATTCTGCCCACTCCACCATCAGAGCCTTGAGCTTCTCACACACCTTAGGGTGGGCCTGCAGAGGACAGAGTCATGAGTCTATCTGGGACACCTCAGTTAGAGGAACAGTGTGCCCAGAACCGACAAACACTAACAGACACTGGCTCTAGGTGCTGCATAATTACGCTCGTTAATATACGTGCAATCTAATATCCGAGAGTAAAAAGCCAATACTTTCTCAAAACATCTGTGAACATGTAAACAAAAGTGAAACCTAATTAAATACAACTATGTATTCATGTAGAAGAGCAGAGTATTGATAAGAGTAGTAATTAAATCCTAAAGATGACTCTCTACTCGTAGGCCACCATAGTTCTGGAGGAGTGAGCGGAGGGTATTTAGTCAGTTGCAATATACAACCTCACCACTAGATGTCACTAAATCTCAGACACCGTCCCTTTAACCGTCTTCAGAGTGTGACAGTGATCGTAGGCGTGAGTGTACAAAGAGATGACAAACAAACATGGTTATAAAGGAGCAATAATAAAGTCCACATACTCTGCTCACAACGCTCCGTACTTCACTGGCAAACTCCCTCGAGCAGATTTCCAAGTGGAATATTCTGCCGCAGTTTGACACACAAGCACCGAGCAACTGTAAGAAAAGAGAGATTAAACATCTGGTATTACAAAGGAAAGAGAGATTAAACATCTGGTATTATAAAGGAAAAAGAGATGAAACATCTGGTATTATAAAGGAAAAAGAGATGAAACATCTGGTATTATAAAGGAAAAAGAGATGAAACATCTGGTATTATAAAGGAAAAAGAGATTAAACATCTGGTATTATAAAGGAAAGAGAGATTAAACATCTGGTATTATAAAGGAAAAAGAGATGAAACATCTGGTATTATAAAGGAAAGAGAGATTAAACATCTGGTATTATAAAGGAAAAAGAGATGAAACATCTGGTATTATAAAGGAAAAAGAGATGAAACATCTGGTATTATAAAGGAAAAAGAGATGAAACATCTGGTATTATAAAGGAAAAAGAGATGAAACATCTGGTATTATAAAGGAAAAAGAGATGAAACATCTGGTATTATAAAGGAAAAAGAGATGAAACATCTGGTATTATAAAGGAAAGAGAGATTAAACATCTGGTATTATAAAGGAAAAAGAGATGAAACATCTGGTATTATAAAGGAAAAAGAGATGAAACATCTGGTATTATAAAGGAAAAAGAGATGAAACATCTGGTATTATAAAGGAAAGAGAGATGAAACATCTGGTATTATAAAGGAAAGCGAGATGAAACATCTGGTATTATAAAGGAAAAAGAGATGAAACATCTGGTATTATAAAGGAAAAAGAGATGAAACATCTAACTTTGTTCTGCTTCACTTTATCAGAGTCAAACTTTGCAGAGGCTGTTCACATGTTGTGATATGATGTGGGAGGTTTAAACCTGCAGCTGCATCATTCCAAAGAAATAACAACAATAAAAGTGCTTTTTAAACCCGAAACTTTTCAATGTGTGCCATCTTCATTTACTCCTAACCAGTAACATATATACTGATATTTACACATCTGAACAAATCTCACCAGTGTTCCCTTCATTAGAACACCAACATTATTCAAATAGACCTTGTGGTTGCAGAAACAGACTATTTTTAGTGGGAATGCAATTTTCGAGCAGAGGCCTAAAAAATAGGGCTAGGGTTGAACAGGTTTTAATATCGTCCCAGTTAATGAAGCCGAAACACTTAATAATACCGACTGGATATTTGTCTCATCCTCTTGGTTTCTCGTTAGTTTTAATGAATGTGTGGGTGACGTGAAAGCAGAGAAACACGCTCACATTGAGGGCCTGCATGGCAACGTGAGGCACTTTGTGGTTGACTCTCTTCATGATGGATCTCAAGCTGTCCTTTGATCTGAAACACAAGAGAACAGAAGAACTCAGAGATAACGCCACAACAAACTGTCCTTTAGACCAGAGATGCTCCTGTGCAGGTCCTCGTGATATCTCACCCATTGGGTGTCGTTCCGATCTTGTCACAGATGTCCATGATGAGCCCCCAGTCGTCTGCTGTGTTGGTTTCATTGGTGGACTTCTCTGAAATGTGACAGACACACAGAGCAGAAGGTCCAGTGAGAACAATCATCCTCACTGGCATCACGGCTGTGCCCACCGCAGTGTCTGTCTGTCTGTCTGTCTGTCTGTCTGTCTGTCTGTCTGTCTGTCTCTCTCTCTGTCTCTCTCTCTCTCTGTCAGTCAGTCTGTCTGTCTCTCTCTCTGTCTCTCTCTCTCTCTGTCAGTCAGTCTGTCTCTCTCTCTGTCTCTCTCTCTCTCTCTCTGTCTGTCTCTCTCTCTGTCAGTCAGTCTGTCTCTCTCTCTGTCAGTCAGTCTGTCTCTCTCTCTGTCTCTCTCTCTCTCTGTCAGTCAGTCTGTCTCTCTCTCTGTCTCTCTCTCTCTCTCTCTGTCTGTCTCTCTCTCTCTCTGTCAGTCTTACGGTCTGTCTGTCTGTCTGCAGTGGGCGAGTGTCTCTCTGTCTCTCTGTCTCTCTCTCTCTCTGTCAGTCAGTCTGTCTCTCTCTCTGTCTCTCTCTCTCTCTGTCAGTCAGTCTGTCTCTCTCTCTGTCTCTCTCTCTCTCTCTGTCTGTCTCTCTCTCTCTCTCTGTCAGTCTTACGGTCTGTCTGTCTGTCTGCAGTGGGCGAGTGTCTCTCTGTCTGTCTGTCTGTCTGTCTGACGGTCTGTCTGACGGTCTGTCTGACGGTCTGTCTGACGGTCTGTCTGACGGTCTGTCTGTCTGTCTGCAGTGGGCGAGTGTCTCTCTGTCTGTCTGTCTGTCTGTCTGTCTGACGGTCTGTCTGTCTGTCTGCAGTGGGCGAGTGTCTCTCTGTCTGTCTGACGGTCTGTCTGACGGTCTGTCTGACGGTCTGTCTGACGGTCTGTCTGACGGTCTGTCTGACGGTCTGTCTGACGGTCTGTCTGTCTGTCTGCAGTGGGCGAGTGTCTCTCTGTCTGTCTGTCAGTCTTACGGTCTGTCTGTCTGTCTGCAGTGGGCGAGTGTCTCTCTGTCTGTCTGTCTGTCTGTCTTACGGTCTGTCTGTCTGTCTGCAGTGGGCGAGTGGTACCGTAATGAACAGTGAGCGCTGAACCGACACAGTTTAGATCTAATGTACCAGAAGGTTAAAGAAATGCTGAGAGTTCTAGAAGAGTTTGTTTGTGTGAGAATCCAAAGTGAGCTGTTGAGTCCAGATGTTAAGAATTCTAGATCGTGATCAGTTTAGTAGGTGACGGACTCAACAACAGCTGCACTCATTAAATGGCAATATTTGCCTCTTTTTCCTTTAGTTATGTCATATTCTATGAACGTATATAGATGTTCATGATGGTGAAGGAGGTTTCTGTCTGCTGTAACACGTTAACAGGAAGTCATTTAAAGCACATTTCCAGCTCATAGTAACTCTGTAACGAACACTCAGTCAGTGAAGTGAGACAGAGAACAGTCGTCTGTGAGTCAGAGACAGATAAGAGTGATGACCTCAGTAGTTTGCATGTGTTTTACATCCGACTGTGACTATAAGAGGAAAGACACATTATACACATATATATACATATATATACCAACATGTCATAATCAAACGGACTAACAGTAGTAATGAGTCTCAATGAATGAGTCTGAAGCTACTAGTTGGTTCATTTAAATAGAAGAATTATTGCCATACATTCTGAGTGGGGAGGTAAACTAAAGATTATTTTCATCAATCATTCATTTGCAGATTATTTCTCTTAATTTATTGTTTGATCAATACAATTTGAAATACTTAAAGCCCAAGGTGACATCTTTAAAGTCACACGAGACGATGAAAAACATTTTGAACTCGAGAATATTTGGCACTTTTGCTAAAAATAGCTGCAAATCAATTTGTCATCTGGCAAACCCATGAATCCATGTCAAATAATGAATCCCAGCTGTCCTTCTGATATTTGATTAAACATTTAAGTGAAAAGCAAAACTATCAAATTCTAGTTTAACATTAGTTATTCTAAAATGAACTGACCTCTCAGACAAAACGTTATTCATCTGTAAAAACGTATCAATAAACACAATGAAGAAACTAATAATCAGTATGACACTGCCTGTCTCTCTCTCGCTGTGTCTGACTTGCTGTCTGTCTCTCTGACTGTTTGTCTGATTCTCTGTCAGTCTCTCTGTCTCTCTTACTGTCTGTCTCTCTCTCTAAATGAGTCGCTAAATCGAAAATAATCTACATATAACGTTGGATAGATTGTAAAATGATCGTTAAGTGTCTTGATCCCTCGGTAACATAAAACATATATAACTAATTTACCTTTATAACCAATGTGACAGATTTAACTGTCGTTAGCCAGTCACGGTTTAACGCTATCAGACTCAAAGTTACAACGCTAGCAGCGAACTAAAAGAAGCTAAGCTAACGTTAGCTTCGTTGTTGTTGGCCCTTTCGTTAGCTCGACGTTAGCTCGTTAGCTTCGTTAAAATACTGAAAACAACCACCGAAAACTCACCGATATCTTGGTCAAAAGGATTTTGGGCGAACAAAGGCATACTGACGAGTCAACAAGCAGCCGGACTACGTGACAAAATAAGAAGTAACGTTATGTGTGTGATTTAGAGACTAAAACCTAAACAAATGTCTCTTCCTTGTCCATTAGCTTTAAAATCGCACCAGTTGCTCTTCCGGGAAAATGTGGCTGTCTTGATTAATGCCTGAACAGAATTATTAAAGGGCAGTTGGCAAAATATGCTTTATGAATACGTTTAGTGCGATTAATACGTGTTTTATTTATACTATTGAAAGTAAAGCACTCTGACATAAATTCCTTAAAAAATACTGAAATACTTGGCACTTTATTAAACACCTCTGTTCACACAAAGGACACTAGTGAAACACTGACACCTAGTGGGGAAAAGAGAAACGTGCGCGTTAAAGATTTATTACATTTTGGCCATCATGCATATTTATTTTACTCCTTTTAAATGCAAGAAATTACATTTTTTTTTGCTGGCGGAAAAAGAAGAAGAAAAAAAATGATTATTATTATTATTATTATTTTTGACTTTTTTTCTGCCAGCAAAAAAAAAAAATGTTCCAGTTGCTGTTGATTGAAGGTCGTCACCTCAGCCACATTGCTTTTATTCTTTATACTCCAGAGCTGCTTCTTGCTTAAAATCCTATTCAAGGGTGCGTTTGCTCAGCAAAATCCATGTGAAACATCAAGCTATTTAAGTATTTCATGTGTTGTAAAGCCACGTTTAAAGAAGTATTTTTTAAATGTAGGGTAACCTATGAAGAGCTGCTGTTGATTTTACTAAAATATTTTTACTAAATATATATATTTATATATTTATATATATGTATTTTTTTTTTTTTTAAATTTTTTAAATATTATTATTAATTTAATTATAATTTTTTATAATTTTTTAAAATGTAATTATTTAATTATTATAATTATTATTATTCATTCTTTTTTTCATTGCGAGGACTGAATTTTTAAGGTGACGTTTGAGCGAGAGCGTCTCAAAGCGAAGCCGGAAGTACGGAGGAGTTGCTCCTCTCGCTGTCAGGACCACACTTCCGGGCTCCCTTTCTTCTTCGTTTCCGGACTTCGGTGAACCTGACAGCCGCTGTCGTCCAGGGCCTAAAGGACCGTGTTGAAGGTGTTACAGTCATGTCGGCAGCTGCTCCGGCGACCAGCAAGACGGCGCATGGCGATGTGGCCGCGAAGAAGAAGAAGGGACCCGGTGCTCTGGCCACGGCATACCTGGTCATCTACAACGTTGTTATGACAGCGGGGTATGTAGCGCGTGGTTCAGTGTGTGTGTGTGTGTGTGTGTGTGTGTGTGTGTGTGTGTGTGTGTGTGTGTGTGTGCGCGTGTGCGCGCGCGCGCGCTGTTGACCAATACAGCTTTAATTAATGGGAGCATGATTTCCTCCATTGTAATGTTACAGTGTTATTTTTAATCTGCACATTGTCGGTATTTATCTTTGGAAACACTGCTAGCAAAGGTGTGCAGCGGTTAAAAATGTCCCCCATACGTGCAACGGCTAATACAGATTAACGTTCGACGAGCGACAGACAAACCACGTGACTACGATACAATACAAAAATAATAAGACAGATGGTTTATTGTTCAACCAGAAATTGTGTGTTTTTAAACTTACATGGTCATATTATGTTTTGCAGGACAACGACTGGATTTTACTTTAATTCATCATCAAAGTAAAATATAAATATAATAAATTAATCAAATGACGCATAGATAGTATGAAAATCAATCAGAGTTAGGACTAACATTTAAGTAATTAGTCTATTAATAGATTAGTTGATGAATAAGCAAATAGTACAAAATGTCAAAGGTCATCAAACTGACTCCTCAAATGTGAAGATATGTTGCTTTTTGCATTATTATCATTGTAATATTAACATAACACTCATATATTCAGATATATATATATATTCAGATATATATATATATACGAGTAAATATATATATATATATATATATATTCAGATATATATATATATATATATATATATATATATATACGAGTAAATATATATATATATATATATATATATATATATATATATATATATATTCATATATATATATATATATATATATATATATATATTCATATATATATATATATATATATATATATATATATATGGCGTTGGGACGGTGGGCGTTGTTGGCTCGCTGCTCGGGGGACGGTGGGCGTTGTTGGCTCGCTGCTCCGACCGGTCCGGTCACATTGTGGAGGCCTCACAGGGACGGCTTTGTGTTGGCGGACGTGTTAGGGTGTCGCACACAATCGTCCGATGTGGCGTCTGCATTCAGAGGAGATAAGAGCACGAGCTCATTCTAACTGGTTCACTGCATTATTATGACATATGTTTAATACATCAGATGTTATGAATCCCTTATCAGACTTATCAGTTGTTAATATTTGCAGAAAAATAAAACTATATTTTAATAATATGACCTATATCACATTTCAACAAGGCGATTAAAAAGACTTTACATAAAACATCAACATAAAATAAAACGAGTTTAAATAGAATAAGAGCAGAATATATGTTTCAGTTCAAGAAACTAGGAAACAGAAAAGTCTTAGTTTAGAGAGATTCAGTTATTAAACATGATGTTAAGTTATTAAACATATATCCACATGAGCTTTATTTGTCAGCAGATATTCAACAGTATTAATAATAAGTAGATTTCTGAGTACAGGTTTAATACGGAGTATTTGTTGTTTCGTTTTATTATCTTTGGTTATTAAATGTCTTCATGAATCATAATAAATATCGTTCATCAGAAGTGTTTTCATCGACTTTTAAATACAAAATCAAGCAAAAAACATTGAGTCATTTATACGTCGTAACTCTTCTGAAGCACAATATTCAGAGCTACACGGGGTCTCATTTGATAAAGTTATGTAGATGTCTATATACACGTGTGTGTGTGATATGTAAACACTGATGTGTTTATATCCCCCCAGGTGGCTGGTGATCGCGGTGGGTCTGGTCAGAGCGTACCTGGCCAGAGGAAGCTATCACGGGCTCTACTACTCCATCGAGAAGCCGCTGAAGTTCTTTCAGACTGGAGCTCTGCTGGAGGTGAGCTGAGCACAAAGGGCCGCGTTATACACACACACACACACACACACACACACACACACACACGCACACACACAGAACCAGACGCGTACTTATTACGACTCTTTGTGAGGTTTCAAATCAACAAGCAGCCTCAGTGGCTGAAGACTACTGAGATACTGTACATGAAGACCACTGAGATACTGTACATGAAGACTACTGAGATACTGTACATGAAGACTACTGATACTGTACATGAAGACCACTGAGATACTGTACATGAAGACTACTGAGATACTGTACATGAAGACCACTGAGATACTGTACATGAAGACTACTGAGATACTGTACATGAAGACCACTGAGATACTGTACATGAAGACTACTGAGATACTGTACATGAAGACCACTGAGATACTGTACATGAAGACTACTGAGATACTGTACATGAAGACCACTGAGATACTGTACATGAAGACCACTGAGATACTGTACATGAAGACTACTGAGATACTGTACATGAAGACCACTGAGATACTGTACATGAAGACTACTGAGATACTGTACATGAAGACTACTGAGATACTGTACATGAAGACCACTGAGATACTGTACATGAAGACTACTGAGATACTGTACATGAAGACCACTGAGATACTGTACATGAAGACCACTGAGATACTGTACATGAAGACTACTGAGATACTGTACATGAAGACTACTGAGATACTGTACATGAAGACCACTGAGATACTGTACATGAAGACCACTGAGATACTGTACATGAAGACTACTGAGATACTGTACATGAAGACCACTGAGATACTGTACATGAAGACTACTGAGATACTGTACATGAAGACCACTGAGATACTGTACATGAAGACTACTGAGATACTGTACATGAAGACTACTGAGATACTGTACATGAAGACCACTGAGATACTGTACATGAAGACTACTGAGATACTGTACATGAAGACCACTGAGATACTGTACATGAAGACCACTGAGATACTGTACATGAAGACTACTGAGATACTGTACATGAAGACCACTGAGATACTGTACATGAAGACCACTGAGATACTGTACATGAAGACCACTGAGATACTGTACATGAAGACCACTGAGATACTGTACATGAAGACCACTGAGATACTGTACATGAAGACTACTGATACTGTACATGAAGACCACTGAGATACTGTACATGAAGACCACTGAGATACTGTACATGAAGACTACTGAGATACTGTACATGAAGACTACTGAGATACTGTACATGAAGACCACTGAGATACTGTACATGAAGACCACTGAGATACTGTACATGAAGACCACTGAGATACTGTACATGAAGACTACTGAGATACTGTACATGAAGACCACTGAGATACTGTACATGAAGACCACTGAGATACTGTACATGAAGACTACTGAGATACTGTACATGAAGACTACTGAGATACTGTACATGAAGACTACTGAGATACTGTACATGAAGACTACTGAGATACTGTACATGAAGACCACTGAGATACTGTACATGAAGACTACTGAGATACTGTACATGAAGACTACTGAGATACTGTACATGAAGACTACTGAGATACTGTACATGAAGACTACTGAGATACTGTACATGAAGACTACTGAGATACTGTACATGAAGACTACTGAGATACTGTACATGAAGACCACTGAGATACTGTACATGAAGACTACTGAGATACTGTACATGAAGACTACTGAGATACTGTACATGAAGACCACTGAGATACTGTACATGAAGACTACTGAGATACTGTACATGAAGACCACTGAGATACTGTACATGAAGACCACTGAGATACTGTACATGAAGACTACTGAGATACTGTACATGAAGACCACTGAGATACTGTACATGAAGACTACTGAGATACTGTACATGAAGACCACTGAGATACTGTACATGAAGACTACTGAGATACTGTACATGAAGACCACTGAGATACTGTACATGAAGACCACTGAGATACTGTACATGAAGACTACTGAGATACTGTACATGAAGACCACTGAGATACTGTACATGAAGACTACTGAGATACTGTACATGAAGACCACTGAGATACTGTACATGAAGACTACTGAGATACTGTACATGAAGACCACTGAGATACTGTACATGAAGACCACTGAGATACTGTACATGAAGACCACTGAGATACTGTACATGAAGACCACTGAGATACTGTACATGAAGACCACTGAGATACTGTACATGAAGACCACTGAGATACTGTACATGAAGACTACTGATACTGTACATGAAGACCACTGAGATACTGTACATGAAGACCACTGAGATACTGTACATGAAGACTACTGAGATACTGTACATGAAGACTACTGAGATACTGTACATGAAGACCACTGAGATACTGTACATGAAGACCACTGAGATACTGTACATGAAGACTACTGAGATACTGTACATGAAGACCACTGAGATACTGTACATGAAGACCACTGAGATACTGTACATGAAGACTACTGAGATACTGTACATGAAGACTACTGAGATACTGTACATGAAGACTACTGAGATACTGTACATGAAGACTACTGAGATACTGTACATGAAGACCACTGAGATACTGTACATGAAGACTACTGAGATACTGTACATGAAGACTACTGAGATACTGTACATGAAGACTACTGAGATACTGTACATGAAGACTACTGAGATACTGTACATGAAGACCACTGAGATACTGTACATGAAGACTACTGAGATACTGTACATGAAGACTACTGAGATACTGTACATGAAGACTACTGAGATACTGTACATGAAGACCACTGAGATACTGTACATGAAGACTACTGAGATACTGTACATGAAGACTACTGAGATACTGTACATGAAGACCACTGAGATACTGTACATGAAGACTACTGAGATACTGTACATGAAGACCACTGAGATACTGTACATGAAGACCACTGAGATACTGTACATGAAGACTACTGAGATACTGTACATGAAGACCACTGAGATACTGTACATGAAGACTACTGAGATACTGTACATGAAGACCACTGAGATACTGTACATGAAGACTACTGAGATACTGTACATGAAGACCACTGAGATACTGTACATGAAGACCACTGAGATACTGTACATGAAGACTACTGAGATACTGTACATGAAGACCACTGAGATACTGTACATGAAGACTACTGAGATACTGTACATGAAGACTACTGAGATACTGTACATGAAGACCACTGAGATACTGTACATGAAGACTACTGAGATACTGTACATGAAGACCACTGAGATACTGTACATGAAGACCACTGAGATACTGTACATGAAGACCACTGAGATACTGTACATGAAGACTACTGAGATACTGTACATGAAGACCACTGAGATACTGTACATGAAGACCACTGAGATACTGTACATGAAGACTACTGAGATACTGTACATGAAGACCACTGAGATACTGTACATGAAGACCACTGAGATACTGTACATGAAGACGAGAAGAGAGTTTCTCGGTTCCTCACGCGTCGCTCGATGCCGAGCAGCGTGAGGTGTTTCTATTATTCTGTCCAGACGCTCATGAAGGTTCCTCACTGAAGGATCCATGAGTCCTCCATGATAAGAGCTGAGGAAAGGTGCTTCAATGCTTCCTTTCCTTATCTCCTTTAGCATAGGAAACACTGGACCTTCCTTTATGAAAGGAAAGGAGAGGATGCCGACCCACAATTCCTTGCGGTGGCAACATTTAAAGCGACGCAGCATGAAAACAAACGATATGTTTATCTCACACAGGTTTAATGATTCAGCCAGTCATAAACTCATAAGATTCATAATGAACATGAAGAGACAGAGACGACCAGTTTCATTCATATGTTGTTCATCAGTCGTGAATAATTCTGTGAGTTACAATAATCTGATGTGTTTCCTCTTCACAGATTCTGCACTGTGCTGTCGGTGAGTCTCCATCAATACGTTTATTAATGTTAAAAGATCTGCACACCGTCAACGATCAGATCACAACACAACAATCGACATTAGAGAGACATTTCCCTGGTTTGCAAGATTAATATATATATTATATACAATAAATATATACGTGTATATATATAAATGTGTAATAAATATATATGTGTGTATATAAACTATTCAGAGGATCTCAAAGTATATTTAGTTGAACATAAAGCAGAATCAGAGTTCTCTTGCTGTCATTTGGTTTGAGGAGTGAAATTAATTCATATTTTATTATTTCTTCACTGTATTTGTGATGAAACTAATTATTGTTTTCATCATCGAGTTCATGAAATGTGAGGCCGAGCTTCATTGTGAGCAGATAACAGAGTTTAGTCTGTTGAATCATTGCTCTTATCATTATGATTATGATTGATTTGTATCTCACATGTAAATATGTGCAAACAAACAGAATCTGTTCAGAGGCTCCCTGCAGCTGCTGTCCACTCACTCACTCACACACACACACACACAGTCTCACTCACACACACACACACACACACACACACAGTCTCACTCACACACACACACACACACACACACCCTCTCACTCACACACACACACACACACACACACACACACAGTCTCACTCACACACACACCCTCTCACTCACACACACACACACACACACACACACACACACACCCTCTCACTCACACACACACACACACACACACACACACACACACCCTCTCACTCACACACACACACACACACAGTCTCACTCACACACACACACACACACAGTCTCACACACACACACACACACACACACACACACCCTCTCACTCACACACACATGCAGCTCTCTGCTCCTCTCTGCTGGCCGGCTGAAGTGCAGCGGCGTTCATTTCCTGCTTTCCTCTTTTGACGGATTTATCTTTAATATTTCCGTCGTGATCTTTTCAGACAGCAAGTAGACCACGAACAGAAAGACCATCAGTAATCCGTACGAGTCTCTGTCCCTCCTCGTGTCTCAGGAATCGTCCCGTCCTCGGTGGTCCTGACAGGCTTCCAGGTCCTGTCCCGGGTCTTCCTCACCTGGGCCGTCACCCACAGCGTCAGGGAGGTAGGACCCGTCAGCTTCTCCCTTCTTAAATCACATGGCGGCGCGTTAAAGGACTCTGTGCAGCGGCTCGTGTAGTGACGCTGCTGTTTGCCCTGTCGACAGATGGAGGAGCAGTGAATGTGTGAGTAACGTCTCGCTGCAGGAACGACTCGAGTGAATAACCGCGTTTCTTCTTCGCGTGTCTGTTGTTTGACGCTCGTTCTCTCATCTTTGCATCGGTTTTATTCTAACACCTGAGGATGGTGACCGTCTGCCTGCAGTGTGATCAGATGTGAGACAACCAGCATGAACAGTAACTCCTGCAGCGCCATGCCGTCTCCTCCTCCTCCTCCTCCTCCTCCTCCTCCTCCTCCTCCTCCTCCTCCTCATCCTCATCCTTCTTGTGTTTGCTTTCGTTCTGCAGGTGCAGAGTGAGGACAGCGTGCTGCTGTTTGTCACGGCCTGGACCGTGACGGAGATCATCCGCTACTCCTTCTACACCTTCAGCCTGCTCAACCACCTGCCGTACCTCATCAAGTGGGCGAGGTAGGACGCTCACATCTAACACCCAGCCGCTGGAAGACATGGAGGACACAAGTCGATGCTAAGTGACCTGATCTACTCAGAGCTGCTGCTGAATACATGGATTCTATCTCTTGACTTCTTGGTCTGTTTGTTTCAAGTCATGGTTTCATGATATGCACCATGTATTGTCATCATTGAGTTCATGAAAGTAGTGAAACGCCTTCAATGACTTCTTTATTTTCACCAAGATGTTCAATTTAAAATGACTCGTGAGGAAGAGAAACTCGACATTTCACTCGTTTGAACCAGCAGCCAGGAGGACTTGTTGACGGTTGGCTCTGTGTTTGCGTCCCTAAAAGAAAAGCCCAGTTTAGCAAAGCCCAGTTTAGCAAAGCCCAGTTTAGCAAAGCCCAGTTTAGCAAAGCCTGCAGAGCGATGACGGCACGACTGCAGCTGGAAGAGGAGGAAGAGCAACGTCACGCAAAGGACCAAGCTGTAGAAGGTCTTCATCGGTTCAGATGAATGGCAGGATGCAGGGCTGCTTGCAAACATGAATATTAGGGAGTGAGTTGTGCATGCAAGTGAAGTTAGTTTTACAGGATTCACTTGAACATATTCTCAAACATTCATCATGTTTTCTTTGAACTCTGGTGTTGCTGCCTCTGGCAACGCTTGGACTCAGAGAAGTGTTGGTCCATCAACAGGCTGTGCAGCTCAGTGAAGATCAGTGTCTGTCCATGAACAGACACTGAGACAGCGTCCTCCTGATGCTGCACACGTCTTCTCTTCTGCTCCACGCGCACGTTTAGAAGAACATTTGTTCTGCAGCTCTGTCGGTTTGTGTGAAGCAGACGTGTGCATGTATGTAACATCCCTCCCGGCTCCCTCAGCGATGAACAGCGATGACGTGTGATGTCTGGTTCCTCTGCTGCAGGTACACCTTCTTCTTGGCGCTGTATCCCATGGGAGTGAGCGGCGAGCTGCTGACCATCTACGCAGCGCTGCCCTTCGTCCAGAAGACGGGTCTGTACTCCGTCACGCTGCCCAACAAGTACAACTTCTCCTTCGACTACTACAGCTTCCTCATCCTCGTCATGATCTCCTACATTCCCCGTAAGTCGTTTCTTCTTCTGCGGTGACAATAAAACGAGCGGCGACGATGTTGTGCGTCCAGAAAGAAAACGCAAATATTCAGAAGTTCACTGCATTCACCAAAGAAAAGAAGGTTTAGTTCTTCTTCCTGTGATGTCGTCGTTTATGAAGAACACTCGATGGTTCAGGTGTGAACATGAAGGAAGGCGTGTTGATGATTGTTGGTTTGATTCCCCCCCAGTCTTCCCCCAGCTGTACTTCCACATGATCCGGCAGAGGAAGAAGGTTCTGGGCCACGTGGAGGACTACAGCAAGGTGGAGTGAGCCCGGCAGCTCCCTGAACAGAAACCACAAGAACCGACAGAAGAGGAAGGAAAGTCACGTCTGCTGAAAGAAACACGAGCCGCGACCCGAAGCCGGCAGCAGCGCTCATTGTCCAGCAGCTTCCTTTGTTCTTTGTTCTCCGGCTGGTGTCCGGCTCGCGTAGATGCTCACAAATCACCAACAAAGTCTGTTTCACTGTTATTTGTATTCGTGAAGAATACTTGTGTGTTTAGTCGGGCAGCTGTGATGAGACGGCTGATCGGAAGTGACCGATTGCACTGATAGACCCCCCCCCCCCCCCCCCCCCCCTACATCTGTTTGTTGGTTTCTGTGTTTTCTTTCAGTCAGAGTTGTGATGACGTTCCTGCTCTCGTTGAATAAACCTGTTCCATCCTCTGCTCGCATGCTGTTCCATCCTCTGCTGCTCGTTTGGTGTTCGCGTGGACGTCGTTCTGGTTTCCGTCTCCAGACGTCGGCCATGTTGCCTCTTCAGCCTCTCAGTGATGAGCTGTGTCATCTGATGTCTGCATTGTTTGATGTTTAGGTGCTTTATACGTTAATAATAGTGTGTTTTCATCACTCCTCCATCCGAGTGAGCAAACATGCGTCTTCTCATGCAATCACATTTTCTTTCTTTTGATTTTAGCATTTGTAGCTCAAATGAAGTGCTGCTTAATATAATTAGAATATGCACGCTTTCATTGCAGCTTCATTAAGCCAACTGAAAGGTTCAGAGACAGAAAGCTAACGGTAGCGACAGGATGAGCTGTGATATGTAAAACAAAACCGCATGTAGCCTGAATATGTGTCGGATGTTCTTTATGGACTTTTATTTTGAAATACAGAGACCGGTGGTCATTGATGTGATGTCCCTGTTGGGGAGCGTTGAGTGTTTTATTTGATGCTTCAGCTCCTTAGAGTTGTGATCCTGAGTTCTCGATTGAACATTGTGTTCTTTTAGCTGCTGTCAGTGATTTAACAGCATTCCATTGACCTGTTCGTTCAAACCTTGACCTCTTCTGCTCCTCCGAGCTCATCACGCTGCAGCAAGCGAGAGCTCCGAACACGAGAGCAGAAAGCAGATTGAAAGAGTTTCTCTTTGAAGGTTCAGTGGAACCTGATCTCTAAACAGCGCGTTGTTTTACGGACGTTCTGCTCGTCATGGTGCACGTTTTACACCATCACTTTACCACCAAGCAGTCGGAAAACAGGCGTGGGCCTAAAATAAGTGAGTACACGATGTAACGTAAGTAACGTCACTTTGAAATATCTGCACCACTAGATGTCACTAAATCCACTCACTGCTCCTTTAAATCTAGTTCACCCGAATTACAAAGATCCTCTTTTCGCGTGTGGACAGTTCGGCTTTTATCTTCTGTCTCGGTACATCGGAGGTGAAGAATTCAGTTCATTAGCAATGAAAATGTTGATTTATATTCACAGTGTCGTTGCTGTAAAAAAACAAAATGTCGCCTGTCATGCAATGCAGGTTTCTTCATCGCCCTCTCGGGGTCCTGCCCACCGGTTTGGAACCACCAGCTCACACGCTGTCGACGGCTTTGATTTCTCTGGAAGATGGTGGTTCCAGTAGAAACAGTGAGAACACATATTTAAACAGTGTGATGTTGAGAGCAACACAAATAATTCATTTCACATTCATGGTATTTGGGTTGGAGGCAGAAATCACTGCCAAACCCTCTGCATGTCTACACACTAATCTACTGAAGCAAGCGCGGTGAATGGGTTGAACTGGCCCTTTAATGTGTTCCCAGTCCTCAGAACCATTAGTGTGCCTCAATGTCACGGATAGCTCCGCCTCCAGCACAAGTGATGCCTGCTGTCATGATCATAAACCTTTATTCTGTAGCGAGCCGCTGATGACAGCATGATCTGGGCTTCCTGTTGGAAATGTGTTGCAGAGGCAGAAGTGCAGCTGCATGAAAGAAGGAAGTCTGGAAACCTGCTGGTGTGTGTTACAACCTAAACAACGAGGCACAAAAGCATGGCTCTTACTCCACAACTGGTTCCACTGAATAAAGTTTTGATACAAATGTTTTGCATGGGCCAGCAGACTTTGTACAGGTATGAATACTGAGTATATATTTACAATAAAGCTATAATATGGGAAGCATATTCACTACTTCTTATTGTGACTCATGTGTACAGCTAACGCAGCCAATCAATGACATCAATCAATGTCAGCAAACATCCCAGAATGATTTAATGCAAACACATAATGTATCAAACACGCATTACTACTTTACAGGTAAATATTTAACCTTTATTCCAACATGAAGAAAATCAGAAAATAACACTTTGATAAACACGTCAGGACATCTTATTATAGTCTCAGTATAATATAATAATATATATATCATATAATAATATATATATATCATATAATAATATGTATATCATATAATAATATATATATATCATATAATAATATGTATATCATATAATAATATATATATCATATAATATATCATATAATAATATGTATATTATATAATAATATATATATATCATATAACAATATGTATATCATATAATAATATATATATCATATAATATATCATATAATAATATGTATATTATATAATAATAATATATATATATCATATAACAATATGTATATCATATAATAATATATATATCATATAATATATCATATAATAATATGTATATTATATAATAATAATATATATATATCATATAACAATATATATATCATATACTAATATATATATATATCATATAACAATATATATATCATATAATATATCATATAATAATATGTATATTATATAATAATAATATATATATATCATATAACAATATATATATCATATAATAATATATATATATATCATATAACAATATATATATCATATAATAATATATGTATATCATATAATAATATATATATCATATAATAATATATATATATCATATAATAATATGTATATCATATAATAATATATATATCATATAATATATCATATAATAATATGTATATTATATAATAATAATATATATATATCATATAACAATATATATACAACGCCTCAGCACAGAGAACTCAAAACATCCCAAAGAAACAGAAAAGTGAACTCAGTGACGAGGATTTGGATGAAATAACCTTTTGAATAACATTGCCGCGAGCAAGCGGTGCATGGAAAGGGAAATAGCAGCCGGTAATGAGATTAGATGTGTGTGTGTGTGTGTGTGTGTTTACGCGTGTGTGTGTGTGTGTGTGTGTGTGTGTGTGTGACGATAAACTGCTGCTGAACAAGTTCATTGAACATTCAGATGATGGCAGTGGTGTTCTGTGTCAAAGCTGCTGCTTTACAAGGTTTTCACAATGCAGGAGAAAATATTCACCTTCATACAAATAACACCGCCTCTCCTCCTCCTCCTCCTCCTCCTCTTCATCATCAGTGTTGGGCCTCTTTGATGGGAGCAGTGGGAGCTTCATCTCTCTCAGATGTAGTTCTGTCCTGTTGTGTCTTCTGATGATGATTCAGATGTTTTCTCTTTACGTTTTTGTGTGTGAATGAACAATAAAGTTCCATCTTCTCTGAACTCGATTACAGAAGCTGACAGAAAGCCTGACAGTGAAAGAGTTGACATGAAGCCGTCAGAATAATGTGAAAAATGCAACAACTTTTCCTGAAATGTTGTCAAGCTGAAGTAAACAGCAGCATTAAACAAGAAGGAAAGTAAAGTACCTCAAAGTACTGAAATACATGAATACACTTTCCACTGAATACTCTGAAAACAGGAGAGCGTCCAGATTCCATAAATCAACTGGATTCTTAAAAAGGTTTGATCTCTAATTTGTGTTTGTATATTATTCAACATTACATTGTGTTAAGTGTGTGTGTGTGTGTGTGTGTGTGTGTGTGTGTGTGAGAGAGAATGAATAAAAAGAGAGAACCAGCAGTCACAAGACCAGCAGAGAAAACAAGTTGCACAACTTGAATCAAGATAATTGATAATTGTCAGTGATTTATATCTGAGTTTGCTCTTTCATGAGGCGAGGACGTCTGAGAATGGAGCTCCCGTTCTCATTTACATTATTTGTTACTTTTTTTAAATGTCACTATGAGGAAGATATATCATATAATGTAACACAGCCTTTTTTGCTTCTGATCGACGGGTCCTGTCGTCCAATCACAGCGCGTCGGAGCGTGACTCACCGTCTCCTTCCTCCAACGGGAGCGCGCGGGAGAGGCGGGCCCCCTGAGGAAGCACCCTTGGTTGAATTGGCCCCCGTTAAAGCGGCGGTCAGCGATAAACGTGTTGTGATGCCACGCGCCTCCGAACGCACACCGAGCGCATCGACCGAGGCTGCTGCTGCGAGAGGAGGAGGGAGCGCACGTTGGCACTGCGCGGACACTTTGTAAAAAAAGAATGCGGCCGCGGATTCGCATGCGCGTGGGCGCTGAGTTTGGCATGCACATCAAAACGAAGGGGGCTCGCTATCCGGGGGGCGGTGGGGGGGATTTGATCAGTGATGGACAGCTGTGATTGATCCGGTAGAGTGACTGCCCGCGCTGTGACACATGCACCGAGGAGGAGGAGCGGCTGAGTCTCGTCTCCCGTGCCCGGGGGGTGTGTGGGGGGGGGGGGAGAATCGTGATGATGCGCTTTTTGGCCAAACGTGAGTCTCCCACCGCCGTCCAGGCTGCGATGTGTAGTCCGTGCAGGTGCATCGAGACTTAACGGGACCAGAAGAGGAAGCGGACTACATTCACCTCCACCTCAGTCTCTCTCTCTCTCTCTCTCTCTCTCTCTCTCTCTCTCTCTCTCTCTCTCTCTCTCTCTCTCTCTCTCTCTCTCTCTCTCTCTCTCGCTCTCTCTCTTTTTCTGGCCACACCACCGGGTGTGTTAACGCGCTCGCGGAGTAATTGACGGTGTTGCGCTCTGATCTCTGGGGTCCATCTGAGCTGTGATGTTTTATTTAATCTGCAGCGCGCGCTGCCGTGCAACGCGCTCCACGGACGGTAGTTAATTGGGCCCGATGATGTCGAGCTCAAATCCACCTGGATCTAATGTTCCCTCCTGTTGTGGCCAGACAGGCTCCCCTGTGACTTCTGCGCATGTTCAATTGTTTTATTCCCACAGCCCCCCCTCCACCCCCCTCTTGGTTATTGCTTTGGATAATCTCATCTATATTTTAAAAATATTTTTATATGAATGATTTTCGGAGTTGTGGAAAATCCGATTTATGACAGACTTTCAACACGTGCGGGACGAAATAGGTTTTTCAGTGGAACTAAACTTTGTTTATTGGTCGAGGCGCGTTTCCTGCCGGTCTCCACCATGTCCAGACCGAACAGTGTCAGCCCACCCGGAGTCGGTGCGCCCGGGCTGAGGGGAGGGACCGAGCACAGATCAGCTTGGGGAGAGTCCGAGTCCGTGGCCAACGGGTGCCCATACTCGGTCAGATCCCCGCGCGAGAAGCTCACCCGGACCAACAGTCGGTGGAGGGAGGAGGACGATCACGAGCACCGGCAGCCCGGGAGAGCCACCACGACCGTCAGCGGGGTCAGCTTCAGGTCCCGGTCGGCTTGGCAGGACCGTGGCGCGTCCCCGAAACGTCCAGACGGCGAAGTGCGACCCAAGTCCGTGGAGCTAGGTCTGGAGGAGCAGAGGGCCAAACCGAGGAGCGACGAGGAGGAGGTCATGCCCGAAGTGAACTTCTCTTTAGCGGCGTGCTGCACCAGCGTCATGCACATTTTCAAATCCAAGAAATTCCAGTCGGAGAAGTTGGAGCGGCTCTACCAGCGCTACTTTTTCCGCCTCAACCAGAGCAGCCTGACTATGCTCATGGCGGTGCTGGTGCTGGTCTTCACCGTCATGCTGGCCTTCCGCTGCTCCGGCGGCGGGCCGCCGAGCGTCACGTTCGTGGCGGTGTTTTCCGTCGCCATCTTCCTCACGCTCATCCTCATGGTGGTGTGCAACCGGAACGGGTTTCACCAGGACCACATGTGGGTCGTGTGCTACGTGGTCATCCTGCTGGTGCTGGTGGTCCAGGTGATCGGGGTGCTGCTCGTGCAGCCCAGGAGCGCCTCGGAGGGGATCTGGTGGACCGTGTTCTTCATCCACGTCATCTACACGCTGCTGCCCGTCAGGATGCGCGCCGCCGTCATCACTGGAGTTATTCTCTCCGCGATCCACGTGAGCGTTTCCTGGGTGCTGAACGAAGTGGACAGCTTTCTGTGGAAGCAGGTATGTGGAGGGATCTTCTGAAGTTGTTCAATGGTCTGTGCAAAGACGCTCCACGCGCTCACGCTGACTGCGCAAAATACGCACAGGCGATCCACCACATGCCCGTTTTCTCTCGCTGTCAAAGCCGCACGTTGAGAGGTGACCTGTTGGAGGATCTGTTGGTCAGTGCAGACTCAGCAGTAGCGTGAGCAGAGTCTAAAGACACCAACAGCACCTCATAGGAGGGTCAACCGTCACACAAGGTTATTCATTTACAAGAAAATACCAAAGAAGCGCAAAACACTGAGTTGTTGTGGAGGCAGAGACTTCAGAGTGTGGCCATTTACAAACTAGTAGAAGGACTTTGTGATCCACGCTGGAGAGCTTCAGATCATTGAAGTAAACCAGAGGTTAGGCTCAGAGTATTTGGGGACATGAGGGCAGAAATGATGCTCAGAGGAGCTTCATCACTCTGAGTGACAAAAGAAACAAATGTCTGATACTGTTTTTATTTTGCTTTAACAAACAGGAACTTCATTAAATAACTTGAATGACAACTTGTGCTGTTGCTCGTTATAGACAAAGACTTTGCTTTAGGATGTAGCTGCTGGGAGGGGGGGGGGGGCAGAGCAGAAAACGTGTTCATAACATCATCAAGAGGCTGACTTTCTAATATTAGACTGTAACTTGAGGGCAATTTAGAAAGAACCAGATGGTGTGATGCTTGTTCATCACCGGCAGGTTCATCCTCTGAAGAGTGAATCCGATGCTTCATGTGTTAAAGCTGCATTCTCTCTAGTGTCCACCAGGGGGCGACTCCTCTGGTTGTATAGAAGTCTATGAGAAAATGACTCTACTTCTCTCTTGATTTATTACCTCAGTAAACATTGTAAACATGAGTTTATGTCTCAATCTCTAGTTTCAAGTCTTCTTCAATACAGCATGATGTTCATTTAGTACATTATGGTCCATTTAGAGTCACACAGACCATAAAGCAGGGGATGCTTTAGGGCGGGGCTACTGTGATTGACAGGTCTCTACCAGAGACGTGTCTTAGTTTTTTAACTTGAACTCTTTGGCTGTTTCCACTTCATCCTCTTGGTTCGGTAGATGGGTCGTGGTTGTTTATCTCAGTGATTCTGTTCTCAACTCTGCATTAGAATTCAGAGGATGTTTATCTGACTTTTCAGGTTTTATTTGTGTCTTTAGGCAACAGCTTCGTTATGAAGCTGATATGAATCCCAACCTGCTAATGTCGGCCGACATGAATCATATTTACGACTGATTGTTTTCTTGTAAAGGTGAAACTGGTTAAACACCGGAGCTCTCGCTGTTCGTCCCTGAGCTTTGGAAAGACTTCAGGTTGTTTGTTTTGCTTCAGCGTACTTTAATAATCTGACAGTCGATTGCGTTTGAATGAGCTGCTGAGCCTCCGAGCTGCTCGTCAGCGCTGAACTCCTCCAGTCGTGTTGTTCCATCGGGATCCTCTCGTTCCTGCAGGGCTGCTGACTGCGTCTCAAAGGTGCTCAGTCCAACAGGTTTCACTCTCCAGCAGTATTTAAACCGAACAAAGTATTTCACCATCTTTTATTAACACTCAGTAGTTTCCTGTGAACACAGAAGTTTATTCTGAAAAGACTGTATTCATGTCAAAAGTGTAAATTGACACTTGTTGCTGGAATGTTGTGGGAAAACAGATGCAAAATGAGGAGTTCTTGTGAGATATACACTTTAGAGGCTCTGAGTGTGTACGTTACTCTTGTACTCACCGGCGGTTGTGTGTTTGTTGTCAGGTGGTCAGTTGGTCAGGTGTTCAGGTGGTCAGTTGGTCAGGTGGTCAGTTGGTCAGGTAGTCAGTTGGTCAGGTGGTCAGTTGGTCAGGTGGTCAGTTGGTCAGTTGGTCAGGTGGTCAGGTGTTCAGGTGGTCAGTTGGTCAGTTGGTCAGGTGGTCAGTTGGTCAGGTGGTCAGGTAGTCAGTTGGTCAGGTGGTCAGGTAGTCAGGTGGTCAGGTAGTCAGGTGGTCAGTTGGTCAGGTGGTCAGGTAGTCAGTTGGTCAGGTGGTCAGGTGGTCAGTTGGTCAGGTAGTCAGTTGGTCAGGTGGTCAGGTGGTCAGGTAGTCAGGTGGTCAGTTGGTCAGGTAGTCAGGTGGTCAGTTGGTCAGGTGGTCAGTTGGTCAGGTGGTCAGGTGGTCAGCAGCACTACAGAAACACGGCTCTGATCTGCAGCAGACTTGGTGGACGGTTGGAGCTTTGGCTGAAGGAGAACACGTGAACTTGTGGAGGTGACCTGAATCATATTGTTCACTGATGGAAAAGTGAATCCACACATCTGAAACTATTGATGATACCTTTACTTGTTTGCACTAAAGCAATAATACCGACAGTGAAAACGAATCGGTTCGGAAATATCTCCACACATGTTGTGGGTCAGCCTGCAGATTTGCATTTTATAGAAGACGAGACTGTTTCAGGATGTCGTTATGCAAAACAGAGATGCAAAGCTGAATACCGTTGTAGCTATTTTGCAAAACAGGATAAAATGAAACCAGCAGTGCATGTTTAGAACAGAAAGAATCCTCAGAACAGATGAAGTATAAAACTCATGATGAGGAAAACACCGTCCATCACCTCCACACAGAGTCCTCCTCCTCTGGTCCACCAGAGTCCTGATCTCTGTCCTGCAGCTTGATCCTGGACCACCATGGATCCAGGTCTCTGTGAAGACGTGGACTCAACAGTCACCGACCTCAGCCGGGAGCATGCTGGGTCGTGGCCTCGGGTCCTAGCTGACTCAGCTTTTCATCAGTATTGTCTAGATCAGGGGGGGGCAAACCTTTTGGCTCGGGGGCCACATTGAGTTTTAAAATGTGACAGACGGGCCGGGCCAGTAGCAGATGCATGGAGAGTGTTTGTGTGAACTCATATAAATTACAAGTAAAAGCCATTAGCTGAAAAGTAACTTGCATTTAGTTCCAGTGGGAACAGTGCTGCTGGTCACCCTTTGAACCAGAGCGTCAACGTCTGGTGTCAGTTGGTTGTGGAGATTCTCAGAACAGATCTGAGGTGTTCATCAGTTAACTGGGATCTTACACCGTATTGTTTTATTGCATAAATGCATATTTTATCGTGCACTTACTTAATAAGCAGTCATTTTTGACACAGAGTTTTTAGTGTGCAGGTTAATGACTGTGGTCTTTGTAGCAGTTTGATTCTTTGAAGGATCATACAGATGTTTAACTGTCACATGATCAGAGCTCTGCTGTATGAAGTCTTTCCTTGTCTCCGCCCTGTGTCACGGTGTGGGTGCATCTCACTGGCGTCAGGAGACGTATCAGAATACCCTTATTTTATTGGTTAAACTGCATCACGTGACGTGATTTACAACGCATTGGTCGGTGTTTTTCCTGCACAGCTGAACAAAGTGGCGTAAATACTGGAAAGGAGCGTGAATAACTCCGCTGCATGAAGCAAAGGCCTCTGAAAACGGGTCCGCGACGAACCACCAGTTGAGCCTCACTGGTCTGCAGGATGGTGACGAGCGGTGAACAGCTGTTTGTGTGGCGTGTCTTCTGTCTCTTCCCGTTTCCTTCACCTACATTCCGCTGGGTCCTAAGCCCCTCCCTGTACAGCTTCTTATCACCTCTTTGCACCAACGTACATTTATAACAAACACCACGCATATTACGGTAATCAGCGTTGCATATGTGTCTAACTATCGGTGCATCTCCGGTCTGTCTTTGTTCCTCCTGCATCGCTCTGTTCGGTTCTTTAATGTGACGTTACTGGAGCGACGGAGCCTCTCAGCTGCTAGCAGACTGTTGTGCTAGCAGGCTCGCTCACGAGCTGTACCCAGCATGCAGTTCGGCGGTGAAATTTTATAAATGTACAATTATTAGTGTTACAAATTGTTTATGTGTCACAGACTGTTGTGTGCTGTGGTGTTTTTCTCTTTATCTGTTTTTCTTTATTATAGTTTGGGCAATTTTGTACCAATATCTGACGGGCCGGATTAAAAGGCCCAACGGGCCGTATCCGGCCCGCGGGCCGTAGTTTGCCCATGCCTGGTCTATAGTGTATGTTACCAGAAGATAAAGTGTTGCATCGCTCGTCTTACTCCAGAGTTGAGAGAAGGCGTGAACACGCAGCAGTCATTCAGTCGTATGTTGTGCACGTTCTGTGGTGTCTCAGAGAGGGAGCAGGTAGCCACACTAGCCTCAGAGCTAACAGATCCTCCGCACGATGGAGTCATTCTCTGCATGCTGAATGGGAGCAGAGCTGTTAAAGCAGCAGAATTCTGATGTGTAATAATCACATGCCGTCTCTTTTACATCTGTATCCAATGCTTCGACCGTGAGTCGACTTCCTGAAGCCTTGAAGAGGTCAAAATGTGCTCCAGAAATTAGAAAAGGAGAATTTCCCACAATACATCTGGGCCGTTAATCAAGTCGCACACGTTTAAAAACCCGGTGAACGGAGACGAACGGTCACGACTTCGGTCGCCATCGCCGTTACAGAGAACGTGGAGCGGGTTTCTCCTCCTTCTGGAGTGTGATGCTGATGGTGTGGATGTCATGTGACCCTGCATCTGTTTGTGTGTCTCTTGATGAGAGTGTGTGGGAACCAGCTGCTGTGTTTGTTGTTCTTCAGCAGATCTCCTCCTGTTTGCATAGAACCGGCTCGTTTACGTGACATCAGCAGATAATGACGGGTTCTTTATGCCGTTTCCTCCAAGTCTTTAGAAATGCACTCGACCGTGTGACCTTTGCTGACGCTGCGTTTCTGTTTTGGCCTTGAATCCTTGAACATCATTGTGTTGAAATGCACCAACAGCAAGACGAATAAAATACAACAGACAGATAACAATATTTGGCCTTTTCTTTAAAAGTGTGGCCCACTTTGAATCCAGAGAACTTAACGTGCATCTCAACGACCGCTTTCTGCTTCCAGTTTTGGTTGCTGTCTCAAACAGTCCAGGACCTGGTCCAGGACCTAGTCCAGGACCTAGTCCAGGACCTGGTCCAGCACTGAACCCGATGGACAGGACGAAAGGAAAGACCAGAATCCGTGCAGCAGATCCAGAGATCTCGTCTTTTATACTCCGTGTATTCTTGTCAAACCCTTCTGCTTACATTACCCACAATGCAACTAGACCAGCAACAGCGCCCCGGAGTCTCTAGCCTGCAGCACAGATGAGGAGCGGACCACAGAGGGTCTAGGAAGACCCCCTCTTTCTAGTCTGGTCTTCTTCAGACTACTTTTTATTTGTTACATGTGTAGTTTTCACTGAGACCTGGAGTCAGTGGAGTCACCCTTTAAAGTTTAAACCATAACTTTATGGAGCTAGATTATAAAGATGAAATCAAATAGTGACAAAGTGAGGAGATCATCTGTGACTGGTTTCACTCCTCTAATCTGAAGAAATAACACCTGTGTGTCAAAAGAACTTTGAACCTCCAGAGTAACTTCCTGAGTTTGTTTCATTGCTTCCGTTCGCCTCCTTTAAATCCACGGGGGGGGGGGGCATGTTAGCGGACCGGGCTCAGTGGTGACGGGGTTTTCCTGCCGGTCTTAATTGAATTGCTCGTAATGTGTTGAAATTCAACACAGATGTCCTCCGTCTTCCTTCTGGGACCCGTCCCTCCCGGTCCTGACCTGCTTCATGTCCCCGTGAGACTTTTTAACCCTTCTCCTCGCCTGCAGGACGAGCTCCATGTGCTCTGGAGCCTCCAGACGTAGAAGTCTGGAAAAGTGTCTGAATCCAAACATCAGAGTTCAGCAGCGTGTACATACATATGATCTGAGCTGCTGTTTGCTTTGTTTCCTGGGATTCTGGAATGTGAGGAGTGTGACGGTTCATATCTGAACCAAACACGGACGCAGAGCTCCGCTGCTGACGCATCCCCCTCAGTGCTCTGGTAGCTTAGCAACAGATTTTTTTATTTCACAAACACCGTGTGTGTGTGTGTGTGTGTGTGTGTGTGTTCTACCTCCATACATCATCGGTCTGTTTGTTCTGGGTCCAGCTGAGACTCCTGACTTCTGCAGGATGCTTGACTCTGTTCCAGTATCGTGATGATAATATCGCAGTATCGTGATAATATCGTATCGCGGGATCTCTGGTGATTCCCACCCCAAGTGGACTGTACTCTGTCCTTATACTATTGCACTTTTCTGATACTAATCATTGGTTATTGATCCATATTAACAGATACAGATCTCTCTGTTGTTTGATTAGAGCAGCTGGTCTACAAGGATCCAGAATATATATAATTATTTTCACCACCATCCTAAAAATCATTTCAACGCTCTGAAGTCAGTAAACCATCAAAAATATTAAATGTAATACTTTTACTTTGTTATAGTAATTTATAATTCTCTTTTGGGGCTTTAAAAGCGTCTTTAAATTAAATGTTTTTCGTTAGTATGAAAGTCAAATGCTGAAGCCCTCGTCTTCTAGGAACTAGTGGTGTAACGGACCGTAGTGGATCCATGACATGTCCTGACCCCCCTCACAGTTCATCACACATGTGAACCTCAGCTTAATGACGCAGTCTAACGTTAACCATCACAGTGTAAATAAAGTTTAACGTTAACCATCAGAGTGTAAATAAAGTTTAACGTTAACCATCAGAGTGTAAATAAAGTTTAACGTTAACCATCAGAGTGTAAATAAAGTTTATCGTTAACCATCAGAGTGTAAATAAAGTTTAACGTTAACCATCAGAGTGTAAATAAAGTTTATCGTTAACCATCAGAGTGTACATAAAGTTTAACGTTAACCATCAGAGTGTAAATAAAGTTTAACGTTAACCATCAGAGTGTAAATAAAGTTTATCGTTGACCATCAGAGTGTAAATAAAGTTTATCGTTAACCATCAGAGTGTAAATAAAGTTTAACGTTAACCATCAGAGTGTAAATAAAGTTTATCGTTAACCATCAGAGTGTAAATAAAGTTTATCGTTAACCATCAGAGTGTAAATAAAGTTTAACGTTGACCATCAGAGTGTAAATAAAGTTTATCGTTAACCATCAGAGTGTAAATAAAGTTTAACGTTAACCATCAGAGTGTAAATAAAGTTTATCGTTAACCATCAGAGTGTAAATAAAGTTTATCGTTAACCATCAGAGTGTAAATAAAGTTTAAAACCGGATCCTGGTCCCATTTAACCCGGATCCTGGTCCCATTTTCATGTCCCATTTGACTCCTGATCGCTGCAGGACTGGGAGGAGTACTTCATGTCCCGGCCTCATTAAGTGTGTGGTCACTTGCATTGTTAGCATTACTGCATGATGATGCTTAAAGTTATGACGTGACTCTGCGGTTTGTCATGAGAAGCTTTTCTCGTGAGAACAACTCGCCCACACGCATTCAGTCCATTTATTAACAGACACATGAACTAAAAACCTAAACATCCAAAGAAGACGTGGAGCTTTGTGTAAACAGAAAACAAGATGATGAGAAGTGGAGCGTTCTTTGTCTCTAAAGAACATTTAAATACTGTTTAAGCAGAATATTGTCAACCATCTGAAAATAGGACATATGGCAACATGCACACTTCTGTTCTGTCTTCACACGTCTCACTCTCCCAATTATCAGCTCCACTGATCAAACACCACGTGGAGTGTGAAGCAGCCTCCTCTCACCGGTGCACAGCGCTTATTCAGGAAGAGAGAAAGAACTGAGGAACACTGAACTCATCAGCTTCTGTGAAACACTATCCATCAAACCAAACCTGACCAGATGCTACATGCTAACAGCTAATGCTTCACTCTGCGCTGAGAGGGAAGTCTTCTTCGTGGGATATTTATGTTTTATACCCATTCATCTTGTGAATAATGCAGTTTACATCATGAAATCAGCTCCTCGTGTTCATCTCCCCAGTTTTCTACATCCTGGGAGTCGAACACATCTCTTAATAAATCAATAAATAAAACGGCTCGTTACTGTAAATGTCAGGAAACGTGAAGCGTACGACTGTACGTGCATCGTGTCCATTTGAATGCTCTTTGTCCACTCATAACGGGAGATGATGCGTTCAGCGCTGTGCGTGCAGGAGAGAGGGAGGAACACCTGGAGGAACACCTGGAGGAACACCTGGAGGACATGTGATCTCCACTGAGGGAACGTTTGTCGTTGACACGGAAGTTGCTTTGTTGTGCGAGGTCAACAAAGCTCCAGCAGTTCTTCAAGTTGTTCTCCAGGAGATGGAAGCCGTGATCCTGACTGACTCGTGCTGCAGAATCAGAACTGTGTCAGCATTGTATTAAAGGGACGGTTCACCTGAATGCCACTAAAGAAACGCAGTGTGATCCGCTCCAGAGATGCCGAAGCAGATGGCAAACATCAAAGCAAAAGCTTTTGGGTTCAGCAATAATTCAAAAGGCATTCGTCGTCGTGTGGACGTCATTCTAAGCAGACGGCTGTTTGGAGGGAAGTCTGCAAATGTCACTTTGTTGGTTTAAACTGGTATGTTTGCAGCACACGAGTGTCTAAATGAGGTTTGCATCACATAGCAGCTGGACAGTTTGTCTGTCTGGGTAATGAATACAACGTGCTGTTGCATATTATTTGTTAACGATGTTGCCGTTGGTTCAGTGCAACTTCTTGCCCTCATATTTCATCACTGCAGCACCGGAGCACATTACACAGCTCTGCAAACAGCGTTTTACAGAACCGGCAGCAGTAACTGGTGGAATGGTCCATGCATGATGTCTTTCACCCACTCGTCCTCTTGCTTATGTTAAGGTGTTAAAATAAACGCCTTGTATTGATTGGCTGCCCTCCGGCCCTCTGAGGCTGCTGCTGTTGGCTCTTTGGTACGAGGAGGACAAGCGGACGTTTTCCTTAACGAGTGAGTTGATGAGAAGGTTGTCCTGCAGCACGGCCACCAAGAAGCACAGTGATTACTCCTCTGGGTGAGGCCTTCGAGGTAAGGACACAAGGACACAGCAGCAAACTCATCCCTCGTTTCTTCTTCTCTTCAGTGCATAAAGCTGCGTTTCTGTACCAGCAGAGTGACGAGTGGTCCTGAAGAAGCCGGCGTGTATACAGAGAAGAACTCTGTGTCAACATCACGTCACAGCAGATGTTGCTTTCATAATACTTCAGATACTTTTATCATCCTCTCCGTCCTGTTGCTGTGCAACCAAATATCTAAATATTTCTAAGAACTAGAGCGGGATAAGGCCAATTGTTTCCTGGAGGATTCGACCTGTTTCCTGGAAGAGTGTGGGCGCCGCCGCCGCCCCACTGTGTGTGTGAGTGGTGGCGGAAAGACGCCGGTCAGCCTGGGCAACGAGGACCTTTTTTGATTTCTTTTTTGCCATTTCTATCCACAGTTGGCGTGACCTCCTGGAGCGAGACTCCAGTCCACAGTGAAGTCCTCGACCTGTAACATTCAGCCGGAGACAGAAAGAACAGTGGTTTAAAAATAGCTTCAATATGTTTTGATGTAACCCGGACTGAAATGAGGACGTGTGTGTGTGTGTGTGTGTGTGTGTGTGTGTGTGTGTGTGTGTGTGTGTGTGTGTGTGTGTGTGTGTGTGTGTGTGTGTGTGTGTGTGTGTGTGTGTGTGTGTGTGTGTGTGTGTGTGTGTGTCTCGCTGGCTCACCTCATTATGGATCAGAGGCGCTCGGTGAGGCGGAGACGCCGGTCGTAGCTGCAGCAGGAACAGGAACTGGATCTCAGCTTCAGACCTCATGAATAGAACTCGTATCCTCACGTGTCTCATGTGGAGAACCAGCAGAAATGCGTGATGTCCAGGGAAACGGTTAGTTCCTGTTTCCTGGCTGGTTCACCTTCCACCTGGCCATATGCTGCCCGACGCAACCGGAGAGGACGGCTCGGCTGTTCTGTGGTTAGTTTGGTGATTATTTACAGCGAGTCAGTTGTAAATACCAAATGTGAACGCTACCCTTGCTCTGCAGTGCTCGGCCGTACCTGATGCACCTGCATCCTATTGAAGCACAGCGTGGTTCATTTAAAGTCATTTACATGAAGAATATTGATGAGTTGAGTCTCGAGCTGACCACCTGCTTTGCTTCATAGCGAACTGCAAACTTGAAAGACATTGTGATAGTTTTCACGGAGGGTAAAAACACTGAATGCCAGCATGAAGCTTCCTTTGAATCAATAAGTGTTCTTCTGGAACATGTACACTGAATCCTCTCAACGTGAAGGCACTCGTCTCTTCTGCACAACAGATAAAAGATACTCAAAAAAAGCCTATGAATACCGAAGCATTGTGCAATAACTCCTCTTCAGGCCGTGTTGGGTTGAGGCTCAGCTACATAGCACAGGCTGCATGTGTGAAGGTGGCACGAAGAGTCCATCGAGCCCATTATGAGCCATTATGCTAACTGTGAAAAGTAAACGCATTATCATCAGTCATGAATGCAAATCCATTGTCCTGTCTGCAGCTCGTTGATGGGGGGGGGGAGGGGGGGGGTACAGTGTTTTTCTGTTACTCATACAAGAGATTCTCTTGAACATTTACAGATGAGTCACAGATGAAGTGATGATGACAGAGCTGATCGTGCAGCATTTCTTCATGTGAACACAAAAGCATGAATATGTTTGGACTCAATGTCCCAACTAATGCTTGTTTTTTATGTTGTGAAAGACAAACGATTGAGTTTCCCCGGAGCGCAGCGCAGCGGACATATTTGGTCCACTTGGCATGAAACCGGAAGTATATAGTTGTATAGAGGCCCCATTGTGAGGCAGACAGGAGGCCGCGTGCTCTGGAGAGAGCGTGCAGGACGGAGGATGGATGTGAGGCAGCGTGCCCGCCGCCAATTACCAGAACTACCACAAATGTCCCACGTGAAGAGCAGACGCGTAGCAGACGCACACACTGCTGCAGCTTAATGTTCATCCGTTATTTCATTTCAGAAAAGATCACAAAGGGACATTTCCAAATAACTTATTTTGTGCAAAATCTAAAGATTCAATGTGTGAATCAATCAATCCAGAACTGTCTTGTCATTATGCAGGAACAGCAAAACTGCAGCTGCGTAAAGAGTTCAAATGGTGCATGTTTTAACAGACTTCACATGTATCTTAGGGAGAAAAAAGGAATAAATGAAGCATGCATTTCGAGTTAAGAGATTTCAGAAAACAAGTATTTTAAAACTTCTTTGCTTGTCGTCTTGCGGAGAGAACTAACAAAACATGAATTCAGACTTCATACTACTCGCATCATTACGTTGTTATTTCATCTCTTTTATCCGTTTCTGGTGATTAAATCACAGCAGATTAGTTTACTTTGGCTTCATAGAGCTGCAGTAAACCAGCCGACGTGTGGCTCGCTAGATGCAGTGAATACGGCGACATGATGACATGATTAAAAAATGACACAAAAATACAACAATTGTGTAAAACATCAACTGCAATAGAAAGCAGCGCTGTCTCACGTTTGAGAAGCGGGATTCACAGCATCGATTATCAGATTGTTGGAACAGGATTCTTCTTCTAAAAAGAATGCGTTTGAATGAGTTTACGTGTGTCGTGTCTTCTCACTGTTTCCTGAAACACGTCTGCTCAGAATATGTCGGTTCCTCCTCACAGTCAGACGAAGAGGAGCAAGCGGAGTGTTTACTCAGTGGAGGGAGAGGAGTGTGTCTGCTCATCTCTTCATTCTTGTTATTTTTAGATTGAGCTAAACCCGGCTCTGAAATGACAGACGGTCCGTATCGCAGCCGTCCTTCAGCGCCGGCGTGATCATCATTCTGCGGCTGGCTGTCCTCAGATCCGTCTCCAGCGGTGCGGCCCACACGTATTATGACTGCGAGTAAAGCAGGATGTGATACGGCCCAGACTCGTCCTCCACCTGCCCTTATATGGACGCAGTTTGAAGCCACTTGTGAGCTGCAGGTCAGGGGTCAGCTGGAGCTCTCGTCCTCATGACTGATGTAAACAAACCCGATTCACTGGATTCAGGGTTGAGCTTCACGTTGGAGTCTTAAAATAATCAAATGTTTCATTCAACGCTCTGCTCACGCACCTCTGATCTGCAAAGGAACATGAACAGATGTAGGGTTCTCATTGAAGATGCTGTCATTACATTACATGGAACAATACAATTATCATTGTATTATTTGTTGTGGTTATAAAGTAGCAGAATAGAATGCTCCAGTGAAGGCCTTTAGAACGTGTTCTTTCTTAGTTCCTGTCAGCTGGTGGTGTGATCATCACGTGGTGGTCTTGGCTCTGAGCCGGTACCCCTCAGACTCCTCTGGGCTGACTGTGCGTACTTTCATACATATTCTCTCTTTTCCTTTGCTAAGTACATTTCACGGTTCATATGCAACAACAACAAGAGAGGTATTGCGAGGTTTGACACTTAACTGATACATTAAGCAGCGCTTCCTGTGCCAGAGTTCCACTCTGAAGAGTCTGAGGGCTCGTAAACATGTTCAGGGAAGTGTGATTATGGGCAAAAAAAAGATATTCTGCTGCGGAAACTCCTGACAGAGTACAACAGTACTATTTATGTGCAGCATGCGGTGACCTGGACTTCATCCCCAGAGACGTTTCCATGGGGACTTGAAGCGTTTCTTCAATCTCTTTAAGGCTGACTGATGGAGCCGTGAGCGATGGAGCAGTGTTGAGATGTGAGGAACACTGAGCTGTGTTTGATCATCGTCTCCGTTTAACTCGGCTGACAGCAGGAAGAGGACCTCTGCTAACAGAACCACCGATGTGATCGTCTCCGCCAGGAGAACCGTGCGTGAGTGAGTGTGCACCTCTGTGTCCGTCCACGGCTGACCTCTCACCCGAGAGCCGCTCTGATGCGGCGTGCGTAGCTCTACCGCGGCGTGCGTAGCTCTACCGCGGCGTGCGTAGCTCTACCGCGGCGTGCGTAGCTCTACCGCGGAACAATGAAAGCGCTGTCACTCAGATATCACACAATAGATTTGTATGTAATCCACGTAATCATGAACCAGACTGCTGAAAAAAACAAAAGCCGAGACCGCCGTCTGATCTCCGTGTGGAACGAGAAGTCGGCGATTCGTTTGTCACGTGACTGGTTCACACTCTGATGGTTCATTTTAACCCAAAACACGATTTAATCCTCAACCTAACTGAGTAATTCACCATCTTTTCGTCAAGATGGAACTTTATTTTGAAAAGACTATTCCCGTAACGAACCGAAATGTACACGTGTTGCTGACTTTCGCAGGAAAACGCACAACTTCCTGTGAGATGTCCCACTAACTGCTGCATGACACGAGGGTCCGAGGACGCTGGATGCGTCGGGGGTCCGGTGTTGCTGCTTGCTGGAGGACCTCGTGGTCGTGGTGACTCACACTTTCTCCGAACACCTTTTATGACCTGTTCTGTACGCCATTGACTGCCTGCCGACTCCTCGCTGGTTGTTTCCATCACAAACTGACCGATTACTATCGTTTTCTGACACTAAGCACCATTTTTCTTCTTTTAGTGCGACGACGTTCCTTATTCTTTCTTGTTTCATCACACAGGGTAACACTGATTTTGTGTTCTATATTTATTTATTTATAGCTGAACACCAAAGACAAAAGACTTTACGAACTCAAACGTCGAAAGGCTCCCCGGGCGCCTCTCAGCTGCCACCTGCTCCCAATAAACTAGGGATGGGTTCAATGCAGAGGACACATTTCGTATATGTGTAAATGTATATGACAATAAACTTAAACTTACTTCGATCCATTTCAAACCTTTGCGATTTGTTGTTAGTTAGATTTTTAAAAAGGCATTTGTCTCTGAGAAAGAGGAGTGTTCTGCTTTTTCAGTTGTTTGGGAGTTTGCAGTTGGCTCTACTTTTGGAGGAGATACCGCATGCTGAGATAAAAGACACAAATATCACTTCATCCATGTGAGTACTACAAGTAGGCATCCAAACTAAAACGCTCTCAATGTGCAGCCAGCTTTATGTCCATCTCTCCGGACGGCTCTTGAATGCAGTCTCTGCTGTTTTACTGAATCACAATCATGAACAGTGATTTATTTTTAGCAATTAATTATTAATAACAAACGACTAACTCCTTATTCTCTGGTTGAACCAGACGTCAACCTCCAGTTCTTTAAAGTGAAGCCAGTGCTTCACGTGTTAAAGCTGCATTCTCTCTAGTGTCCACCAGGGGGCGACTCCTCTGGTTGTATAGAAGTCTATAGAAAATGACTCTACTTCTCTCTTGATTTATTCCCTCAGTAAACATTGTAAACATGAGTTTATGTCTCAATCTCTAGTTTCAACACAGCATGATGTTCATTTAGTACATTATGGTCCAACTGATTTCTCAATTAAGTTATTCTTTTTGGGGAAATGTCGGTCGCAGTTTTAAAGACTTCACTGAAACAACGTTAAATCTTATAAATTGAAACAAAACATAAACACAACAATGTCCAGTAAAACATTTGGGTTTGGCTTAAAATAAGTGTGTTTGTTACGTTGTTTAAATAATGGACGTAATTTTAAATAAGTCATCGTTGACTTGGTTCCGGGGACATGAACGGCCATAGAAACGTATTTGTGTTACGTCAAACGAATCTGTTTCCTTCAACATGTAACACAAGATGCACTTTTGTTGTGCAGACTTGAAAGACAATAGAAAGGTTGAGTTCTTCTTCACTGGAGGCTGTGCTCCACAGTTACAGTGGATTCAGTTTGGTGGCTTACAGCACTTGTCCATCTAGATGAATTCTCTGGGCTCATGAAGTCTCTGCAGCATTGTGTCCATTTGTTAGATGTTGTTCTCTCTCTAGAGTTTCAGAGAATAATGCAACGAACAACGAGCTCGCGCACCATCTGTCGAGGTTCCCTCGCGAGTATAAACAAAGCTTTATCATCAGGGCAGCGCTGATTAGCCAGCCAATGAGACACACACACACACACAGCTTCCATTCACATGATGGGTATCAGATGAAGTCCTCTATTGGTGTTGGAATCACTTTAGAAGCACTGGCATCATCATCTTTTACACCAAACATGTCAAGATCTTTGACAGGACGAGTCGTCCCAGGAGACACATCGTGTTTCATCATTCAGACGAAAGGACGCCACGCGCTGAGTGCGTCGACTCAGACCGCTTCACCAGGCTGTGCTGGTTCTGAGGCCTTCAGGTCAAGAGAGGCAGGGACTGAATGCTTTAACCTCCCGGCTTTGAAGCGGTCCGTGCCGGCAGAGAGAGAGTTCCTAGGAGTCAAGGTGGATACCTTGCCCCACTGGGGGGCACTGACCTATTCAAATATGGATTTGTTTCCTGTCTGAAGCTCTGGAGGAACATAGCTTTGAGTGCTAGGTGTTGACATCAAAGAGTACCACGCAGCCGGTTCTCCCGTACGGCCGCCGTTGAAAGGAGTCTATATTTGGTAGAATCTGCAGTCAGCGCCCCCCGATCCGTCTCCTCTCTTTTGAAGCACCAGATGAAAAATGAAACCTGCTTTCTTTTGTTGTTTGTCGGTGGGCTTGTCTTTCTTCTTCAAAGGTATGACTCACAGAATGACCTTTTTAGTTCCCAGGAGCTCAGCGTCTCCTGTGAGCCATCAGTGCTGCTTGAAAGCTTGTTTTTGTGGCCCTGTGTTGAAGGAGGACTCCAGAAATGTTCCCAGTCAAAGCCGAACTCTGTCAAAGTGCTTCTCCTTCACATGTTGTTTGGGAACAGATTTAGTTTGGTGCTTTGTGCTGTTGAGATGTCAGCAAGTTGGGACATTTAGGGCATTTTCACACGAGGCCGGGATCAGATACTTGAGTTTGTGTTTGTTAGTTGTTGAAAAGGTGAATACGGAATAATACCGAAGGCACGCTCATCTTTCTAGTGAAGCTAGCATGCTAACCAGCTAGTCTTGTCTTCGTGCTACTTGTAACCTGGAGAGGCAAAATACGAAATACGTGTTCTTGTTTCTTGTTTCTGTTTCTTTGGATTCAATAATAGACTGTTTGGAAGAAGTGGATGTGGTCATCGTGACGTCACTCGTTGGTTTGTGGTCTGACGCTTTGAAGCCTTGAGTTCGGCGATTTCGCCGTCGCCATCTTGGATTACGGCCGTCGCCATGTTGTTTTTTCACAACCAGTGAACGGGAAGTGACCATATCTGGACTGAGGAGGAGTGACGTAGAGACGCAGTATACGTCTCTGGTAAGAGACCTGTCAATCAGCGTGTAGCCCCGCCCTAAAGCATCCCCTGCTTTATGGTCTGTGTGACTCTAAATGGACCATAATGTACTAAATGAACATCATGCTGTATTGAAGAAGACTTGAAACTAGAGATTGAGACATAAACTCATGTTTACAATGTTTACTGAGGTAATAAATCAAGAGAGAAGTAGAGTCATTTTCTATAGACTTTATACAACCAGAGGAGTCGCCCCCTGGTGGACACTAGAGAGAATGCAGCTTTAACACATGAAGCTTTGACTTCACTGTTCTGAACCAGAGGATGCCGCCTGGATTTAATCCAATAATCAAACTATCAAAGCTCAAAGCTGTACTAACCACACAGCCCCGGTTAGTATCACAGTAAACACACAGACGGATAACGTAAACAACATGTGACGATTATAAAATAGTTATTTTGAGTTTTATCAGCTTGGTTGAATGTTTTCTCTCCGTGCTGTTTGTTGACTTTTATCTGATAACTGATGACTGTAGATGTAGATGGTAATGACCCGGTAGTAGAGCTGAAGCTCTGCCCCCCATCTGTTTGGAGAAGCTGGACATTCAACATTTCACCCCTTAAAGCTGCACGAATCAATAAATAACAGCATTAGATCTCGCTTGAACGCAACCCTTGACCACAGTTTTGTGGTGGATCCAAGTTTGAAACTAGTTTTCACACAAACGCACAAAAGTCACAGGACTGGGAAAAATGCTTCTCGTGGCTCAAACCTGAGAAAATGCTCTTAAATTGTTCCTGGAGAAGATTACAGGAACTGTACACGCCATGAATACAAGCTGCTTGTACAGTTGTTGACGGCATTCATGTTAAATGATGGCGAGTAGATGATCAATACAACATGCAAACATTCACACATCATAGAAACGAGTGTGAGTGTATTAGTCTGAATACATGCATGTGTTAGTGGAGCACATGTGTTTGATAAAAGCAACACTGTCTTTGTTCATTGCTGCTGTTCTCTGGCTGATGGATGAGTGAATGAGTCCAGACTGCTGCACACTGTGCACATTCACATCCTCCTGATGAGAGTCATGTAAGGAACGCCGCTGACTCCACGTGATTTCATTTACCTTTGATTTAATGTACAGCAGAGTGCACGTTGCCCTCCCGACACACAGGACTCTAACAACAGCAGTCTTATGGTTCATGCGGTCTGATCCTCTGGTTTTGGTCCTGCATGTTACGAAGGCATTAATAAAGCAGCTGACTGCTTTCGAGGTAAAATCCGGCAACAAACAGCTGCAGGCTCTCACGTGAGAGACTTTCACCTCCTCGTACATTGGCCTGCAGAAGGAGGGCTGCGCTCAGTAATCAGCATGAAGCACATGACCTGCTTTCCTCCTCAGAGCACACAATGTGCCTCAGTGTGCTCTACTTGTAATCAACAGAATAATCTAATCAGAAGTAAAAGTAAAAAGGAATGGGACCGACACCGCTGACGGGCCTGTTCTTTCCTGTCCTTGACTTTTAGCCTTCAATAAGTCCATGGTCTTCCTCACAGGAATCTGTGATCTTGCGATCGCAGTAGTTTTGACATCAAAACAAAAGCGTTAACCATTTATTTTCTAATTTCCTTAATAATTGTACAGAGTCATTGCTCAACTACAGGCAATGCATTGCTTCTAACGAGCTCCACTAATTCAAATGTCAGCAAAACGTACCCATCATTAACGCAGTGATGTTCCTCAAACGAACCGCGAGCTGCTTGGTAGCCGTGCTCTGTGTGGGAGTAAATACTTCTAGTTTGATTCAGAACAAAATGCCCTTCCAGGTCATCAACTTCCTGTCCACTGCTCTGTCACAGGAATGTTCACCATGTGTTCAATTCCCACAATATTTAGAACAACACAACAACAGATTGGAGCTTTGTAGGTTTAGATGTTCTAGAACACGGCCTTACAACAACATGCATGAATTAAATCATCTCTTTAAATCATTTACAAAGCTGTCTGAGGATTTCAAAATTCCTGAATCCTGTGTGGATTTAGAAGGAATTTTATTGTGGAAAGGTGAACACATTGTCTTTCCTAAGCTTCCTGTAGCATTGCTTATGTTTCTTTTTTGTGGAGGAAACATGTTTTTATGTACATTTAGAAATGTGTGTTTTTAGATTTTTGCAAACTGTTTCACTTCCTGCTGGCTCTACCGCCTCCGTTTAGTTTTGTACTCGGATGAGTGGAGGACACGTCCGTGGTGATACAGAGGGAGGGGTAGTTGAATGGTGCTCATCAAAACATCTCTACTGCAGCAATGGCATTAACCCAGTGGGGTCTGGTTTGGTCTGGTTTAGTTTTGTTCTGCATTGGTCTGGTCTGATTTGGACTGGATTGGTTTGGTTTTTGGTCTGGTCTGGATTGGTTTGGTCTGCATTGGTTTGGTTTTGGTCTGGTCTGGATTGTTTGGTCTGGATTGGTCTGGTCTGGATGGGTTTGGTCTGCATTGGTTTGGTTTTGGTCTGGTCTGGATTGTTTGGTCTGGATTGGTTTGGTTTTGGTCTGGATTGGTTTCGTCTGGATTGGATTGGTTTGGTCTGGATTGTTTGGTCTGGATTGGATTGGTTTGGTCTGGATTGTTTGGTCTGGATTGGTTTGGTCTGGTCTGGATTGGTTTGGTCTGCATTGGTTTGGGTCTGGTCTGGATTGGTTTGGTCTGGTCTGGATTGGTTTGGGCTGCATTGGTTTGGGTCTGGTCTGGATTGGTTTGGTCTGGATTGGATTGGTTTGGTCTGCATTGGTTTGGTTTTGGTCTGGATTGGATTGGTTTTGGTCTGGATTGGTTTGCTTTTGGTCTGGTCTGGATTGGTTTGGTTTTGGTCTGGATTGGTTTTGGTCTGGATTGGTTTGGTTTTGGTCTGGTCTGGATTGGTTTGGTCTGCATTGGTTTGGTTTTGGTCTGGTCTGGATTGGTTTGGTCTGCATTAGTTTGGTTTTGGTCTGGTTTGGTTTGGTTTTGGTCTGGTCTGGATTGGTTTTGGTCTGGATTGGTTTGGTTTTGGTCTGGATTGGTTTGGTCTGGATTGGTTTTGGTCTGCATTGGTTTGGTTTTGGTCTGGATTAGTTTGGTTTTGGTCTGGTCTGGATTGGTTTGGTCTGCATTGGTTTGGTTTTGGTCTGGATTGGTTTGGTCTGGATTGGTTTGGTCTGCATTAGTTTGGTTTTGGTCTGGTCTGGTTTGGTCTGGTCTGGATTGGTCTGGTCTGGATTGGTCTGGATATGTGGGCTGGATGTTGGCCGCCAGTCCTCCTCAGACATGCTGTTGTCCATCTCTCAGAGGTTCTAGAGTATAAATGAGAAGTGTGTCGGAAGCTCAGACGGAGAGAAGCCGAGCGGCGTGAGGAGATCTAAGATCACTGCAACAGAAGGTGTGGGAGAGACGTAGGAGAAACACAGACTGCTGGGTAAATATTGACACCTGTGATGTCCTGCTCTGTTGTTTTTATGGCCTCTGCTGGCAATTATTAATCAGACACGAAAATAATGTCGGACTGGCCACTTCCATGGTTACTGTCAATGTTCCCTAATTAGCAGACTTATATACAGTGTGTATATATATATATATATATATGATATATACAGTATATGGGATTTATTATTGCTCTGGAGGTGAAATATAAAACAAACACACATTAGACCCTCGTAGCTCCAGCCTTCTTTAATGACTGTTAATGAAAACCGAGTGGGGTGCGGCGGCCTCTTCCTTTTCAAATCGACATGAATGCAAGCGTTTTTGATTCAAAAAGAACAGAAATTGCAATTTTTAGCCGGAGCTCCATGGGGACCGAGTGCTATTTTTAGAACATGCCTTGCGGGCGACTCACATGGTGCCCGCGGTCTGGGACTTAAAAGCTGAATTCAGCTTTTTAGGAGAATGACTTTCCCTCGTGTTCTTTCTTATTTATTTATTTATTAACGATGGACGGTTAATGTTTCCTTTCAATGTTAACTAATAACTGTCAGAAAAAGATGAAATCAATTAAAGGTTTCTATCTTCTCAGCGATCAACCTTTGGTGCGCAGCAACAGAAGGCTGCTTCTTCTCACTTTTTGTACGTCGTTTTTGGTGCATTGAACAAGCCGGCGCTTGACGACCTAATTGAACGGTTAGCAGCATGCTCACATAATCAACGGGAAGAATGAAGGTTAAACCATTTAAGAGCCTTAAAAACAAGCAGCAGAAGGGGAATAATCACGTCAAAATACATATTCAAGCAGCCAATAATAAAGGACATGAACCTCTGTTTCGCTGGTCATGGTGTTTCTATTCAGTCCAGTTCAGCTTCATGAGAAAGCAGAAAATAGCAAAGAGTAACCTTTCCTACATGCACCACCCTCTCTCTGTCTCACGCCTCGTTTCTTTATTCTGCGCGGTCGTGCCTCACTTCCTCAGTCGTCCGCCAGTCACTCCTCCCCTCGGACTGTTGTGTTGTTATTTTTTAGCGGGGAGAACTGCTGAAGGTTTTTGGTCTTTTACTTGATAAAGACATGCTGTGTTTGTTCAGTTTGTTCCGGCAACAGAGAGGCCCGTGGTGCAAATGTGATTCAGCCGGCTGGTTCAGCCCGTTCGATGGCTCTGTGGAAAGGATGGCCGGCCCGGGCTCCCTGTGGCTGCCGCTGAATGGAGACCAGTTCTGTCTGAGCTCTGGTGAGGTGGACACATGACAGCCTGTGAGCTGATTGAAACTCGGACAGCGTCTATGACACCTTTTTAGTTTTTAGTGTGCAAAGAGAGGGTTCTCCAGCCCCCTCTCCTTTGTTCCACAAGAACATCAAGTACGTCAACATTCACACAGAAAACCAGAAAATCCAACAGTTTGAACAATCAACCCTTATTTTGAATGCACTTTTTTAGAAATAATGATGCTAACTCGAACCATATCGGCTTCTTCGGCTTGTCCCCTTAAATTCTTTGGTTTCTGGTAAAAAATATTTTTGCAGTGTTCTACCTAGAACCCAACATAAAGGGTTACACCTAGAGCCACCTGTCAAAGGTTCCCTTACAAAGAACCCGTCTGTGGTGTGATGGTTCCGCCCAGAACCTTCTCTGGAGGATCTATCCAGAGGCGTTCCACTTTCTAAGGGTGCTGCCAGGAACTAGGAACTACTGGAACTACTGGAACTAGGAAGTACGACCATCCTTTTAATATTCAATGGTTTCATCTCGAAGCCTGAAGGCCCGGAATGATTGTTCTGTGTTCACTTGTTGTGACAGAACGTCAACCTTTTATTTGGGCTCAATGAAAACACGCATTACACTTAAGGCTGCAACTTGCTATTATTTTCATGATCTATCCGTCTATTTTCTTGATTAATTAATGTTTGGTCTGTAAAATGACAACAACTGGTGATAAATGATCAGTGAATGAAGTCAATGAAGTCCTCAAATGTCTTGTTTTGTCCACAACTCAAACATATTCAGTTTACTGTCGCAGAGGAGGAAAGAAACCAGAAAACATTCACTTTAAAGAAGCTGCACTTTTCTTTTCTTAACAACCAATCATCTAAAATAATAGTCAACGACTTTAACAGCTGACGGCTCCATCAAACATATTCACGCTGTAAACCTTCTGACCTCTCCGTCACATTTAGAGCGACACAAACAGAATGCTCGTCTTAGTCTAGTCATTCCTTTGTGTGTTCAGTATCTATCACATCTGGCCCCAGATGTTGTATTGCTACCATATTGTATCAGAGGCTATCGGGGCTTTTACAAAATATTTACACAATGAGATTCTTGATGGATATTCCTTAGCAATGTAGACATAATGAATAAGTGAGTAAAGACAAATGACAGATGGGTCTGGTCAGTTCTGTAATGCAGCCCTGAGATGATATAGTCTCATATCACGATATCGATATATTAAAGATATACATGTTGCCCGTCCTTGTGTTCTAACTCGTTCTGTCTCACCATCCTCCACAGATAGTGTCCAACGTGCTGATCTTCTCCTGCACCAACATCGTGGGAGTGTGCACCCATTACCCCGCCGAGGGTTCCCAGAGGCAGGCCTTCCAGGAGACCAGGGAGTGCATCCAGGCCCGCCTTCACTCCCAGAGAGAGAACCAGCAGCAGGTGAGAGCTCAGAGCTTCACGTGGCTGGAGACGGCGAGGAGGCAGCGACCGGAACCGAGGTGATCGGATCAAATGAATCTGTTAAAGGATTACTTCACTGGAAGCTTTTGAATTCTAGCTTCCTGTAGGAAAGAAAAGAAGTATCTGACGAGTGTTTGCAGTGGATTCATCCTCTGTCGTACAGAGAACCCTTCTGTGGTTCGATGGTTCCACCCAGAACCCCCGCTGGAGGATATAAGCAGAACCTTTTAACCTTCTAAGGGTACAGAGGGTTCTATAGTCCAAGCTTTTCATCTGAAACTGAACCAGGGGGCTCGACCTAGAACCCTTAATTACTGCAAGGGTCTCATCTAGAACCCACAGGGGGCTATAACAAGAACCCTTTTGATACTTCTAACACTAAGCTGCTCTGACAGTGTGTGCCTCTGTCGTAAAATGCTTTTTTAGCAAAGTATCAGATTCTATATTTGAGATGTAAGACAGATGTATTAATTGGTCTTTGAACGAGTGTATGTGCATTATTATGCTATTATATCATTATTATGTCCGTGGCATGATATGGTATTAAAATGACAATAATGACAATTTATCGTTTCCTCTCATAAGAAAAGAAAAGCAGCGAATCTTCACACACGAGAAACTTTTCTAGAGTCGGAAGCTGGGAGAAGGGTTTTAAAAAATGGGCGTGCAGCTTATATGTGAATATTTAAAAATGTTAAATGATGGAAAAAAAATGCAATTTTATATGCAAATTGCATTCATGTGTTCATAAGATTCATTGATGTCATAAGAATAGCTTTGATATGTATTTCATTTCACTGAAGGGTGTTAGGCATGCTGCCTGCTCCCCTCACACACACACTCACACACACACACACACTCTCATACCCCCACACACACACACACCTCCACCTCTTAGCTTACCTTGCACTTATTGCGTCCCACGCTTTCCTGCAGGAACGTCTTCTGCTGTCGGTGCTTCCCCGCCACGTTGCCATGGAGATGAAAGCCGACATAAACGCCAAGCAGGAGGACATGATGTTTCACAAGATCTACATCCAGAAGCATGACAACGTCAGGTATCGCACACACACACACACACACACACTAACCCTGCTCTCACATCGAGACATAAACCACAAAACTCTTCCTCGTGAGGCACAAAAGTTTAAAATCAACTCTGAACCCAAAAACTCACCGGCGGGATTTAAAAGCATGTTGTTGTTTTTAAACAATCGCCAAATCTGCACATTAATGAGAACGTTAATGTGCTCGGCTCCAGTGACTCATACGATGATTTAGAGTTTAAGCTGCTGCTGAATATGATTCAGAAAATTCCAAACAAATGTAATTAAAAGTGAGTGACATGGCTGGTCTGCCGTGTATTTATAACATAACATTCATAACATAACATTCATAACATAACATTTATAACATAACATTTATAACATAACATTTATGCCATAACATTTATAACATAACATTCATACCATAACATTTATAACATAACATTTATACCATAACATTCATCACATAACATTTATAACATAACATTTATGACATAACATTTATGACATTTATAACACAACATTCATAACATAACATTTATGCCATAACATTTATAACATAACATTCATAACATAACATTTATAACATAACATTTATAACATAACATTTATTCCATAACATTTATAACATAACATTCATAACATAACATTTATAACATAACATTTATACCATAACATTCATCACATAACATTTATGACATAACATTTATGACATAACATTTATGACAACATTTATAACACAACATTTATAACATAACATTCATAACATAACATTTATGACAACATTTATAACATAACATTTATAACATAACATTCATAACATAACATTTATAACATAACATTCATAACATGACATTCATAACATAACATTTATAACATAATATTCATAACATAAAATTTATGACATAACATTCATGACAACATTTATGACATAACATTAATGACATAACATTTATGACATAACATCCATGACATAACATTTATAACATAACATTCATGACATAACATTTATGACATAACATTCATAACATAACATTCATAACATAACATTCATAACATAACATTTATGACATAACATTCATGACATAACATTTACGACATAACATTTACAACATAACATTTACAACATAACATTTACAACATAACATTTATGACATAACATTTATGACATAACATTCATGACATGACATTTATAACATGACATTCATAACATGACATTCATAACATGACATTCATAACATAACATTCAGAACATAACATTCATGACATAACATTTATGACATAACATTCATGACATAACATTTATAACATAACATTCATAACATAACATTTATAACATACCATTTATGACATAACATTTATAACATAACATTCATAACATAACATTCATAACATAACATTTATAACATACCATTTATGACATAACATTTATAACATAACATTCATAACAACATTTATGACATAACATTTATAACAACGTTAAATTCAAACACAACCCTCAGTGGTTCTTCTTATGAGCTGTTTTCAGTGACGATCCTCGGGCCGATATTTTAAGGTAATTCAAACTAATATTGAACTTTAAACCACGATTTACTCAGCCAGAAACTAACCTAAAGTATGCAACTCAGCTGGGATATTATATTATTCAGTGTGTAGACGTCCGATAGATTATAAAAGTAAACAGCTGAGTGCCTCAGCATCATGTCTGTTCAGAGGTAGAGGGATGCTCTCAGAGGTGTGTGTGCAGCAAATGCTTCACACACGACGACGTTTAAAACGCTGCTGCAACAGAAGTGTAAAGTAGACGCGGTTTAATCCGGGTTAATCCTGACCGCTGCAGGCCGCCGCCCACCGGCAGCGGAGGAGGGAGAAGTGCAGGCGTTGCCATGACGATAGGCTGAGTATTTATTTTGTTTCTACGTTCAGAGTTGTTAACAGAGAGAGATGTGATGTCGTCATCTTTGAAGATTAGAATAGACTCCGAACCACCAGTTGCTGCTCACCATTGAAGCGATTCGTAGTGATGTTTAGAAGTGTGGTAGTACGAGATACTCTGTTGTTGCAGTAGTACTACAGTAGAGAACAGACAGGAGTACCAGAGTACCAGCACAGTAACGTACTGATGTGGACGTATTTAAAAGAATCCATATCAGTTTAAGTGAGCGCTATATTTATAATGTTTTACCTTCATGATGAGGAACTGAAGCTGTTCTCTCTGATCTCTCCAAACACACCAGACTCCTTATGAACAGGTTCAACCTCTCAGAGCACAGGGGCTGCTGCTGCGCTGCTCCGTCTCTCACTGTGTCCGTGTTGTTGAGACTTCAGTGGATCTGAACTCAACATGTTAAGAGGACACGTGCAGTTCAACAAGCCTCGCTTTGGTTTGGCACCACCCTGTGGAGCAACGAGACACTGCAGCAGGGTGACACAGAAGCAGACTTGTTATAACCGTGTGTGTGTGTGTGTGTGTGTGTGTGTGTGTGTGTGGAGCAGCAGCAGCCCAAATCTCAAACTGTGCAGGAAGAGATGTTGTGGCCCGTAGCCGTCACAGTCAGGTGGAAGCTCAAACCGTAATGATGCTGTTGAAGCCCGTTAGCGCTGTGAAGTGGTCCCTCTGACTCCTCCGGGCTGAAGCATCAGGTCACGTACGTTGGAGCTCTTGCACACAAAAGGTCTTTATCTTCACTATTAAGATCAGTAACAGGAATCATCCTGATTTGTTGCCTTTTTAAAAGTGCAGCTCAGTTCAGAGTGCAGATAGTTTGTTGTTGGGCGGAGATGTTTGGAGGTTATTCACAGTATATGGATGAGCGTGCACACGCGGACGTCAAACTATTATGACAATAAAGTTGAGTTGTGTGCAATTAAGAGGCCAAGAAGGTCATTTTGAGTGTGTCTGTAGCTGCTCTGTGTCTCTTTGTAGTCATTCTGAGAGGCGTTGTAGTTCTGTGAGTTTCTGTCGTCCCAGATAGAGTTTTTGGTCCCCTGGGTTTTGCCTGTTAGGCCTGTTCAGTCGTCTGTCCATGGCTCTGACCTGTGAAGACGTTACCCTTTACACAAGTAGAAGAGACAAACCTGCGTTTCCAGCAAACAAACAGAACGTGACAGGAGAGACAGACGGTGAGGTGTCAGCTGGTCCTGTAACTCGTCCTGCTGTAGATTCGTTCCGTGACTCAC